>NC_067455.1:10623120-10941966 GCF_025434085.1 Hippocampus zosterae
TTGAGGAGGCATGACACTACATGACATCATCACTCGAAGACGAATGCCTATATAAGGCTCTAAGATTTTGAGGGGTCACTATCATCTGTTGTGTCCCAATTCATGGTCTGCATTGGAGTTATTTATAACAGCTTTACCAAAGGGCATCAAGCACTCATATCTATGGTAGTTTTTTTTTTTTTTGGTGATGTTGTTGTTGTTGTTGTTGCCAAATCCCAGATATGGAAAAGGAACAGTTTCGGTCCAAAAATTAAGATTTTTTTTTCAATCAAGTACCGTAGTTAAAAAAAAAAAAAAAAAAAAACTTTCAAGCACACTAGACACTCCCGGCGGACACAGAAAACAAATTATATTGTTCCTTTGCAATTTTTTTTCAAGTTGCTTTCAAAAATGTTTTGAAAGAAAACACCTTCTTGAGCCTTGGGAAGCTAATTCCACACCAAGGGGCTCTGGCCAGATGCAAAAATGGCGACCCCCCCCCAAACAAAAAAACACTTTTCTGCATGACAGTTTGCAGACATTTCATAAAGCGAACATTTTCAAAAGTTTCCGTCGATGACAGGTTTAGGTCAAGGAGTTTCGGGGAACCTTCGACAAGCACACTAGGTGAGCCACATGGACACAGATGGTGCAAAAAGTTGCATTTTGCCCAAGTTTGTATTTTGGATATTGTCAGCTGTGTCTGTTGCAAAATACATACATCTTTAACATTGAAAAATGTCAGGTACATTCAACCTGTATTGTGTTTTATTGTTTTTGTTATTGTAAAGTGTCCTTGGGTTTCTTGAAAGGCGCTTCCAAATAAAATGCATTATTATTATTATATTATTTAAAGGACTAGCATTGAATTAGTGAGCCAGTAAATGTAACTGATAGTTGTCATGATGAAAATGTAAGTAGAAGATGAACTAGAAGAAGAACTAAAAGATGCACAATTAAGCCATTGAGCAGAACCAGAAAAATGTTCACGAATCCATCCATTTTCTGAACCGCTTTATCCTAACAAGGTTCGCGGGGGTTGCTGGAGCCTATCCCAGCTGTCTTTAGGCAGTAGGTGGGGGACACCCTAAACCGGTTGCCAGCCAATCGCATGGCACACACAAACGAACAACCATCCAACCATCACACCTACGGACAATTGGGAGTGTTTAATCAGCCTGCCGTGTATGTTTTTGGAATGTGGGATGAAACCAGACTGTCCAGAGAAAACCCATGCAGATCCCAGGGAGAACATGCAAAGTCAACACAGGGAGGCCGGAGCTGGAATCGAACCCACGACCTCTGCATTGTGAGGTTGATGCACTAACCACTGGACCACTGGGCCATCAAACAGTGTTCAGTGTTAATTTTATTTATTTATTTATTATATAAAAAAATTGAAGCATCCATCCATGCATCCTTTTCCAACTGAGAACATTATCTCAGACTTGAAGCTGATGGTTCTCACCCCAACTGCTTCGAGATCACAGTTGGATGAACCGTATCACCTGCAAAAGATCAAAAAGGCCACAATGAGTTCATGAAACCGGACATGCCTCAGCTGTGCTCAGAAATGAGGTCTAGATGGGTTATGAACAGAAAACACTGTCGAAACACTGTCACAAGTAGGCTATAATAGCATGAAAAGGTGTTGCCTTCGGAGGAACTGTACATTCCAACATCAGAGAATTCTGGTTTCCAGCTGTTAGACTGCCAAATGAAAGTTCTTAGCATATTCATGCGTTCTGGCTTGCCCACCGAGACCTTAGACATTGAATTTCTAATGAAGTCATCACAGCAAGGTGCTGCGCAAATCAAATGTAACCTTTTTTTTTTCTGTCAAGCAGCTTGTCATGCTGTCGAGATGGGGACAACACGTTTCACATGAGTCACACAAATTGACATCTCTGTCTTGTTTGACCGTACGTATATTGCCATTTGCGTATAGGGAGGCAAATACAGTATATATTACCTTATATTAATATTTAAGTTGTGACTATCTAGAAGAAAATGTGTCTGTCAGTTGATTCGTTTAAAAATGAAAATTACTTTAACGGGGGAATCTATACATTGAACTTAGCTTCAATGTAATTTGAGCCATACTACTCAAGACAAAAAGATGTATTTAGGCTATTTAGCCGAAGTGGATTTTTACACTAATAGCATTTATTTATGATGTTTGTTGCTTACAATAGAGGACAATTAACAAAAGAAAATGGTGTGTTGGATAACTTCAATTTTATTTTGTCATGTGGTTGCACAAAATAAAATCATCCGGATCAAGTTACATTCAAGTCGATTTATAGTCTATTTATCTGCATCCGCCTCATAGTTCTGAGGTTGGGGGTTCGAATCCTGGTAGCGGTTTTCCTGTGTCATATTTATATGCTCTCCGTGTACTGAGGCATCCTCTCACATTCCCAAAACATGCACCTTAGTTTAATTGAAGACTCCACTTTGTCCTTATGAGTGTGAATGATTGTTTGACTAAACGTGCCTTGCCAATAGGCTGACATCCAGTCCAGGATGTACCTCAATGTCAGCTCCCCCCACAGCTGTCGTGAGAAAAAGCTGAATAGAAAAAGGATGGATGGACAACTGAATGCTAACTTCATGGTTACAGTTTGGGAAGGCTCTTTTCTCTGCTCCAGCGCACACGACAACGTTCACAAAGGCATGCTGGAGAAGTTTGGCGGGGAAGCACTCAAGAGCCCTGAACTCAACCCCTTCAGTTAGATCTGCGGGAATGGAGAGAAAATCGCACGGAAACAATCCAAAATCTTTGTAGTAATTATTCCCAGATGTGATACCTTCCTTAGTGTCCTTGTACATTTGTCCTTATTGTGTTCTTCAGATTCATGGTTTTATCGCAGTTCTTGCATTTGCCGCTAGATGGGGCTGGTTACAAATACATTAAAGAGGGATGCGATTTGAAACATGAGTCCCTCCAGCATCGCTAATGACATCTTGGTGTCATCCATTGAGCGGACATGATGGTCTCCATGTTAAAAGTCAAGCCTCTTGATTTCTCATTAGCATGGCGTTATTGTAATACATTGTTAGGCCCCAGCCACCCTCCATTACTTGGATAGTGCATAGTGATTAGACTGGACAGCTGGAAGAAGACATTTTTTAAGCATGACGTTCTTTCCCCGTAGAATTTAATTAAGGCAATTGTGATAAGTGTTTGTGTGTCATGTGTGCTGGGCTTGTGTACACAAGTTGTAGTTAGAAAGGAAAAAAACATGTCATGCGAGGAATACAGGCTATGGATCGCTGGATATATTTGATTCCTTCATCTGCGCACATATCTTCTCATTGTCTGGTTTGTCACTATACATCGACCATCTCTTCCTCCCATCCTTGATGCCTCACAATCTAATTTTTTTATTTTTCCGTCCGCCCAAAGCCTTTAATGAAAATCTCCCACAGCAAATCCTTTATAGAGTCGGGGGGGGGGGGGGGGGGGAGGGTAAAACAACCAAAGAGGGCCAGAAATTATTTTCTCTTTCTGCCATCACTGCAGAGAATGTGGATTTATGAAGACAGAAATAACTCCTAACAGTGACTATAAGTGCACTTAGTTGCATATAATTCGTCTTTCGCAGTCCCGGGAGGAAGGTGAAGACTTTTTAATAACTCCTTCCATTCACCTTCATCCTCATTAAGGGGTCCATCTGAGTGAAAATGCAGTTTTGTGTGAGGGTTGATCTGAGTAGAATCCTATTCGTATCCAGAAAAATGAGAAGGCTGTACTTTTTTCTTTTTCTTTTTTTCTTTTTTTTTTTTTTACACCCCTCACTTGAACGAAATGTCGGAAGCTCTTTCTCCAGAACACATCAAGAGGAACTTTAACGGCGTCATTAGCGCGAAAGAGTCGAAGGAGTCTTGTGGGTTAAGAGGAGTTAATCACCTGCCAATCAAACTTCATCATGTTGCATCCACAGATGAAGTGCCTTAATATACAATCCCCATCATATTTATAGAGCCTTCAATTAAACACACCCGGGAAAGGATGGACAGACTACGAAAAGAGGGGTAGCAGAGATTATATTTGGAGAGAAGGATAGATCGTGTGAGAGAAAGAGAAAAGCAGAAACATAATGCCTTAAAAGGCCATTGCAGTCAATAAAGTTCCTAATGTGTTTAAAGCAATTAGTGAGTCCGGGGGAAGAGCACAGTGCATGCAGGATATTAACCCCAGCCACCCTCTTTATCTGCGCCATAATTAAATTACCCTCACATGCTTCTTCTCCTCAAACACAAACCTGCACATCCATATTTAAAGCAGAGAGGCACTGAGTACAAACCTCAATATTTGGACGGCCGTTTTGCGGAAAATGATGTCGCGCAAAATCTCTGAATCGTCATCATGGTGTGACATCATGAGAGATTTCAGAAAAAAATTAAAGCGGGCAAACTATTACGTTGTTTGAGGAGTTTTTCATGCGGCAAGAAAAACGGTTCGCCAATGTCTTTGCGGCCGTTTGCTACCCTGAACGAACCTTGATGAAAAATTGACATTCGGTGCATTCGCAAACAGTTGCAGCCGCTCAGTGAGATACGAGCTTAAAACTCCTCAAGTCGAAGCTAAGTGGTCAGCACAAGGTTACGAGGATTTGCCGGTGGCACCTCGTTGGTCATGGCTTTTGTCTCTGATTGGTTGTTTCTCCTCGAGTGCTGTGGTTTCTTGAAAGTCTATTTAGTGGTAGGGGGCACTGGGTCGTGATGTCACACTTTTGCCATTCGTCCATATTTTTTTAATATACAGATAAAATGTGTACCTGATGAACTTGATTTAATTTATGCATTTTCAACGATTTTTTTGTGAAACTGATAGGATGCTTACGGTGCAACGTGCACAAACACACAAATATTTAATATGAACAACATGTATGCAGGCACACCAATCTTGTTTTTTTTTTTTTTTTAATTTACCCCTACACCCTTCGTGATCGACTTGGGACCAGTCCGCGGGCGACCATTCGATCGCACCCCCGCTCTACATGATGGAGCAGCCAGAGCTGGTTGATTGCCCTCATGTATAACTTTTCCGATTTATGATGACAGTTATAAAGAAAATTGATTTAAAAAATGTCATATATGGTGGTTAACTAACGTAATACTTCCGTGAAGAATGTTACAAAGTATATCGCATGAAGTGAACGTCCCCGGCAAACTGGCCTGGACATCTTCAATAGTCTGTCCTAGTTGAATTTGAAGATGGGGTCCTATTTATGACATTTCAATCTCCTACTCATTGAAGGCATTGCCAAGGGTGTCCATTTATCCATGCAAATTGTGTTTGTTTTGTTTCCCCTTTTAATTTGATTAACCACTTCCCATCCAATTAAAAAATAGGCTGTGCTCAATGTTAAAGGGGCTCTTAAAGGCTATTTAGCAAAGACGTGTAATAGCTCAGCGTTGCGGTCAGGGCTGTCCACGCAAAAAGTCATCGTTCTTTCATCCTGTCATTTCTTTTACATCGCACAAGAAGACAATTTCATCCATTTTCAATCAGATTATTTTTCTCTCCGGTCACGTGCATTCATATCTAAGTCTCATCTCACATATGATTCCGCAGCTTTCCGTGCCCAAGACTTGTCTTTTTTTTTTCATTCTGCATGTTGCATATTTTTGAAATGTGAGTTGTTATATCCAAGTGGCAAAAGTAAAAAGCACTTCAAGGCAATTTAATGCTGTTTAATAGATGCCAAACTAAATGTTCTATGCGGAGCCGTTAGAAATCTGGACACTACGAGGCCAATTATTGCATCGGAAAATGGATAGTCAGCCTGAAACATTGTCCACAGGAACCCCTTTAGCACTAGAGAGAGTATTTTTCGTTCAAAATGCTCAGCAGGAGTGTTTTGTCTCAGCAGACAGAATGCCCCCTCTTGGCTTAAAATGGCCGTTAACGGTTCAAATACAATCGAGAAATGTTATTTTCTGAAGATGCCTCGTAAAGCTGCAGGTCAAGATGAAGTTTATATTTGGGGGAAAAAAACTGAAGCAATGATTGTATAAATTAAGTGCATTACATTTTGACATTTTAGGTCATCTAAATTGGTGTGTGTGTGTGTTTCCTGCGGCAAGCCACTTCATGTTTATAGATTTACTGGGAGCACAAGTGCCTCTTGGTCTTTGGAAATCTTTTGCTTGTGTTTTTTAAATTTTATTTTAGAAGATAAATATTAGCCTCAAGCGTGTGAGGGAGAAAAAAAAAAACGGTGAATTTTTGTTGCTGCCACAATGGTTTGTCTTGCGGCGAAGCCGAAAGGCACACACGATTTGGACGTTTTAATATTGTTGCTGTTTCTGCCGATTCATTTCGACTCGGGAACATTCCCTCGGTGACAGGGAGCACACCGCAAACAAAACCAGATGTCTCCATCCTGTTTGCCGCGATGAAAACACACGCAGTAGTCATATTGTAAAGCATATTAAATTGAAGTTGGACAATGTGGTGCATAATGTAGTTATGTAAGGTGGTTGTGAACGCAGCCTGTCCTTTCTTCACACCGCTGAGCATTTTAAACCAGCCTCCTCCTTATGGCATCAGACGTAATCGAGTTGGCAGTGGATTTGAATGAAAATATGTCCCGTTAACAGCTTGCTGATTCCATTTACGGTGTACTTCTCGGCTAAATTCAATCTAGCGCGATTCGGTCTTTGATAGGGATTGTGTTTGAGATGTAGTCATTAGAAAGCCAAACTATTTTCACTTGATAAACACCCAGAACATCTTGGCATTCAGTCTCGAGGCCACAAAGCTCCCACGGAAGGAGTGGGGAGGTTTAGAAGAGGCTTCTCAGACAATTGAAATGTCCAGGAGTCATGAATAGATATTTTCACAAGCTAATTTCAACACGTTCGAGTCGTTCGCAATTTGCAAATGTCGTGATTTGTGAGGTCAGACTGGACGTATTGATTTGTGTGAAAAGATAAAATTAGTCCACCTGACAGCGATGATATTTCTCGGGGCAGAATCTTGTACTGGATCTCATTAAGTTTGTGCCCAATAGGTATAGTTCATGTCAATTCAACAATTCAACTAAGTTGTGGTTAAAAAAAAAAAAAAAATCTGCAACAGTGGAGAAGCAGCACAAGTAATGTGTTTTGAGAAGTCCTGCTGCCGAGCTTCACTAAGCAGGCCTATGCGGCTAATATCCATTTCATTCCACTCAGTGCGCGCTCCCTCTATTTCTCTGGTCATGGATCAGAGGTGGCCACTGATAACAAACGAACAAACAAACTCAAAAGAAAAAAGTAATAATTTGAAGCAGAAAATGCATGACCATAGCCTTCGGGGAGCCGAAGGACAGCGGTGAAAGGGAGCCTACGTGTGTGTGTGTGAAATAAACTATTTCTCTCAGAGACAAAATGAGGTCGGGGAATTGGACAGGGCGCTGACTCGCCGCACTGATGAAAACGCCTCGCACAATGAGACGAAAAGCCAGCGCAAAGTCCTGAAGTATGAGAGGCGAAAAAGAAAAACGGCGACCCAATGGGCGATCCATCGGAGGGCTTTCTTAGTGCAGTTGAGCTCGGACACCGTGTAGTTTAAACTTGAGCCGAGTAACTTCCTCAATTTGTCTGATGGGACCGGGCGAAGTGTTTCAAGTCAAACACAGCCATTCTTCCGAAGCCCCTCGTGTTCGAGCAGGAAAGGGCACAACATTCAGCGCCCAGCTTATACGACACTCATCACTTTGGTGCACGCACACACACACAGGCAGACAGAGGTGGTAGACATTATGTGCAGATGGATGGGGGCGGTAAATAGGGGTGTCACAGCACTTTGATGGAATGAGGCAGAGGAGAATTCATCCTGTGCTTCCTCCAGCTCGTGCCCTCCCGCTGACAGCATCTGGAAATAAGGCCGCCCGTGTCTGTATATACACGACTGAGTGTGCACCTGCGCACGTGTGTGTGTGTGTGTGTGTAGTCGTCTAACTTGCTTTTGTGCCTTTCTCCCTCCCAGTGTTGTGCATCCCCTCGGTTCTGGGAATTGGATGAAAGCGGCCCAATCTGGAGAAAGAAATAGCGATAAGAGCGAGACGGCGAGAGAAGCCTCGCAGAGAGGAGAAAACATCCTTCCTGTTCAGCTTTATGTTCACATCGGGTCTGAAATAAAATCCTGTCTAGTCGGTGGTCAGTGAAACAGCGTCGGATCCTGCAGGGAAGCAAACGGGGGAATTCTTGTCAAAGGAACAACCGTGGTTGTTCATATTCCTTTTTTCCTCCATTGCGAGCAACAGGGTTTTTTTTTTTTTTTTTATCAAAGGAATCGTCAGATGTTAGAACATGGCCCATATTGGTCATATTTGGGGAAAGATGGTGGTCGTAGTCTTGGACCCTACTGTGCAGGTTCGACTGACTACCTGGTGACCTTTTTCTTGGTAGCTTTATCTCATCACGATGAGAAATTTTGACCCCTCTGGATCAAAATCCCCACATGCTGGGTCAAGTCTTCAATCCAAAACATTGGCTATAAATAACCCTTG
The DNA here is from genome assembly GCF_025434085.1 of Hippocampus zosterae. Classification (NCBI taxonomy): domain Eukaryota; kingdom Metazoa; phylum Chordata; class Actinopteri; order Syngnathiformes; family Syngnathidae; genus Hippocampus; species Hippocampus zosterae. Next base: position 10,631,607 of record NC_067455.1, read on the forward strand.
GTCTCATTAGGACCCAGTTCTAGATTAGTTATTAATTATAGTACAGAGTAGTCTTTGTTAGGAGGTGGAAATATTGCCTGTCTATTGTTAATTAAAACAGACTCAAACTAGACGAAAACTATCACGAATAGGAATGACTAAAATGTGACTAAAACCAACAAGCATTTTTACCCAAAAGAGAAAACTGAAATCTAAAATGGCTGCCAACAAAACCAACACTGAAACCAACCACTCCATTTCACTCCAATTCATGCATTCACACGCAGCACACCAAACATGGCATGAATGTGTTGATGTATCTGTTCAAGGAACTCCCTGTCTAGCTTTGTCAGCTTAAGCCGTCTTTTCCTCTCGATTAACAATTAATGCAGCCTTCTGCTCCGTGTCATTTGTGGTGCTGCTCCCTCTTTTTTACTGCGATGCCTTCCCCCCACTAAACTTCCTCCATTTTCAGCAGGTCACCTCTGTATATCACCCCTCAACACACACACACACACACACACACACACACACACACACACACACGCAACCACGTGTATTGTATGTATGCATGTGATGGATGGATGATCTATTCTTCCTTTCCCGCTCTTATCAGCCTCCCTATGAGCCACCATTTCTTTTTAAAATCCACATTTCATCAAAGGCTGACTCAAAGGTAAAACTCCCAATGATCTCATTAAGTGCCGCTATAAGCACACAAGACTTAAAAGTGCACACTTTTCCAACAGACACACAAAGTCGCTCGTGCGCGCGCACACAGACATATGCATACAGTCTCGCACGGCCAACAGTACCGTATTTTCCGCGCTATAAGGCGCACCTCAAAGCATTCCATTTTCTCAAAAGCCGACACTGCGCCTTATAATGCGATGTGCCTTTTATATGGCTCAATATTCTGATGTCATGGAGGTGATATGTTAAATGTTCAATAAAGCGCTTTGTTACAGCTGCAGTGGTGTGAAGGCTCTGTATAAATAAAGCTTTATTGTCATGGATGATATTCCCTTCAGCATCTCGTGGATGCATAACGCAACTGCAGCCACTATTGTAGCTTCTATTGTAAGACGGTGTGCCCTATATATGAAAGCAGTTTTTTAAAAATAGGTCATTCATTGAACGTGCGCCTTATACACCGAAGCGCCTTATAGTGCGGAAAATACGGTCATTTAAGGGCAAAAAAAAAATCAAAGAGAGGATCCCTGCAAAAGTCTGCATGTACAATTTCTAATACCGAAACAAGATTTCGATCAAACTTTATCTTACATCTACTTTATGTGTGTATGTGTGTGTGTGTGCTTGTCTCCTCTCTGTCTTTGTCCAGTTAGCCGCTGTATTAACCCGAGGTCTCCCTCCTCTCCAGATCAGTGTAACCCCATTAACTCCCATTAAGTCTCATTACCACCCTTGTGAGGATGGTTACTGCTTGCGTTATCTAATTTCTGAAACACCACCGTGTGCTTTTCTGGTCATGGCGGACAAGTACGGCGTAACCACCAGTCGAATGTCCCTAGCATTGCACTAAAGCACAATTCAAATGGAGATGCCGTCATGCACTGCGTTGAGTGAAAATGCCGAGCATCAGTGAGGTCCAATGAAGGAATCGCACCGTAATTAAGAGCAAGAAGAAAAAGGGAAGACCATGTCCAAAACTGAACTCTAGTAACAGTCATTGTTACCACAGAGCAGAGAGACTACAAGATAGTGAGCATTGTTATATTTTTGTATACGTTGCTGCATCATGTATGTTACAGTTGAAGGTATTCGAAGGTTGATTTACTCTACTCAACTCAACTGTATTTCAGAAGTCAAGGGAATAAAAGTGAGTTTCAAAAGAGTTTTAAAGATGGGAAGCCAGGGGAGCTTACCACAACATCAATGCTAATTTTCAGGCGATGAAGCTTGCAGATTTTCATTGAATTAAATAATACAGTTTCGTTGAACATTTTGGTGATTATAGTATACAACGTTTAAGTCACTTTTGTGTTATGGGTCAGTTTTACAATAAAGTGCAATTGGCCTGGGCGCATCTGCGGAAACATGGACGTGCCGACATGGAGTAAAAGATTTTAACTGGGTCCTCTCGTTTAAACGTACCGCAAAGTCTGATATTGTCCCCCATAATGCCACAGGTACTGAATGCGCATGCACAATTATCTGCCGTGCGCAACTGCGCACGGGCAAGTCAGTACCTCGTGATCTGACAGGAAAAAAAAAAGCTCAGATTTTCAGCATTTAGCCTACGTCCCACGTTATTTTTTACCCATACATTCAAACGACTTTGCAGTACGTTTGAACAACATAGCCCTGGCAAAACTGTTTACTCCAAATTTGCAGTTCCACTCCACCCGTAAGTGACAAATGTGCAAAGAAAACTTCAAAATGTGTGTTTAAAAAAGTTTTAAATGCTTTTAATAATGATAATAGTAATAATAATAATACATTTTATTTGTGGGCACCTTTCAGAATCTCAAGGACACCTTACAACAAGCAGTTAAAATCACGAATACAATGTTAAAAACAACATCAAATGAAATAAGAAAAAATACAAAAAAAAAAAAATTTAAATAATGGCTTTATGGTCTGAGTGAATAGGCTTATCTAAACACATGTGTTTTGAGGCTGGATTTGAAATGTGTTAATGAGTCTGTATTACGAAGGTCAGCGGGGAGTGTGTTCCAGAGCTGGGGAGCAGAGCGACTGAAGGCTCCGTTTCCCATGGTGATGAGGCAAGCGGGGGGGACAGAGATGAGGAGAGAGGAGGAGGAACGAAGAGAGTGGACAGGTGTAGGAATATGGATGAGGTCAGATAGGTATGAAGGGGCTAGGTTATGGATGGATTTGAATGTGAGGAGCAGGATTTTATATTGAATGCGGTGTAAAATGGGGAGCCAGTGGAGATGTTGGAGGACAGGTGTAATATGGTTTATGTATGGTGTGAGTGTGATAATGCGGGCGGCTGAATTTTGGACCAGCTGAAGCTTATGGAGGGTTTTTTGAGGGAGACCGAGCAGGAGGGAATTACAGTAATCGAGTCGCGAGGTGGCGAGGGTGTGAACAAGTATAGCAGTGGACTGAGGAGTGAGAGAAGAGCGGAGCCGGTGGATGTTTCTAAGATGTTAATATGCAGAACGAGTGATGTGGTTGATATGTGAGGTGAAGGAGAGGGTGCTATCAAAGATGACACCCAGACTCTTGACCTGAGGGGAGGGGGAGATGGAAGAGCTGTCGATGGGAATGGTGAAATTGTTTATTTTGTTTAGGGTGGATTTGGTGCCAATGAGGAGAAGTTCAGTTTTATTGCTATTCAGTTTGAGGACGTTTGAGGTGAACGAAGATTTTAATTCCTGATGGCAGTTGGTTAGGGAGGATGGTGGAAGTATGGTATTAGGTTTGGTAGAGATGTAGAGCTGGGTGTCATCCGTGTAGCAGTGAAAGTGAATGCGATGTTTCCTGAAGATATTACCAAGGGGAAGAAGATAGATTAGAAACAGCAAGGGGCCAAGGACAGAACCCTGAGGAACACGTGAAGTGAGGGGAAAGGGGTGTGATCTAAAACATTTGAGCTGGATAAACTGGGTGCGGTAAGAAAGATAGGAGCGGAACCAGGAGAGGGGGATGCTGGCGATGCCAATGGAGGAGAGTCTGTCGAGGAGGATGGAGTGAGAGATTGTGTCAAAGGCTGCACTGAGGTCAAAGCAGGAGGAGGATGGCGAGTGAACCGGAGCCAACAGAGAGAAGAAGGTCATTGCATATTTTGAGGAAGGCAGTAAGCGATCGACAGTAATTATGGCCATGAACTTGCTGGAAAAGAGAGCTGGCAGTTCTCACTGGGGAACAGTGGAAGCCAGAGTGACAATTTGACACAGAATCAACTGTGATTACTCACGACAACTCGAGGGACAAAAATCAACATTTGGTGGTCGCATGAATGCTGATTTGACTACCACCCTTTTACTGACTTTCAACACTGTGGAGAGATGATGTGAAGACACAATATTGATCCGAACATGATGAACAGTTATCTGTCCATCAATCGATCACTGTCGAATGTGAACGAGTAGAAGGCAACAACCTCTAAAAACCACAGAAGTTTTCCGTTTCACTGAAAACAGGGAGCTGCACCCAAAAAGAGAAATGAAAAAATCCACGCCAAAGTCATAAATCCAAATGATGCGTGGGATCTCCCTATTCACTTCCAAAAAGTTGCAAAACCCAGTAGAAATGGAAAAACACAAAAAAATGCTGACACAAAATGTCAGCTCCACACACAAGACAACAAAAAACCAACAACAACAACAAAATCAATGTAACATAACTACAAAAATGACATGAAGCCGATGAATATATCAGTGCACGCGAAGCTCTTATTTGTTCCGACGTGCTGCTCTCATCAGTTTTACAACCGCTTGGATCAGGACCCGTGTAAAAATGGAATCTTATCTCGATGTTCCACTTTTACGGTTGCAACAGTGTGTCGCCGTGCATGAGTGTGTGTGTGTGTTTGTATCAGTGCGGATAGAGGTGTGTTATGAGGATAGATTGGATCTGACCCATTAACTTTATAGCCCACTCATTGAGCACCAGTGCAGTAGGGGTCAGTCAGGAGATTTCACTGTAAAGCCCTAAAAAGCATTGCAGTGATAAACTGAAGTGACCGAGCACAAGTAGAGGGTCTGGGAGGTGCTTGAACAGTAGCGTGCCTCCATCCCGTCCACCGCCAGGGAAAGCACAGATTGCAACACAGTTCTCAAAACTTGTCCAAAGCCAACAAAGTGGAGGATATCATCTGCTGCCAAGCTGCCAGCTGGACTTTCTTTTTTTCTGTAATCCATTTAAAGCTCTCAACAAGAAAAGAGCTTTTCTCTCTCTCTCGTTCTCATTCTCTCTCTTTTTGTACCAAAATGAACATTTTTAGAACAAGGGTGTAAATAGAGAGTCCACTTAATATGTCTACCTTGAATAAAATAAGATTTTGTACATAAATCTAACCTGCAGAAGATTATGGCCGGAGGGGTAGTTCATGTACGCACACAAGAAAGAGGAGACGTCTGTCACTTTGGTCTCAAACTCAGCTGCATCTTTATTTCTTCCCTGTGGCAGTGAATCTCCCTGCTTGTTCACACCTCGGACCCACTAATCCATCGTAATACAGCGCAAACCAGCCAGCATGCAAGATTTGTTATGGTATAATCGGGAAAGAAAATAAGGAATAAAGAAACATCGCACTTGAAGGTAGAGCTGTGGGTTATCGTTGATTTGATAAAAAGGTCCATCATACATTATGTCGATTTCTTTTTTCGTTTCTGCACAATGTCTATAATTATTTTTTAATATAAAAAGACATGAAGTGATGCTTGCACCAGATATAGCATAAAGAGCAATATTTTTTTATACCCCGCTAAGTAAATGCTTGTACCCATCAAGATATCCTTTTTAAAAAAGACATTTTATTTATTCACTACATTTACAGCCCAGCACACAGAGCTAAAATGGCATCCATCTACTTGGAAACATTATCAACCCACACGACTATATTCTTCTTGGTCTGTTATAGACATCTCTTACCTACAGTCCATATTGATAAAAAAGAAAAAAAAGAAGAGCAATGGGCATGGAGGAATGAAAATAGAAGATGAAGAAATTCCAACAAAATGACATCTAAAGTATCAAACCAACACCGGGAAGAAACTCACGACAAAATAGAAACAAGACATGAGTCTGGGAAATGTGATGGACAATGACAGAAACAGAAGTGATGAACCAGAAACAGAAGTAATGAACCAACAGAGAGAACCCTGGGAAGTAAATCTATACGAAATAAATATTTGAAAGCCAATGATGAACACCTGGAGAAGACACAAGGGACCGGCGTGACGAGAACAGGTGGAAACGAAAAAACCTCAAGGAGCAAGACAAAAAGAGACTGGATAAATGAAGCAGATATTTTCAGTGGATTTCACTGTATTTTTGTCTTTTCATATTTGATATCGGGATGTATAATATTGGGAGATAAAATGACGGTACTTGTATCTGGATTTTTTTTTTTTTAACACACCTCTGCTTAGTGTTTTTTTTTTTGTGTAAATAATGCAAAAAAACATAGCAGCACAACATTTGGCTGTAGGAGCTGAACAGGTTGTGTTTAGAATGTCCACTGTTCACTATGTGCACTGCTCATCACGCTCTTGTACTCTGGTCTCAATTTCTGGCTGGGCTTTGATATGATTGGGCTTCTCGGGCAGAATCACACTTTGTCAAAATGCTGAACACAGACACCTACGGAAAGAAGCTACCAACAAAAGATTGACTCGGTTGTTGAATTTCACGCTCGATGGGTCGGAAGGCATTCCAGAGACCCACCAAGCAATTAAAATGTCAATATTCCATCACGGTATATATGGCCCCTTTGAAGGAGTACAAAAGCTCAAAGTTTGAACCTCTGTAGTGCGCCAGTAAAGATCAACACTGCGTGGAGTTTTCGTTTTCTATTTAAATATAGACTTGCTTTTAATAACACTGACGCAGAATGACAAAGAATGAGGCACATTAGGCACAGCTGTAAAGGGACACGCTATTGCATTTCACATTCCCTCTTTACGTTAAAGTTTACAGTTTTAAAATGTTAACATGAACAGCAGTTTGCTTTTTAAAAAAATTATTATTGTCCATCCATTTTCTGCTCCGCTTATTTCTCACAAAGGTCGCGGGGTGTGCTGGATCCTATCCCAGCCGTCTTCGGGCAGTAGGCGGGAAACACTCAGAACTGGTTGCCAGCCAATCACTGGGCACACATTGACCAACAATCATTCGCGCTCAGAATCAGATCCGAGAGACACTTTCGAGTGTCTCATTCAAGTGCCACGCATGTTTTTGGAATGTGGAGGAAAGAGGAGTACCCGGAGAAAACCCACGCAGGAGAACATGCAAACTCCACAAAGGAAGGCCGGAGCCGGAATCGAACCCTGCACCTCTGCACTGTGAGGCAGACGGGCTAACCATTTTACCACCTTAAACTCTTATTATTATTATCATTATCAGTATTATGATAATTATAATAATTATTTTATTTTATTTTTTACACTGGGACTGTTAAAAAAAAGCTACCATACTTACTGATACACTTCCAGAGCAGTTATAAAAAATGCTTCATGTCCAGTTTGACCCTGGAAATTATTATTTCTACGTCAGTTTGTCCTATGTAAGAATCTAATTTGGACTTTGTTGGATCTTCAACCCTCCGCATGCCATATTTCCTGATGGGAGGCCTGAAATTTCTGTTTTCCCAATCATCTGAAATGCAGCTGCCCCCGCTTCATTCTTTTTGTCATCAAATCACACCCTGCCTCACATTATTTCATTGTCGACGATTAATATTTAAACCCAGGGCTTCGGCTCTCTAATGAATAATTGCTCCAATTTTGTATGTATTTGCGAGAACATTTATCTCAGGGGGGATCGTGTGCAGTGTTTGGCCTGTCATGAAGGAGAGCTTTTCATCATTTTGCACACTTCGGCTCGGTCTAACTGCCGCTATGACACCTCACAGCATTCAGTTTAGGACATTACACACAACGAATCAATCGTCAGACGTAACCGAAGTCGCTCATTTCGATGACATTGCTTTCACGGTGTCAAGTGCAAAATGACTGTCAGAGATCTTCTCTTAGCAGCTCTAATGCATGTTATTTTGCAGTCAAGCCAATCAGTGTAATGGCCTGTGCACTGTTTGATCAAGTCATCAACTTCCCCCGTTAAGACCGCTGATTTTTCTCCCCACAATCATTTCGTCATTTAAAATGATGTCTGCAAGTTGACACACACGATTTGCTTTCGTGGGCCACATAAAATAACCTGGTGGCCCCGATCCCCCACCCCCCGGGCTTTGAGTTTGACATCTGTGTTTGAGTGGGCTTCAATTTTTCATATATTTAATTTTTGATCATACATTTTTTGATGTATGGATCAAAGATCCACTACCCTCACCCAACGACAAAGAGTTTCAAGCAAACAACCAAATAACCTAATTTATCATTCAAAATGTTGGACATTTTTTTCCACCAAAAAAAATTATTCACTCGAAATTGTAATACAGTAATCCCTCGTTTATCGCGGTTAGTGGGTACCAAAACCACCCACGATAAACGAAAATCTGCGAAGTAACGATCAATAAACATATACAGGTTAAAAAAATTAAAACGTTTTTTTTTTAAGTTCGCAAAAAGTCCGCGAGAAGCTGCAAAACAACAGTGAGTCACATAGAGCAACATATACACAGTACTGTACTCCATGTATATGGATTTTTTTTTTCTTATGAATATGTTGGAAAAAATCCACGATGCACTGAAGCCACGATAAACGAACCACGAAATAGCAAGGGATCACTGTATATCTAAGGTGATTGTGTTCATCCGGGATATAATTCCAAATTGGCCTACTCACATAGTAGTAGTTAACTCCTATGCCATTTTTAGTTAGTTCCCAGTGTAAGCGCAGGTATGATTGTGAGCGCGAATGTTTGTTTGTCAAGGGGTGCTTTGCGATTGGCTGGACACCATCCATCCCTGATCCCCTACAGCACATGTGTCAAACTCAAGGCCTACTACTAATAAATAAGAGAAATATTGCCATCATTTTCTTGTTGCCAAACCCCTCATTACAGGAATTTCAACAACAGTTTAAGTTACTTCTTTATATGCTTTCCGTCATAACGGCCCTCCAAGGGAAACGGTAACTAAAACTTGGCCCGTGACAAACATGGATTTGATACCCCTGCCTGCCCTCGATATGTTAGGACATTCGTGAACCGTGTGCTTACGATTTAACGGTCACATTCAAATTCATTTTTTTTTCTTGACTCCTCATTGTCCCTTTAATCATCTTACCCTTTTTATTCATTTATTTATTTACATTTTTAAAATGCTGTCAGTTATTTTTCCCTCTGGCTATTTCATCATTCACACTTGCCTTTGTGCAGGAGCTGCGATATATAAATACAACTGCGCTGCCTAATAGCCAGTTAATTGCTGTTAAGGTCTCAGGCTAATTACAGCGCAGGAAAGCATATCAGCAATAATTTTTGATCCCCTCCGCTCTGCTGCTGTGTCTGACACACGCACACACATACACACAAACCGGTGTCCACCTTGCTATAGCAGCAGAGCGGAGGGAGTAATTACAGTGGAGGACAGGTCACAAGGTCATCGTTTCACCTTAACTCGAGAGCAATGGAGTGTTTTTGGGATAAATAAAAGGCTGTGTTCAGCCTTGAGAGTGCAAACATCATTTGTTAGCAGGCAAACATAAAAGTTTGGATTAACCTACAAATTGGTGGGCTTGCCTGCAAAGTATTCATTTGTCTGTTGTGACCAGATGTGAGGATTTGCTTGCCCTCTGCTACGTAAAGGGTTAGTCAGGTCAGAAATGTTCTGTGCGCCCCCAAACCCCACCCCAGCAGTCTGAACATAGTATCCTGATTAATATTGAATTGGTGGAATCTGAGTTAAGCAGCAAAATCCACTTAGAACATATCCAAATGACATTTTTTGACTTCCCCTTCAACGCTGTTATTTATTTTGCACACATGTGTGTGTGTTGGGGGCCGGGAACACTCACTGAAAGAGAGGAGGGGGTTGGGAGCATTCCAGTTTGTGTGCATATTACACAGATCAACGTTTGCTAATGTTCAGGACGTTTTCTCGAGGAGTTTCTGTTATGAAGCAATTTGAGAAACCACAGCGTGACTGGAACAGCTTATTGCCACAAAATGGTTCTTTTTTTTTTCCAAGTGATTTCACAAAACCCCAAAAATACCAGAATGTGGTTTCCTCTAAGAAATTTGAAACCAGACGAACACATGCAAAGGGAACATGCCAGTGGTGTTCTTATGGGTTCAGGACACACATGCACCTCCCACCTTTTGCCACTGAGTATCCCAGTTGGGAAATATTCACCCTAAGCCAATCCTGATTTGGGAGGGGGGCGGGGGAAAGCAAATACAAAAACTCCACTACCAAAATCTATGTCAACAGAGTGATGAGGTAGATTGAACAAGACGTGCACAGAGAACGGATTTTTTTTGTCGCCCTGAAGAGAAGCGATTTTTTTTTCAGGGGAATTAAAAGTTTATTTTGCTTTGAATCAGTTTTTGAACTTCAGCAGATCCCCTCGGAGTTTGTCGGACTTTAGACACACGGGGCCAATGTCAAAAGAGGCCAAAACAGAGAGCATGTCTCTGCATCCTCTGGGAGGAGGAGCAGAGGTCACCTCGGAGCAAGAGCACTTGTGCGTTTTTGGGACGGGAGACATGGGACGCTCTCTGGGCCAGCGCCTGCTGCAGACGGGCTACAAGGTCGCCTACGGCAGCCGCAGACCTCTCGGCTGCGGCCCTGTGCCTCAAGGAGCTCAGGTAACACACATGGCGCTGCTGCTGCACGCGGTGAGCAGCGTGTCGGTTGTGGAGTTCAAAAGGAGGGTTGAAATTATGCCCTGTCTTCCTGGGCAACACCAAAACAAAAAAAAAACCCAAACAGCTTTAAAAAAAAAAAAGAAACCTTATCAGATGAGTTGAAGGTCACTGATAAAATCAATGTTTGTCTGCATGCCTGTTTGTAGAGCATTGTGCTTGCGTCCTTGTTTTTTTTTTTTACGTTGGGCAATGTGCGTGGTTGCATAATTCTGGGAACTTGACACTTGAAATTTACAGGAACTACGCAAAACATTTTTTATTTTATTTAGGCGAGGGACACCCTGAACCGGTCGCCCACCTATCGCAGGGCACACAGAAACGAACAACCATTCACGCTCACATTCACACATAGGGACAATTTAGAGTGTTCAATCAGCCTGCCACGCATGTTTTTTTTGGAATGTGGGAGGAAACCGGAGTACCCGGAGAAAACCCACGCAGGCCCGGGGAGAACATGCAAACTCCACACAGGGAGGCTGGAGCTGGAATTGAACCCGGTACCTCTACACTGTGAGGTCAACATGCTAACCACTGGACCAAATATAACATTTCTAAATATGATATTGTCATGGGAAAGTCACATTTTAGGATGCAGGGCCAAGGCAAATGTGATTTCTTTTTTTGTATATGTAGTGAATATTTTCATCGTGCATTTCCAAATTTTATTGGACTTTCATACGGCACAGTAAAATGCCGCTGTAAATACTTTTACGGTTGCCACCCATTGATAATGTGTCATAATGATCAATGAATATGTTCCGTAATTCTTCAGCTAACCCTTCCATGGACATTTAATGCCGTTTGAAACCTGAGCGTGTGTGTGTGACTCAACCACGAACGAATGGGAGTGTTGCCACGTGTAATACTGGACTTCCTGTGTTGTGTGTGCGTCACAGGTGATGAGCTATGCAGACGCAGCCCAGTTGGCCGGCGTGATCTTCGTGTGCATACACAGAGAACATTACGGCTTGATGGAGAAACTCAGCTCACAACTGATGGGGAAGGTATTCATCTTGACTGACTCTGCTTTTGGAAAAAAAAAAAAAAACCTGAAATAACGAAAGAGAAAAACTAGCAGTAGTTTAGAAGGGAATGCTTTTTGAAAACAGCGGGTGAAAACTTAACATTTAATACTGTTTTTCTAAAATAAATAGATAAATAAATAAATAAAAATGTTAGGGGATAGAGCTACTTAATGAAAGGCAAATATTTCCATACTATTTCCCGTCATCAATTTTATGCCAGAGTTCCCATGATACAAGTAAAAACAATTTCCAAATTTTCAAGGGCCCAATGGATTTTTTTGTTTTCCCAAATGATTTTTACACGTGACACGGCAGGAAATTTGATACCTGCGGTCCCAAGGTTAACCCAGTCAGTCCAAAAACAGATGAGTTTAAAAATAGAATCAGAAAATAAGATCAAATAAAGCACGATATCAAGAAATAAAAGCTAGGGCTTACCTACCGTTTGAACGTACGGCAATATGCAAATGCGGCAAGGATGCGGATGCAGCAGAAATAAAGAGAGACTCGAATTGTAGAACAACTGTTTAACGCCGCTCTTCATTTTCGTTACACTTCAGTTGGTGAGGTTAGTCGGGATGTAAGCATTTTTTTCATTGTTATTACTATACCATGAAATCCCACAAATAGGAACAGCAATGGCCTTTAGAAGATGATCATCTGGTCGTTTTGCGATCATACAATTCGCATCTGCAGACCTCTGCCCGAGGCAAAACAAAAAAAAAAACCCTGAAGAATCTCTTGCTCACAACAATCTGCTCTTAAAACAGGACCTATTTGGAGGCAGGATGTAATGAATACTCCCAAATGACTTCTAAACATCCAGTGCCATTTTCCTCAGCGATGTTACCTCATCGTTTTTTTTTCTTGAACTCTATTTGGCATCTATTTGCTTATCTTCCACTTCACCTTTTGTCCTTAGGTGCTGGTGGATGTCAGCAACAACCCTGAGCAGAATCTGTACCCGGAGGCCAACGCTGTATATCTGCAGAGGTGAGAGACACACAAGCGAGCATCTTTCAAATGCCCCCACCGTCCGCCCCTGTTTTTGAATTATCAACAATGTTTGCCGCGCAGACTACTTCCTGGATCGCATGTGGTGAAAGCCTTCAACACCTTATCTGCCTGGGCTCTTCAGAATGGGCCTTCCGACGCTTGTAGACAGGTAATTGGGCAATTATACACGATCAACAAATATCACGATAGACAACTGATCAATATCAGTACAAATTGCACTCAATATAGCATCGGTAAAAAAAAAATTACAAACAAAAATAAGGATGATTTTTTGTCAGTCACAAGCACCTTCTTGGAAATTTTGGAGCACAAAAGTATGTTTTGGGACCAGATATTTTGATTGCCTTTATGTTGTTGTATTCGATTTAATTTTATCTTCAATCAATTTAATTAAAAAAAATTATAAACTTATGGATAGACGAATTTGAAATGTGAACATTGTGATTTCAAAAGTAAGCACATTATGTTTAAAAAGGCATTTATTTAATCATGGAATTGAGCAGTTAATGTGACTTTTTCAGAGTTGTTTTAACCACTTATTGAAGCTTGAATATGATTTCAAAAAACAAACCAATACAAAATTCTGCCTTTTATCCTTCAGGTCCTTACTTTGAAGAGTTCATTTAATTTTGTTTTCAATGTATGTCGATATCAAATGATATGAAATACTGATATCGTGATACACATATCAGCCATATTTCTTTATTATGATTAAAGTTTAGCAAGCAGTAATATGATTAATTTGTCAAAATTACAGTATCACAACCTAGAAAAAAAAAGAATTCTTAGACATCTTTACAATGTACCATTTTAAAATGTTAACCGTGTTGATTTATTCCGCCAATACACTGGCGTTACAGAGCTACAAGCCTTTGGCAAGTGTCTGATGTGTTTCCACAGTGGGGTGTTGACCAACAAGTTAAAAATAATGGAAAAAATTTCAGCCAAATTATATTATTAACTCATTTTGAAGTTCGCATCAAACCCATCCCGAGCGACAGCAGCCAAATTTGGCGCGTCGGCCTTGTGGCTTTCCTGCGAGTGCCACGTCTGATGTATCCTTGAATCAATTAACTCAAAGTCACTCTTGGATCTGAGCGTCCCGTCACACGTTTCACTTTATGGCGCTGTACTGAAAAACTGCAGCATATGTGAGTATTTTTTTTCCCATTTGTTTTTGTTTCATTCTAATCCGTTTGAACACTCCCAGAGGACTGTGAGGCACATATGTGTTTGTGTGTGTGAGTGTGGGTTTTGTGCATGCGTATACAGGTTTGTTGGCATTTGCGGACCATCGTTGTTCAGTCACTAGCGCTTTTCGACAAAAAGTATTATTTTATCCTTGAAGATGTATCAATGAATTTACGTTATGTGAACAAAAAGGAAAAGGGCACAGTTTTGTAATTTAACAAGATATTATTATACAACGCTCGCAACCATGATTAAACATTGGGAACAGTGTGGCTGTAGCGAGCAGGGATTTTGAAAAGAGGATAACAAGAAAGTTTTGATGGACGCTGTCAGAGAGGAATTAATCAGACCACATTTGTTTTTCGTGCTGGTAATTTGCATCGCTGTACAACTGCACTCAATCGTACCGAGAGCTCGTTCTAATAATTGGAAATTCTTAAATTAACTCACGTAGTATCACTGAATGCATGTGTGCCTCACTGAAAGATACAACCAAGGTGGAGCATGCTTGATTGTTCATTTAAGACTTTGGCAAGAGTGTCGATTGAAATTGAATTTTATTAATGTCTCGGGCAAGGCTGAATTGTTGCTCATGGATTGGATGTCATGAGATTTCATAAGGTTTAAGAATTGCATTGCTCACGGCTGCTGTTGTGTTTTCCTGTGCATATGACAAGTCGATATCTGGAATCAAAAGTTGCAAAAATAAATAAATAAATAAATAAATAAATAAAAGAAACACTGAATATAGAGTATACCTGTAATACCTGTTAAAAATAGTGTCAGTGCTGGTAGTAAATCACATGAAATACCAAATATATCTATCTATATATATATATACATACATACATATATATATTTTTTTTTTACGAAAAAGTTTACTTGCGAAAAAAAACCCAACAACTCTTAATTATGGTTATATTAGAACCAAACTTTTTAACATGAATTATTATTTTAAACTCCAGCTGTACGCAAAGTGTGCAAGAAGGCTACTGCTCTAAATGTTCTCCAATTCAGACACCTTAATATCAAAATCTACTATAGAGCCTCCAAACTATCGATTACTGCACAGTGATTTGCTGGTGACATTATGAAGTATGAGAGCCACACTTAAAAAACCCGTTTGAAATACCTTTTGACACTTTAATATCAAGCAATGGCTTTATGTGGAAACATGTTTTTTTCCTGTGCACATATTTTCATTTCGTTAAGTTTGACCTATAAAATCTTGAGCAATACAGACTTTACCATGCGTTGGAGGTTTCAACTTTTAATTGGTAAATATTACAATGCAATACTACATTCCCTCTCAAGACAACATGCAACAGGAGGAGCCGCTGCGGGTGCCCGCGCTGCCATCAAAAGAAGCGATTGCTACACTATTAAAAAGTATCTTACCTACTTCCTGGATATTGCAGGTCTACGTGTGTGGCAACAGTACAGAGGCCAAACAGGCTGTTGCAGAGGTGGCCACCAAGATGGGCTTGACAGTATTGGACAGGGGGTCTTTGTCAGCAGCCCAAGAGCTGGAGGACTTCCCCTTGCAGCTGTTCCCCGAGTGGAGGCTGCCTCTCCAAATTACCATCGGCCTGACCGCCTTCTTCTTCTTCTACTTGCTTATCAGAGATGTCATCTACTCTTACGTGGATCAGGGCAAAGACATCTCCTTCAGAATCATGGTGTCCCTGGCCAACAAGGTCCACATTTTCTTTCAAAGTAACCTTCGAGTGGAAAATCGTGTAACTGACGTGCGGTTGTGTGCACTGCGTGTCTTTCAGGTGTTTCCAATCGTGTCGCTGATCATGTTATCCTTGTGTTACTTGCCTGGCGTTATAGCTGCCTTCCTTCAGCTATACAGGGGGACCAAGTACAGGTAAGATATCGGAATAGTATGGATGTCTTATTGATTTAATAAAAATGTATTGTTATTCCACGTACTGAATGGAATCGTAAAAAAAATATTGAAAACAAAAAAGCACCGGCAAAGTATCAACAGAAATCGCTGATCAAAAGAATTAAGAAAACGATACTTGAACCGAAAGTGCTTGGAAAAGGTAAGGCAAGTAACACGGAGAATAAAAACAAAATGACTGTCCAATTTAAAAAAAACAAAAACATAAGCAAGATCAAAGACAAACAACAACAATACTTACAAAGCGGGAGACTAGAGCGCAAAAAAAAAAACGACGATTACGAGATGGAGAGGTCTCGAAAACAACACTTGAGCAATAGCAGCAACAAGGTCAATAATCTGACAAGAGACATGGCATCTTGGCAGTCCTGAAGTATTTGGCTTACTAATGAACACATTGCCCTCCACTGACACCTGCTGGAGACACACAAGAACAGGATCATGACATTTTTTTTTTTTTTAGGCGCTTCCCTGATTGGCTGGATCGCTGGATGCTGTGCAGGAAGCAGCTGGGGCTGCTGGCACTAGCCCTTGCCTTTCTTCACGTGCTCTACACGCTAATCATCCCAATAAGGTGCTTTAGAGTTTATACCGGCAACATTTTCGCGATACATTTCTGATGCATTTCTCTTACATTTAAGCTATTTCCAAATAGTAAGAAAAAACAACAAAACTCCGTATTTAAAAATAATAAATCGGGTAAATTGTATGAGTTGGTGTGGAAAGATATAATAATGGAGATTTTAAAAAAGGTGCATGTGCCACTGTGCAATTAGTAAAACATGTTCTGGAAAATAGGGACGAGTGGACCAATTTTTTTAATAATACTAATAAAACCAGTAATAATACAAACATGACCACACATGACTGACCAAGTACAAGGATACCTTTTTGAAAAAATATTAAAGTTAGCAAATTGTGACCTGTAGGTTACAGCCTGACGGGGGCGAGAAAAGCCAAATAAAAATAACATTAACCTAAAAAACATGTCCATTATTAAGCGATCTAATTTGCTTTCACTGTTAAAATGATTTGACTAGCTTTTGACAAGCGTGCAATTATTATGGCATTTCATCATTTAATTAAATGTTTCCTGTCCATTTCGGTTGGGGTCCCCTAGTGTTATAAAACCACTTTTGAATTCAACATAAATACATTTCTCTGATGACTTTTATCCTTTATGAAGCTTATGATTTGGGGTACAAATCTTTTTACCAGCGTATTGGCGTCAGCCGATATAAGCTTATATTTTTACTCAGGAAGGAAATCGGTACTTTTGAAAAAAGCTACTGCAAAATATAATAATCATATTTTCTTGTCTTGAAAACGTACAGATATTATGTGAGATTCAAGAGTTGGGACTACGTTATCACACAGGTAAGATGCGTTTTTGAAGCCCAGTCAGATGCATTTATTTATTTATTGTGTCAGCATTCAAAGCCCTGTCTTATTTATTTATTCTTGTTTAGGTCAAGGAGAACCAAACGCCAAAGTTTGACACAAGCGTGGCCTGGCGAAGTGACTCCTACCTTTCTGTGGGCATTCTGGGATTTGGCCTATACATCCTGCTGGGAATCACATCCTTGCCTTCGGTCAGCAACGCTCTCAGCTGGAGAGAATTCAGCTATGTCCAGGTAGTCACTTAGAGCGTGTGTGTACACTGCATTTAAATGTGTGTTGACTGTGAATACAAAGGTCCAGTGTGGCGTTTGACTGGGCAAAATCCCGGCACCGTGTTTACCGTCAACATTGGCAGTCATAACTGGAGGAATATGTCTGTGGATTTTTCCCACCCGTGCTCAAGCTGTTCCTTCGCTCAGCAGCTCCCCGACAGACTTTTCATTATGCAACTGTCTGTGCCTGCTTGTGTGTGTGTGTGTGTGTGTGTGTTTATGTGTGTGTTTGGAGTGACATAACATCATATTGTGCGTCTGGGAGTTTTTCATGAGTTCAGTTGGACCCGTTTCGTTCCTCATGAACGAAACGGGTCTCAACGACTCGCTTGTGTCACTTCATGAGACACGCGTAGACTCAGAAATGAACCAGTGGAAATACAATTTCAAATTAACGATTTTTAATCATAAGACATTATTTATTCTAATAATATTTACCTTGATAGATATGAAAGATATTTCTTATTCAATCGGCTGGGGGAAAAAAAAATCATGCAGCCTTGTGTTCCTCATTATCATTTATTACGGCCTGGTTAGCCAATTTTTATATTATTTATATTATTATCATCATCGTCAATAATGATATTGCTGTACTTTGTTTCTTTTGGTTCTAGTTTTATTGTTTTTTTTCCCCCCATTCCATTCACATTTTCTCTATATTTCTAAAGAATTACATCATCAAAACTAAAACAATGCGTTTTAGGATGCTTTTGATGAGCAACCGCCCCTTCAATAATTATTTTTTGGGTCATCTTTTTTTTTCCTTTTACACAGTCTCTTGGGCTGCCTGATTGATGACAGTTTTCTGACATTGATGTCCTTTTCCTTTTGATTCTAGCTGTCATCTCAAAAGATGTGTGGGTGTTTGCCTGTTTGTGTGTTGTGCGAAGCACTGTACCACAATTTCAGGATGAAAAGCCTGATATACGGCAAAGTCGGAATTTGTGATTAACTATGGGGCATTTCAGGCCACCACTTACCTTATGCACCGATAAAGTGCCACAGAGGTGGCGCTCCACTGGAAGTTTGCACTCACTTATTAAAAAAGTGAATCAGACAAAATGCTTCACACCTTTCTGTCGCCAAGACATTTGGCAGACACCGAGATTGAAATACAGCAAACAAGTACGTTGTTGGATATTTCAGACAAATTAGCATGCTGATACGTGAGCAAACTTGGATTATAGTCTGATGATTCACCAAATGCGACCATGCTGAAAATAATTACAAAGGCGCCATTGCTATGCAATTTAAAACTTGCCTAATGGTGATTTTATTTTCAAATCTCCTATTCCGACGTGTACTGCTGACTTTCACATGGTGTGAAAATTTAGAGAAACAATTGGACTTTCAAAAAATGTGGTGACTTGTCAAACATACTCATGACTTTCAGTTTTTATACCACGTCAGGAAGCTATGACATGAGAATGAAAAATTTAGACATTTTTTTCCCTTTACCGTGAGCTGCTTGGCCTTTTCCTACTTTGATCAATGTAAAACATAATCCGCCGAGCTAACGAAGTCATTCATAAAAATGTAACTGGGTCACGTGAAGCTCATCTTTGCATTCCACACCCCTTTTCATTATTCCTGCACAAATTAGAGCTGTCGTTTAAATGCTAATGTTATTCATCACTCGTCATTTAGTGGCAACACCTTATCTATGGTCACTTGCCTGGATCGACACTCACATTCTGTGTGTGCGTGTGCACTGTATGTAAATGTACCTCCACAATATCAAAGGTTAAGAGTCTGGTGCTTAACACCGTAGCGCATATCCCATGAATATGTTTCTGTGTGTGTGATGATTGACTTTCTTGTTCTCCAGTCAAAGCTGGGCCACGTCACCTTGTTCCTCTGTACCCTTCACACATACCTGTACGGCTGGGACAGGTTTCTGCGACCCTCCACGTACAAGTGGTACACACCTCCAGGCTTCATGCTCAGTCTGGTGGTGCCCTCAGTGGTGCTGGGGCTCAAGCTGCTGCTCCTCGTGCCGTGCGTGGACCGCAGCGTCACTCGAATTCGACGGGGCTGGGAGAGGACACAACCTGATGAGGAGAAAACACTTCTTACATAGGAAGGGTGTGTCAGAAAATATACAGAAGTTTGTTGGAATTAGTGAGCATAACGGCGAAAACAGATTGAGCCTCTGCAACTTTGTTTTCGGCATAGGTGGCACTTGGATGACCTTTTCCCATTTTTTTTTGAACAGTAGTGATTCAATTGTGAAAGTCGTGTGTATAAATAAAAATGATCACATTTTTGTGTGCGTCACGTTCGGGCAAGCCGAATAAAGTTGGGATCCCAGAAGTGTAGACACCAAACAAGGTCTCCGTAGCAAAAAAGGGTTTAATATACAAAAATCGCACTGCCAAAGAAGTAACAAAGTGCTGGTCAAAACAGGGACCAGAGGGCACATAAACGAGTAACAAAAAGCGCCTGCACAAAAGGCAAGGGAGGAAAATAAGAACCGCGAACGAAGGCAAACAAAAAACAATGTAGCAAATACACGCAAATGAAAGCCAAATCACAACATAAAAACCATACTTACAAAATGCTTAGTACCGAGAGTTCAAAAGCGAAACACGACGAGGTCTATAGCAAAAGCAGTCTATGAGCAAGGAAGCAGCAAGGAAGCAGCAAGGCAAAGGCAATACTCCGACAACAGGTGCACAGCAGAGGGGTGCTTAAATACAGAGTGTACTAATCATAGATTGGCAGCAGGTGTGCACAGAAGTCCGCTCATGCCACCCGCTGGCCAGACTGAAACAGAACCGTGACAGTGTGGCAGTGGACCCCGATGCTAGTCACCATTGTAACGAGCATAGAAGGTGTATGGCATTTTCTATTAGCATTCATTTTTTAATAATGTCTTTACTTGATGATTTCTGTCTTGCAACAAGTGGTGGAGGAAAAAGCAACACATTGATTGCATTGATCTACGGTACATTGCCTTTTATCCAGTTGTGGTTTCTGGTCTGTAGGGTTACCTTGTCCCATTGCGTGGTGGTGGTGGACCCCAAAAAGCAGGCAGGAGAGAGGAGCAGGGTGTATTTGAAGAAGTGTATTGATAAAACACGGAAACTAAATCCTAAGCAAACAAAGTCCAAAGTAGCAAACAAAAATCATGACTGAAGATAAAACATAACAGCAACCAAAACAGGACTGAAACAAACCTGACAGTAGCAAGAAGCAACATGACCCGACACGGAGTGTTCGAGCTGGGAGTCATTTTAAGGCCCTAATTACCTATGAACAGGTGTGCAGCTGCCGGGGGAGCCCTACAGTGCCACCTGTTGGTCCATAAACCGAATCATGACATACCTGGCCAAAAAAAAAAATCAATAACAAAATGTGAAATTCTTTTTTTCCAATGTGATTTGAAACCCCATTTTCAAGCTCCTTTACCACAGCAGTGCAGTATTTCCCTTTGCCTAATTCCCACTGCGCAATTTTCAAAAGTTTCACAATCGTTTGCTATTTCTGATTCACTGCTTTCTGTAACCAAATTAAAATGAGAGCAGCAGGCGATGTGTGAGCATGTCGGACGTTAGGTGTGTTCTGGCTCCTCTCAAACATTTACCATTGAAGTACAGTGAATGCAAAAGGTTAATCTGCGGAATACCTGTAGTGGCAAAAGTGTTTATACCCCTCCACTACTCCTTCCTTATCCGGAAAAATGTCTTTGTGCTCTGTAGTGAAAAGAAAGATTTTCGCAAGATGGAGGGAACAAGAGATTGGGACTCAGCCAAGCTATAATGGAGACACATAATTTTTTTATTACGGTATCTATAGGTGATGAGCTGAGTTTCAAATGTACATACACAGCATTTTTTTAAATTTTTGTTCAGAGCACCCACGTGTTTATATCCGACACTCTCATTCGCTATTGATCCAAACAATATTTTTTGAGCAAGATGTCTAGTACAGTAATGGTAATGTTTGGGAAGCACCTTGGTCGATCAATTTATCTTTTTATTTCTGCTTCTGTTTTGATATGTCGATTGGCGATTTGCCCATTTCTATTGGGGTCTATGCATTTATACGCTCAGATTTAACTTTGTTCTTCTAGTGTTCGCATATGAATTGAACCAACCAGTGAAATGTACTTCCAATTAAAATACACTGTAGTGGTAGAACTGCATAGATGTGTCTGTCTTATTAAGATGACTTCACGGAATCCGGTCCGTGAACTCACGAAACCTCCCTGAAGAGTCTCGCGTGCGTCTGATCCGTCTCCAGAGTTCATCTAAAGTCTTTGTGTGGGAAACATTTGCTCAGAGTCGTCGACTTCTTCTCCCCATTCATTTATACAACAGCTTATCCGATCGCGGAGAGAGAAGTGTGTCAAGTGCGCTATCAAAGGACCCCGGGAAATTTTATATTACTTGAGAGAGTAGGCTATAGGTTCTTGGGAAGTAGAGAAACGGAAGCAAAGGAGCGGGAGAGACATCGGTGGTTGGGTTGGAAATCAAACTTCAATATATATGCACAGCAGGCGTAGGCATTTAGCTCTTACATGCATAAATTCATCAATAGCATAGGTTAGACACGCACATAGAGTACACCTGTGGGAAATATCATGCAGGCATCAAACTAGAGCAAAGGATGGAAATATTGATGACCCGAGGAAACATAAAATATTGACACTTTATGTTGGGCATTGTTCTGTTGGAGGAAATTGACATTCTAGCTATTACCTTAGTTCTATAGAGGAGCAGCGAGTTTTTATTTTATTTATTTACTAGCTGGTTTGCCGCCCTCCGGGCAGCTCATCAGCTAGTTCCTGCGGAAGGCTGGTAAGGTGGGCCTTCGGCCCACAAAAGTGTTGTTGCTTGGTTCAACTTTTTGTTCATCTTCATTGCTTATCGCGAAAATAAAGAGATGTTTAGCTCTACTAAATAACTAACAATTTCATTGCAATGCTTGTGGGTAGACAACATTTTTTCGCAAAGATGCCCGCGCGATCGTAGTGAGCCACTGCCTGAGCGGCGCAGTGGCGGCGCAGTGGCGGCGCAGTGGCGGCGCGCAGCGGCGCGGTGAAGTAGGTACGTTTTGAAAAGGGACAGACGGAAGGACAGACCGCGTGCGGGACGACGCGCAATATATATATAGATTTTTTTAGCATTGTTATCATTTGACTTCATGGCAGCATCGTTAGCAAGCTACCACTTGCTAACGATGTGTGATGTGGTTTTATACATAAAGAGAAAAGCCCCGCATGTGCCGTGCAGATATTTTGGGGATAATACTCTAATGTCACAACTATGATGTTTTTCAAATTTTTTTCTCTATCACCTTTCTGTAACGATGCTATTTTTCATCACTACTTGTGAGACTAAAATCCCTAGCTACATTTATTTTATGACCACACACAACGCATTGAAGTACCTCACATTGACCGACGCACTGCAACGAAAAAAAGTCAACCTTACAGTTTTACCGAACCATAGTTTGATTATCAAGGATGATGCAGAGAGGAAGTGGGTTGGAATAAATGAGGACATATGGCTATTTTGAGTCTGGTGGGGAACATCACTCACCCAATTTATTGATGGCACCCGTGCATTTCAGCGATAGAGACTCCCTGCTTTGCTGTCAAGCCTTTGGTACATCTGAAAATGTAAGTATCGTGGAGTCTATTGTCAAACAAAATGTATATCGAATATAGTGGCAAGTCTTGGTGGCACTGCAACAGCCGTCAACCAGCTCGGCCTGGCTTATGCTTGGCAACTTGAAACATTTTTGTTTTGATGCGTTAAGTTTGTGAATGCTCATTGCATGTTGTTTGGCTGTTACAGCTGCAACTTTTTAAAACTCTTCCCTGGCAAGTAAATTTTTGAATGGCAGTAAAACTACATGCCGGCCGCTAATGAAAACGAGTTCCCTCAACCCACACACCACGTGAAAGTTTATTTGTGTCGACTCAGCTGGAGCCATCTCGCTAACTCCGTGTGTTAGATTTTCAGTTGCTTCCAATTGCTTTTTGTTTGATTTGCATGAGAGGCTGTTGTGGCATTGGTCATGTCGTAGGTTCGAGTCCTGGTCAGTGCCCCAATAAACATGCACAAAGCCATCTAAACCATCTAAAAAGCGGGTGGGTTGCGCTCAAAAGAGCATCCAGCGTACAAACTGTGAAGCAAATAATGCGAGTGACTTGCTGCGGTGGCCCCTGGCAGAACAAGCCAAAAGTCATAACAACAACGATAACGCCAAAATAGGACTAAATGTTGATTCTGCTGCCTTAAGGCACAACATGCTGTCAGCAACGGCTTTCTCCTTTAATGTATTCTAATAAATTCACTCAGGCCTCTTGTGATTCGAAAAATAGGTTTTAGTAAATTGTTAAGGACAAGACGGAAGGTGTTAAAAAAAGAATCAAGGTTGTTGTATTTTCTGTCTTTAATTTAATTCTTATACATTTCACAGATGAGTCCTAGGTGAATTCCTTATTACAGTACATAACGTGTGTCTTTACCCACAATGCAGCAGTTTATTTACTTTTTCCTAGCGGGCCCTAATCACGTTATGCGTATCAGAGTTGTTGTCTAGGTGTGTGAAATTTCAACACGAGTGGAAATTACAATATGTAAGCCAGCTTGTTTCACAGTTTCTCTGGGCATTATTAGATTCATCGCTTCCCAGGGCAATATTTGAATCTCGTTTACATCTCGGCACACACCCACACTCACACAAACATGGAGTGTAAAAAAAGCTTAAAATCAAGATCAATTCTCTGGTGAAATGAGGAT
This sequence comes from Hippocampus zosterae, assembly GCF_025434085.1. Lineage (NCBI taxonomy): Eukaryota > Metazoa > Chordata > Actinopteri > Syngnathiformes > Syngnathidae > Hippocampus > Hippocampus zosterae. The sequence continues at coordinate 10,655,645 of NC_067455.1, forward strand.
AATACAAGAGTGGGAGAGGGTGGATGAAAGATTACAGATTGTGCGAGGAGATAATGTTATTAGATACTGGATAACAAAGTTTTTTCTTGCATGAGTGTTCTGCTTGGGGGCAAGCGAGAATCTGATAATGACAGATGCTCCGTTTCCTCCCTTGCCACCTCTGCTTCTGTTATCGGATTAAACTTCCCTTTCTTGTCACTCCTCACCTGCCCGCCAGTTGTCGCTGCTGATCGAAGCGCACTCACCGGACGCTTGATCAAACCGCCCGCTGATCCCACTCATCTGCCCTTATCAGCCCTTAGCAGAGCTTAATATAACAGTTCCTTGAAAGTAGATTCGCCTTATCAGTCCACTTGGGATGACGCGCGCGACAGCTGTAGGAATGCGGAATGTTATGCAAGTTCAAAATTCACTGACAACAATCCTACGTTTTGACATGATGTCATGAAATGGCGAGATTATAGAGACCAAATGTGACATTTAACCGGAAAATACAATATTTCAAATGTCTTTCAACTGGGTCCTGTTAATTTACACAATCATCTAGAGCAGAGTTGGGATTAAAATAATAATAATAAAAAAAGGGAGGTCAAATCACATAAAAAAATGAAAGAGAAAAAGATGTAATCAAACTCCAAATTTGCAGGGGTTGCCTAGAGTTTTAAGTTGTAATATCACCAATAACCACCAGATGGCAGACATCTGTTACACTGATTCCTATACTGCACAATATGATTATGCCCATTTTTTTCATATTTGGAATGATATGCAGGGCAAATATAGGACTTCAATAAGATTGAAGTTGATTTATGTGCAAAAATAAGTTCTTGCACTTAATGGTGGTTTGCTATTCAGCAGTTTTTGGGCCATTCTTGAATGGTGATTTTTTTTTTAATGTAAGAGAGCTCTTGGCACTTTATTTTTGTGTTAGTATAGTGGATCTCTTATACATGCATTAAAAAAGTATGAAAAAAATATATTAAAGGCACATGTTTTGCACATATGCACGTATTATGTCCTATTAAAAAAAGGCTTCTGTAATACATCAAGTTTGGAAGTACATGGTCCGACGTAGCGCTGATGAAAAATTGTGACCCCCCCCCTCCCCCCCAGCATTTAGTTTGCCCATCTTTGATCTATACAAACATGTCACCAAGAAGAATGCAGTACAATCGTCTCACCATATCTTAAGATTGATTCATTTGGAGGAGTATGGCATTGGCAAAGAACAGATTTTTTGGAGGTTTTTTTTTTTAACAGCAAGATGTGTAAATGGTTTTGTGGAAGATGGAACACACATGACTATTTGGCTTCCATCACAGTATCACAGTGAATAATGATGTGTTGCGCAGACAGATTTATAACGCGATAGCGAGAAGACGACAGGGACAGCACTTCGAAAACACTTCACTACGACGCTGATTCGTTTAACCACACAGGGTAATGTTTTTACGCTCTGTTCGCTAAACCTGGTTCTCCTCATTGCACCAATTTATACTGGGTGAAGTGTGTTTAATCAAAGCAGCTGAGGGAGAGCATCACACTGGGGCGACCACTTTATTCTAATTTTGTGTGTGCAGTGCCCTTGAGAGCGAGGACGATTTGGGCAATGAGAACGATGCTGCTTCGAGGCGGCTCCATTTTGAGGGTGGGGAATGGAAATGATTGCCTCTGTTTATCAAAAGAATATGTGTCGTCCGGGGATATCTTTCTATTTTTTGACACATTTGGTGAAAGAGGAATAACAAGCACTTAGAACCCCTCAAAGCTAAGAAAAAGAAAACTTCATATCCTCGATGCCCTGTACATTCGGCTGAATTTTGCTTTTAGAAGAGCCAAAGTTAGACTCCAAATGCTCCAAATGATCGGGTCATGTGCTTTGCCTACCCTGTAGACGCGTTACAATACCAGGAGAATGCGTGAGCAAAACGAATCAACATTACTCCTGAAGAAATTTCACTCAAGTGTGCTCCAGTACTGATCGCGCTGAGTTGACCTCAGGTGAACCCTAGAGGTCAGATGGTCACAGGTTTGTGGCCTTGTTCTCGCCCGTCTCCATGCTCGAGGCCCTCTCCCAGCCCTGTCGAATGCGGGTGAGAGTTCGATCCACGCATGGCAGCAAGAGCAGCATTTTGAGAACCAGCACCACGGACGGCACGATCAGACACAGCATGTAGCCTGGAGGGGTGTACCACTTGTACGTTGAAGCGCGGAGGAATTTATTCCAGCCGTAAATGTAACCGTGTGCCGTGCATATGAACAGGGTCAGGTGGCCAAGTTTGGACTGTAAAAAACAAAAACAAAAAAAATCACAATCATTTGCATTTAATTAGACAAACCCCGCCCCAAAAAATCTAGCTACAGTGTTCAGAAAAAGAACATTGATTCGACTTTTCTGTTCACACTGGGACCTTTTTTTTTTGGTTTATTAAACCATTCTGACTCAAGAGGGTAAAAACACAGGCATACATTTGTGCAAATAACATACTCTAATACACGGTGCATGTGTGGCTCATCAGATGTGTTTTTGTCGATGTATAAAACTACTCCCCTGCTGACTTCATGAATAGAAATTGTCACATTAAATTTTATGGTGAAAACATTCTCTTAAGGAATCGGGGGTTTTTTTCTTGTTTTTTTTTTCCACAGCTGTTACAGAATAATTGTTGTTGGCGCTCGAGTGTCCTCCTGTTGTTTGGTTATTGTTAATCACTTGGTACTGTATAGTGCATCTTGAATATGCTCCTGCACAGAAGCACACTTACTATACGGTGGCATCCTCCAATGATAATAATAAAGGAATTTATTTTTAATCGCAACCGAGAGCCGCAAAGTCTTGTGCATCATGAATATTAAAATCCAATGCATTCCCTGGTTGACAACTGTGCTCACAACCGATAATCTAGGCAAATAGATCTCGGTTGTGTCGTCTCTGTCCTCCTTACTCAAAGGATCAATTATCTTGACCTCCATCGCTGAATATCTTATCCGATCGGTCCATCGGTGCGCGCGACCTTTTCACACACGTGCCCGTGACCTGTACCGGCACATCTGCTCACGTGGGATGACATCTTCCCTCATAATTCAGTTTAATGAATAACTTAACATTTAAAATGCAGAGCTAAAAGCTACCAGTCATCCATTGTGTGTGCGTTTGTGTTTGGAAGTGACTTAACTCGTCACTTGGGAAAAAAGTGCCCATGACGCATTGCTTTTACAGCACTTTAATAACTCAGATAAAAACTTAATAAAACTGACTTAATTATGCTGTATCAAAAAAAGAATCCTAAAAAGAGATTTTACTGATAGGAAGCACAAGATAAGGGCAATGGTACTGGGGTGTTTAAAAAAACTAACTTTATTTTCAGTCGACAGGACATTCATTGTCTTTTAGACTGGAAAAAAAAACGATTAAGACTATCTTTGTTATCTTTATGTCTTGGTGATGCTTGTCGCTGTCGAAGATTAGATGCCTCATTAAGTACGTCAGTAATTCTGACAATGCCCTTATATCCTATGAGCATACTGTATTTTATGTTTCAGATGTTTTGTTCTGGCGATCTTTGTAATTTGGTGTTCAATCAGCCTGCCATGCATGTTTTTGAAATGTGGGAGGAAACCGGAGTACCCGGAGAAAACCCACGCAGGCCGGGGAGAATATGCAAACACCACACAGGGAGCCCGGAGCCGGGATCGAACCCACGACCTCTGCACTGAGAGGTTAACACGCTAACCACCGGGCGCCACACTACTACTACTACTACGACTACAATAATAACAATAATTGCAATCGAAGTGAACACCACACAACTCATTATCGGTAAAATGGAATGTTAAGAATAAAAATAAACATATAACAATAATACAGCATACTGAAGTTGGAACTTTTTCCCAAATATTTCAATGAGGTCCAAATAAAGGCAACCCCCCTCCCACCCCCCATGTTTATGGCCCATACTCAATTATGACCAGCTTTCGTCATGCTACCAAGTCTGATCACAAAAGGGCGTGGCCACAAGATAAGCTTGGTTAAATGGAAAATTCTATACACCAAGGAACATATTGTGAAAGGTGTGTTGAAAATACCGCCAGAGTTCTTAAGTTTGACATTTTTGTAGCCCGTGCTGTACCGTATATTAACCCTTTCATGTCATCAAAATAACTCCGCCACATGGTGACCAAGGTAAAGGTTCCCAACATTTCTGTTCAAATGAGTTGTGTCTATTATGCACGTCATTATACTTTGATGATTCTTATGCCTCAAGCCCATGCTGTATTTTTATTTAATGACCAGGCAACGAACCAGCCTGTGATGTCTTAAAAACCGCTTCACCACATGTAAACCCACCTCTCGGTCGCCGCTGTTTCTGTGATCATGAGTTGCCTTTATTATCCATTTAATTATAACGATATCGTGATTAGGCATTATTATAAAATGTTCCTATTGTCCATGTCAAATAAAAACATGCACACACATCACCATTTTGTGAGTTTAAAAAACCACCAATGTGGCCCTCTCACCCCACCCTATCCCACTTTTACCATCAAAGATGTGCAAGTGTGCTCTGACCTGAATGAAGCTGAACTCCCTCCAGCTGAGCGAGCCTCCCACAGAGGGCAGCGACGTCAGGCCGAGTAAGACATAAAGAAAGAAGCCCAGGATGCCCAGAACGTAGAAGGAGTCCGTTCCCCATGCTTCTGTATAATTAAAGTCAAAGGGGGTGGTTTTGTTGTTCTTCATCTAAAGGGAGCGAGAGATGGCGGACAAGAGCGTTGAGGAACATTTTTCTTGTACCATAAATGTACAGATCAGCTTGTACTGTGGCTAAAAATCCACTGCGCTGTACCTCGTCCACCACACGGGAGATGAGTTTATGTCTGACGGAGTAGCGAATGGGAATAATGAATGTATAGATGGCGTGGAGAAAAGCAAAGCCCAAAGCAACCAGTCCCATTTGCTTCCGACACAGCATCCAGCGGTCCAGCCAGTTCGGGAAACGCCTACACAATAAGAGAGAAGTAACTTTAAGCAGTGCACTTTGGACATTAGCAAGTAGCTTTTTTTTTCTTTCAAATGACTTGATACTCTACTTGTACTTGGTTCCTCTATAGAGCTGAAAGAAGGCGGCGATGACACCAGGCAGGTAACACAGCGACAACATGACAAGCGATACGATGGGAAACACCTGAAAGAGGGCGAGAAACTTTAGAAGCACATCATAAGGAACTCTCTGCCTGTCCACACGTATACAGTGTAACTGAGTAAGAATAAGGATTGTTATTCCTGCCCGTGGTTAAGAAAGTTATTCTTCAATGACATGTCATTGCACCTCCACTTGTCTAAACAAGGCATTGTGATGAATATTTTGTTTTTCAAATGTGAATTAAGCATCACTAAATCTGTTTTATCCACCTCAGTTGTCGGCCATTTTGTCACTTGCTGTCAACTGAAAATGGCATCACAGTTGCTCAGGGCTCAGGTGACAAACGATCGTGGCTCACCTGTTTTTTTTTTTTTTAAACTGGTCAGGCTGAGCCGTGATTGGTAATGATCATAGAACATTAATGTAAAGATAATTTTTGGGCTGATTGCTCCTTTAAATGTGAGCTTCACTCTGAGACACGAACAAGAGTGGAGGTCGTATTCTTGGGCCCAGTCATCAACCTACATGTTTATCCCAACTGCTGAGAAAGCAACAATACGCTGTAGTCATTTGGATTCTGCCAATACAGCCCAAACAGTAAACTGTATCGCCTGAAGGCAAAATGAGGTTTTGTCTGAGGGGATGTCATAAACAACTAGGCAACCCGAGTTATTTTCATGACATGCGTAAATCCGTCCCAGCATTTGGCACATCTATGTGCACGTGTTAGGCGGGCAGGCTTGAGGAAGGGCTGCGCCGCTGTGGAGGTGGTCAGAAACAATTTCAATCATGGTCAATCAAAGCAGCTCCTTACATTACCTTTAAATGCAATACACAAGTCTACTTTCTTACATGGCAGAAACACATCTGCACCACGGAGTGGACATTTAATGGCCCCCATCGTGTGTGTGCCCTCCCTTTGGGCTTGATTACCATTGTTCACATATTGATGAATCACATCTGACGTCACAGCTGACGTCAACGGCACATGTCCACGAAGCTCAGAATCTGCCTGCCTGCGCCCCAGCAAATTCATGATAATCACATTTGACCACTTGCGCCAATATTTAGATGTGCTTTGGACCGACTTTTTGCTACCAAATTGTCGCTCCACCGGGGACATCACCCAAAACGCAAGAGGTCTGCCAAAGCTGCAAACGCAAGTAGCAAGCCCAGCGCTCATATGAAAATCAGTTTACACCGGCATTTGTGCCACAGCGCAAGTATGCTGTCTACAAAACGGAGCCCTTAGCGTGTCAAAAAAACAAAAAGCAAAAAAAAAACAGTCCTTATAAGAAGGGAAGGTTAATGGTCCAATACCTCAAAGGGCTTTAGACCAGAAATAAACAAAAGTAATGTTGCTATGGTTAGCTTTTCAGCAAATGGTTCTGTCAACAAAGGTTAGCTATGGGGGAGGGCAAATGTGTCAACAAAGTCAGCCTTCACCATTCCCAACCAGTCTTTGTTTCCAGGAATAACAGCGAATCTGATCAAATCCACAACATTAACTGTTCTAACTTAAGGGATAAATTGTGGGATTTCCACATCAACGCTCAGGTTAGTATTGTCCAACTGATCTCATGCTCGTCTTCTAAAACAACATGAGCAGGACAATTTCAGTCCATTCGATGGACTGATATTACAGCGACTCTGAAACCCCCCGCTCCCAGAAACTCTACATTTTGCAAGCTCATACAGACATTTGCTCACCTTGTTGGCCAGGGACACCATAATCCTGTAGGAAATGTCCTTCCCCTGCTCTATGTAAGCATAGATGACGTCTCTGATGAGCAGATAGAAATAGAAGAAGGCGACGAGGCCGACGGCAACTCGGAGAGGCAGCCTCCACTCGGGGAACAGCCTCAGGGGGAAGTCTTCCAGCTCCTGGGCAGCTGAAAGTGACCCCCTGTCCAAAACGGTTAGGCCCATCTTGGTGGCAACCTCTGCTACAGACTGCTTTGCCTCTGCACTGTTGCCACACAGGTAGACCTGGACAGAAATTTGATGTCATATTTAAGAAAAAAAAAGGAAATCTTAGCTTGCAATGAAAAGAACAAACGTCCCGCTTCAAGAGTTGTTGAAATTAATAAATAGAATTACTCAGTTCTGTTTTTAAAGGATTTCTAATTGCCCAGAGAGCAGTTAATTCAGCCAACCTTGTGTATTTGTTGAGGATTTGTTAAGAGGGGTATGTTAGACTGACTGGTGTTATTAGCGACAAGTACTAAGCCAATTACTTCAGTTTGACAAACATGCAAATGTTAGTTTGTGTTTTAACACATTTAGAAAACAACACCATCTGACGATCAAAGCTATCTTGTTGTATCCCCGGTCAGACCATATTCATTAGGACACAGTGATTTCACCCAAAATGTCTCTTTGTCCAAAATTATTTCTACATCAGTTCAATAGAACCCGCTAGAAGATGAAGTAAGTTCCCAGGATTCGAGTGAAAGATTTTATTTGACTGATTGTATTTTCTGGGATACGAATCATTTTCCAAATGCCAAATCCGTCATAATGGCAACTTATTTTCATGACTATCTTCAAACCAACGTCTTAGCATCTTGTATCGTCGCGGGATACAACGTCAGTTAATTCGGGCTAATAGAGAAATAGATCCAAAAACTCCAAATGTAACTGCGAGCAGCATCTCATCTTAAAACAACCACTGCTCAGTCAGTAGAAATAGAATTGTTTTCATGTTGCCGTGAACCCGCCTGTTGTTCTGCGCTGTTGCTGATAATTAAAAGATTTCACAGATGAGTCACAAGCTGTTGTCTGCACCGTGACACCGCGATGCACTCTGGCATCAAGGACTTGTGTGCAAAAAATATGGAAATAATTGTGTGATGTTGTATATCCTGAAGCTGAAGAAGAAAATCTTGCAGGGGGTTAAAGCACACGATACGTACATACAGTCACACGTACTGTATGTATGTATACGTATCGTGTGCCGCACATGTCCTCATCGTATTGCTACATCTTGCCATGCTGTCATTATTTTGTTGTATCAAACTTGCTGACCCAAGATAAGGCGATGTGTGTGTGTGTGTGTGCGTGTGTGTGTGTGTATGTGTGTGTGTGTGTGTGTACTGGGGTCCAGCAATTGTGTAGGTAGAGGACACAGAGAGAAAAAGTTTGACAGGCAAGTCAACTGAGCAGTTTTCCCCCAGGTGTGTGTAAGTGGACCGGGCAGCCAGCCATGTCTTCTTACATTACTGAACCATAAGAGCAGGGGACAGCCGACAGACTAAATCTTCATCTGAATTTAAATGTGACACACACACACACACACGTGACAGCATTTATTAAGTTGTATCAATTGTGTCAGCGTCAAAAATAATTTTCTGGACAGATAGAGCCATCTCTGATTAAAATTTGCTGTTGACCAGTGTAATGTATCTTTGTTCATTGATCAATCTATGCTAAAAACTTGTAGTGACAGAAATATCAATTAAGTGATCTTTCAGTACATGCTACAAATTGCAGTTAACTGGTATATCTACTTGCTACCATTCATAAAACAGAAATAAAGGGAACCCCTGAGTATATCCCGATAAGCGTTGTGTTCAATTCAAACTAAATAAATCTGTGAGTAAATGAATCCGAGCTCATGATCATTTTAGTATGTGTACATTTTGTGACTTTTTTTGTTTGTTTGTTTGGCGGTGTGCTCTCAAATCATATTAAATATGTGCCATGGGAAATACTGATAAAGAAACTGGCTTTGGAACAGGAGTTCAAAGCAGATTTTTTCCAACATAAAATTATAGTCCAGGGGCCTGTGTGTGCCTTCCCAACTAGTGATGGATGATCTCACCAATGTTCTTCCTGCTAGGATATCAAGTCAGCTGTGGTCAAGTGATATGAATCACCGCGTGCGCCTCCAAGACACAGCTTTATTGTGTCCTTGAGCAAGACACTGAAACACCGAGCTGCTCCCTGGCTGCCACCTAAGCTGTCCCCCTGCTCCTGTTTGATTCACAACAGTGTGTGTGTTTGCCACATTGACTGCTGTGACGGCTTAAATGCGAAGACAATAAAGGAATGAGTGAAAATGCACCTGTGGTCATCGCAATAAAAAGCCTTCCTCACTTGTCCGCGTACTGTATCTACGAAGAGATAGGCAAGCTTGTTTTTCAGACGTTGTGGTACACGATGTGTCAATGCTATCTCAGTGCCACGTTTGAATTTGATGAAAACTTCTGGAAGAAGATGCCTCTAAAATCAAACCAGATGTAACACAAGTGACGTGTGACAATATCCCACGAGACCTGAGCATATCTCCACCTTTGAGTATCGAGTGTGTTTGGCTGCTTCTTTATTGATTTGTGTTTGCTTGTGATGGAAAAGTGTGATTATAACAAGAGAAACAGAAATTGAATTTACTGTGACTTTCATGTTTCTGCCCAGGCTGCTTGGTACAATATGGCAAAAGACACATTGGGCTTGATAGAAAAATGCAGGTGCGCTCATCATGAAAATTAGTGCATTTTAATTTTTGTCTAGTTTAGCGTGTTTGGTAATTTGGCAAGGTTCATTGCCCCCGGAGCACCTAATGATTTGGTGACTGAAAGTAGACTAGACCTTAGGCCAGCTCAGTGCAGTTTTCTGAACGTGATTTACGTGGATTTGTTCGAGGTACAGGCAGACAGATTCTGAGTTCTGTGCGGTGGATGCCTTGGTGTGTTTATCCATACATATGACAACAGCGCGCATCGCCAAACGTACTTTGCGCATTTTGATCTTCTGCTTGGGCTCCAGTAAGTCTATTTCTGTCAAAGACTGCGTGCGCGCATCTCCTCTGGCGAGGAAAGCCGTTTAACATTGGCCAGGAAAAAAGTCAGCTGTGCTCACTCCCACAATGGCGCACGTGTCCTTTTCTACCTGCACTCGTCTACGAAAAAGACAAGAAAACTCCAACCATGTGCAGTTAGACCACACTTTGCACTAGACTTGTGCTAGGCACAAAAACATTTGTTTTTATGTGAGGAGACTCACCTCTGGGGCACTTATCACTCACTGTATATCACAAAAACAATGATGATATGAGTATATTGTTTTATTAGTTTATTAGTTTGACTTTATTTTGCCTTTGTTAAATGCTGATCTCACTTTTCCAAGTGTGTGGTCATTTGGAATTTTAAAATGCTGCTTAAAACATTGCCTGGTCAGTCAATGACGGTTTTAGAATGGCAACAATAGGAGTCTGGAAGAGATTATTTCTTTTGTCATCCCAAAAATGGAATTGGAAATTATTTTGCACATTCCAGAATTGACTCGTCCACCGCTCAGTATAATTCCACATGTACTGGTGGAGGGATACTGCTGTTCACATTTTTTGAAAGAAAATGGAGCACTGCAGGGGTACCAGCACGTGTAACGATATTCATGGATGTGTGTGTGTGTGTGTGAGTGCGCGCGCATGCGGCTTGTTTGTGTTGCAGAGGATTTGAGGCAGATTCAGGTTTGGTCTCCAGAGGTTCCCACATGTTTGTGTTTCCCTTTGTAGCTGCGAAGCGGAAGCTGCAATAAACACTGGTCTTTCAACTTTGTAACATCATAAAGTGTGTTGACTTGTGTGTTTTTACAAGTTTTGCCCTTGTTTTCTCTCGCATTGATACGGAAAAATGGGAAAAAAATCAATAACGTGCACCAGCATGGACGGAATCAATAAGGCATTGCATCCATCCAGCGTTTTCTTCCTACTGGCGGATTTTTGGGCATGATGAAAACAGATTGCACTGAAACGCACCGACCATTTATTGTCATGTTCTAATATGTTTCAAGGACTCGCTGCTAACGAATCGAATGGAATTGACCTTCCGCTCCCTCCCCTTTACAAGACCTACTGCGCCACTGTGTTGCAGCATGCCGCGTCTTGTTTTCCGGCATTCATCTCATTCCTTTGAAACAGTTTTTTTTTCCCTCTCTCCCAACTCACCTGTTTTCCTGTCAGAAGACCATTCTGCAGAGCCCAGGCAGACAGCGTGTTAAGGCCTTTCACCACAGTTGCTCCAGGGACGAGTCTGGAGAACACACAGCAAAGGCTATAGCTGACATTTTTCAACATCCTTCTCAAAAAAGAGAAAAGACAGGGGGAGTGTGTGGGGAGTGGGGGGGGGGGGGGCAAACTAGAGGGCTCTGAACGTCACAAATCAATCCCTCCACTTTGACTACCGTTAAATCGAAACTCGGTTGGTTTCCTGATGAAGAATGCACTTAGGTTTCTTCAGGATTGCCTTTTTGGTTATTTGACATTCTAAATTGGCTTTCAAGACACTTCCGCCCTCAAATGTTTTGAAATGTTTTATTTTTCCTTCAAATGTACGCATTTGACTGAAATATTCAACATATTAAAAAAATGTAATTACAGATGATAGATACAGCTAGACTTATAACAAAGGATGATGGCTGCCACATTGAAAAAAATATGAAGGGGGAAAAATATTTCTTTTTTTCAGGGAAAGGTCACAATGTCAACACTTAAATGATATTTATACTAATATTACATGCACTGAAATAACTTTTTGTTGGTTTTGTTGCATCATCAACCACCAAGTACCGGTATGTTTCATAGTCACTATATCACAGTTCATTTATTACAGTTTGGGTGCCTCATTTTTCATTTTGCAGTGCAGTAGAGTGTAATAGTTACTCAACCGCATGTCTCCGTCGATGTAAACATTGCTAATTGAATATAGCCTGCCGTGGCTTGTTAGAACAATGTTTTATCCATAAAAATTGGTATCGAAAGAGCAGGGGGGTCCAAATTCGCTCCTCAAAGCCCGATGTCCTGCCTGTTTCCAACTCGCCCTGCTACAACACACCTGATTCAACTGATCAGGACCGTTAATCTGGCTCCTTCAGAGCTTGGTGATGAGTCCTTCAAATCAAGAGTGTGAGAGAGCAAGAGAGACAGTGGCAAGCGCTTGAGTTGTTGACTTTTATTCATTAAAATTCTAATTTTGCTCTCCTCACATATCGGCTTCATTTTTGACATATACAAATATAAAAAACAAAAACTTTCATACGCTTTTCAAAAATATTCAAGTGAGAGTCCGCATGAGTCTGTTACCTCTGCAAGTAGGCAGCGTTGGCTTCTGCGTACATGTCTTTCTTCAAATTATTACTGAGATCCACTAACACCTGCGAAAGAGAACATATCTCACCGTTTACATGTTACCAAACCTCGAGACGACTATTCATGTTTATTTCTTAGTTAATTAGCATTCGTCAAGCATAGACGCATTTGTCAGCTACATCTTGGTTTAGACAAAAGTGAGAACAAGACAAAAAACTTGAAATAATTAGCTTGGATGCCAACCCCTATCTTAGCCTTTAGTGATGTCAGTCTTTGCCTGAGTCGACACAGAGAACTGCATCATTTTCAAGATTAAAAGTACAACACACAGTGCTCAATATAAAGTCCTGAATGATTTAAAATCATGACATTTTCACAGCAGTATTTTACACGGTACCGGGTTTTAACTTAATCAGTCTGAAAATTCAGATTGATCCAAAATAATGCCCCTTTGTCCATCCATTCATGGCAGTGATGTTAGTGACTCAGTGTTAAATTAGATGAGAGATGAGATCTGGTTTTATAGTCTTGCAGGTATTATAATCTTATACTTCAATATGAGTAGGCCTAATATTTTTGGGCATCTATAGTCTCAATAATATTAAACTTTTCCATAAACGGAGTTAAAAAAAAAAGTGGAAAATGCACACTTAATGTTGGTTTATTGTTGGGCAGTTTTTGGCATTCTTGAATGGTACATTTTTAATAGAGCCCTTTGCACGGAAAAAAAACCATTATATCGATATTATGTTGTCTGCTTCAAACCCTTTTTTATGGGGTTAGTAGAGTGGATCTTTTATACATGTATCATCAAAAATAAAATATATTGAGAGCACCTATGGTGCTTAAACTCATCCATGATTCATGCTTGTCATTTTTTTTCCATATCTCAAGCAACCTTTTTTTTTCATACATCTGGTAAGAAAGCGTGTGGTCCTATGTGGGCCACCAGTAGCACGGATGAAAAATTCTGACCCCCTTCAAAATGTATGTAGACCATACCTGATAACATTTATTGAACCATTTATCGTGAGCCAATTGAAAAATCTCAACACACATCCAACAAACAAAAATTCTAAAAAAAAGGATATGCTAGATATATACATAAATGATGGATAGCTTGACACATAGTAAGCTGGTTGTATCCTGAACACAGGAAAGGCACCACAAATTGCACCTGCTAAGTCAATGTTATCAATATTATGTGCGGGGCATTATCACATAACACATCGGCCATCAAGTCACCTTTCCTTCCAAATAAGGTGCCAGCGTCTCCATGAATGTGTAATGTTCTCTGTGAACACAAATGAAGATGAGTCGCGCTGCCTTCGCTGCCTCCTCATGGCTCATCACCTGCGCGGCACAAACATTCACCGTGGTAAATCGCAAATTACTTGCACAATCATCCATTCTTGCTGATCGTAGCGAACCGCCTCATGTGTTTCACCTGAGCTCCTTGAGGCAAGGGGCCACAGCTGTGAGGTCTGCGGCTGCCGTACACCACCCTGCAGCCAGTCTGCAGCAAGCGCAGGCCCAGGGAGCGTCCCAAATCTCCTGTCCCAAAGATGCATAGTGGCTCCTGTTCCTGCTTCTGCTCCTGGGGCAGGGCCATCGCTGCTCCTCTTCGCCCGAGCGGATGCAGGGATACACTCTCTAGCTTGGCGTCTTCTGTTACACCACTTGCCACAGTCATGTTGAAGCAGTTTTCTGAAACTCTGTGTTTCCCCCCTGCCTTGTTATATATTGCAGTTCTGCAGCACGTAGACTTGCCTCACCCTCTTTATCTTGAGGTCTACCACAACATGCGACAAGCCAGTTGTGTATTATGACTTGGAGATAAAGGTTGAGCAAGGCGAGGTTGTTTATGACACCAATAATCAACATCTTCCATCACATGTTTTGGCATGCGTGTAAGATCATCGAGTATCTCGTTTAGCGTGACTCAACACTCCACCCTAAAATCCATGTGTGTAAAATTTGTTTTAATTGACACTTGAGCGACAGGACAGGGGTGGTTTTATTTGGCCAGACTTTGCACAGCAATCAGATGCAATGGGAATGTGATCATCAACTTCAGATTTATACACTTATCGGTACGTCTTTGCTTTCTAATGAGATTCAGAGCAAGATTTGCATCAATAGTTCGGCCACCGTAAAGATAAGAATTCAGAGAGCACGAAACCTCTGCCAAGGTTTACATTCACTGGTCTGTAATCTGCAAAATCAATGCGAATCGAAGCATTCTGACATCAAGAACAATGTAGTTGCAGTATGTATTAAATGTTCTATTGCTATATAAACAACTCATCCTGTGTCACCCAAAGCAATGAGATTTCACAGAAATAACGTATTTATCGTGCTGTAGTAAAAATAGATCTTTTTAAAATAAATTAAGAGGACATCCATCCAGCCATCAATCCATGGCTGGTGGAAGTCTTGCATTTGATTTCATTAGCGTGTAAGGGTACACGTAATGTTGTGGCTGTAAATGCATTATGGGTCCTTTTTCTTTAATATTGTTACTTGTGCTTTATGAAAATATAGCTCAGATTGAAATCAATTTCCCATTTGGCAAAAAGGGATTCTTCCGCTTGCCTTCTTCTCTTCCCTCTCGCTTCCATTCTCGACACTGCACCATGCTTGATATCTGGGCTCGCAGATTCATTATCATTTCAAAACTCACTCTTCCAGCCAAGCGGCCGGGAAAAGAATTTGCGCAAATTTAGTGCTCGTGTCCCCACGGCGAGCGCATTTGCATATTTGTGACACGACACAGATGCAACGGAGCAGAAATGAAGTGTGGCACATATGTAACTGCTTCGTGTGTACACATCACTTTACTCTGTGTGCATGTGTGTGTCCTAAAGTGGGCCAGAAGATCGGAGCCCAATAGTGTTGCATCACATCACCTTTCTCTACAATGCGCTTCTTCCATTCAGATCACAAATTGCATTTGCATACTTAGCTACATTTATGGAACGCACGCAGCACATCACTTCAGGAGCTTTTACACTGAAGTCCATAACTACAGCGTTAATGTTCTACCTGAGGGGGGACCGCATCGAAATGGGAAATCATTTAATGTTTAACCTTTTAGGCATTAATTCACTTGTCGCACTGTTTCAATAGAACTGATAGATAGGAGAGGCACTTGACTCATTTATGGCTCTTCCTTAGGGCCAACTTCCTTTTCTTTACTGAATCTTTCCTAAAAATCTCACTTGTGGGTTATTTTTTTTTTCATGCCACACTTCCTGCAAATGAAAACGCTTTCAATTTGCTGAGCAAACGCAATTGAAGTTGAAACACATGGCTCACAGCAATTCTCGTCTTGTCTCAGGGGTCATATGTAATTCTGAAAATTGTGCCCAGCAGTGTAGTGACTCGATAATTGGGGCTACTGCACTAAACTGAATTGATGGATGAATGATGTACGGATAGATAGACAGATAGCTAGCAACACAGCTAGCTTGCTTGCTAGCTAGCTGGCTGGCTAGTGAAAGAGAGAGATGGATACTCTCATTCAATCAAGTTTGAAATTAACTGACCAAATTACTTTACTTTCCCTGTATTGAGAGACTTTGTTAGGAATTAAAAAATTAACAATATTTGAATGTTCCTGTATTGGGCTAAAGCCGTCTTTTTCGAGGTTTGATGTGCTTGCTCCTGTGTCTCGGGGCACTAAAAACATTAAGTGGCCCATACAGTGGATGTGAATGGCTGCTATATGTGTGATTGAATGGCAACCAGTAGGTGTACACACCTCTACTCGAAAGTCAGCTGGGATACACTCTCTGGTTCACCAGTGAACTGAACAGGATAAGCAGAAGAAAATTAATGTGGGGAGGGGGTTAAATATTTACATTCCCCAGCAGGTTCAGATTGTTATCATGAGTGTCTGACAACCTTCTGGAAAGAGTCCCTGCAGAGAAAGTCGTGTATGTCAAACGTAACCGTTGTCTTGCTCCATATATCTCACAGGACACGTCTCCCTGTGGGAGGATAACAGTGCAAACACGAGTGAAAGGAGGAGTGAGCACTTTGGGGAAGACTGGAGTGCAGAATTTGATGGAACAAAAGGAAGGTTGTGAGGTGGTGTGTGTGTGTGTGTGTGTGTTTGCCCTTTTCTGGTTTGTAGTGACAAAAATAATGTTTCATAAGCGATACACGGGCCGTCAAGCTATAGAATAAAATGTTTATTTTTTAGTCCGGCGGGATCTTGAGAATTTTAGGTGGGGGGGGGGGGGATTCAACTGCTGACACATTCTCACAGACACAGATCGGAAGAGACTTAACCGAATGGTTAATAAGAACGCGAGCTCTGTCCTGGGCTGCCAAATGGACTCGAGGAGGTGATTGACAGAAGGATGCTAGCCAAGTCGACATTCATCTTGGACAGTATGACCCGCCCTTCGAATTACACAATAGAATCACTGAGTGGCTCCTTCGGTGCCTGACTTTTAACCCCTCGCGCAAGATGTGCCACTCCTGCCCACAACAGTAAGACTGCTTGATTGCAGTCAATAAATATATTACATACACACACACACATATGCACACCAGACAGCAGAATTTAGATTAGTAGCAATTTTAGCCTTTGAGGACAAATGTTTATCAAAGGACGAATATTCATTGGCAAGGAAAGACTTAACTTCTTACAACATGGCTGACAGTGACCACATCTGTTCTGTGTAAATACATTGAAACAGGAAGTGTTATAGTAGACTGCACTGTCTAGTGTTTTATCCCAACGTTTTTATTAGCAGGTCTGCTGTTTGACAAATGTTCGCTCATAATGTGCGATCAACTTCTCTGTCACTCAACGGGATGTGGACAAACTGGCATCACTATTTTTCTTATAGGATGCACACTCACGCCCGTCAGAATTTGCTTCATCCTCAAACTCTTCTTTTTGCATTTGCTTCATTTTATTTTCCTCGCTTTATTTCCTACAAGTCTGCTGACATGGGAGGGGGGAGGTTGGGGGGGGGGCGTGAGTGAGCTCCCAACGGGTCATTGCAGTGTCTCTTTAGAATTGTGTTGTTGATGTTGATCAATTAAGATTAAGAAAACCTTTATTAGTCTCGCAATGGAGAAATTCCAGATTCACAGCAGCAAAGTTATGAAAGGAAGAAGTAGAACAACAAAAAAAAATGTCAGCCATCTTTCAGAGGTGGGGCCCACCACATTAGCCAGCAGCCGCAAGCGTACTGCTCTACAGCTTTTACTGACATCCAATCATTGTCATTGCAGTCTTAAATCAGTGCTTTGTTTTTGACATGGGATAAATTCGGCAGACCACCCCGGGGCTGCCATGAGATTGGTAAATTGCCCGCCCTTGCCTCTCGAGGGGCCTGTGCTCTAATTGCACCCTGGTTCGGCAATCACTGCCTTATTTTATGTTTACATTATAAACATAAATTTGCCTTTCAGAATGTGACATCGTATCAGAATACTTTGATCGAAACAATCCGCGGATATTTAAAGTCAATCATGACAACAACTCTGCCCACCAAAATTCATTAAAATATCATGATTGGACTGCCTCGGGAGAGGATAATGGTAAAAAAAATTCCCAAGGCTGTGACATAGTAATTGCTCGGATTCTTTTCTCTGTTGCCAGGCTGAGTTCATAAGGCCAATGAAAAAAAAAACAGAATTTTGCTTTTGGACAAGGTTGTTTGAAAGGCCAATGAGTGACTCATCCCACTACGCCAATGGACAAAGAGTCTGTCGGAACAGGAAGTTGCCCAGACACACATGGAGAGCCCTGTGAGGATTATTCGACTGCATTTGTAGTGCTTTTCAATTTCAACAACTACTCCGTGCTAATTACAAAAGGCATGCTTTCTGCTACATACCAATAGTGTTTTTGAGATTTTCCAGTCAAAGTCAGTGCAGACATTTGTAGGAAATGTTGAATGTTAAAGCAATAGAGACCATGAAGTAGAGCGCTGAGACAGACGACCACTTCTTATAGCTTTTTTTTTTTTTACGCCTGCTTGTTACGGTGATCGGATTGAGGTTGATGCTATTAAGTGTGACTTAATAGGCTTCTATACTGAGAAAATGGATAAACAATAACCAGAAGACAAGCGTCAAGGATACATAGACTAGACTCTTTCTCTTTCTGTCGCTCACGCGCACGCACACGCACACGCACTGCTCTTCAAGACATGAATTCTCTGAGCGGTTTCACAAGAAACCCAGGGAGAGTTTTTAAACCAACTGAGTATTGTGTGCTTACCCGCAGACATCTTGCGACATTTAAAAGGAGCTTGCAGTAGGAGTGAATCGCATCGAACACATGCTCGTGCACCCATTTTGGAAATGTCAAAATGTGTTTGCACCTTTGGAAAAGTTCCTCCGCTGCTATGTCGAATCATCCCGTCGTAACTGAAGAAGACACCTAAGCGCAGCTAAACAGACAAAAAGTCTCCTTTGTGACCTTTACGAGCAACACCGCGGCGCAGGCTGAGAATTCCACGAGGATCTCTGCAAACATTAGATGAATATCCCATTAGCAGATATTCAGGCAGACACACACGGCATGTTTATTATAAAGCGCACACAACGAAAGAGGAGGACTTGATGAAAAAGTTTTCCTTTCTGCGCGACTCACCTCAACGGCGGATGAGGTGAATAAAACATGAGAGTTCAAGTGTTTTAGATCTGTATGTAAAGCCACGACTGGGTGTTTCATTGCATGTCACTTTTTTTTTAAAGGAAATTGTGTGTATGTGGTTGTAGGGTGGTGGGAGAGGGGGCTTCTTACATAATTTAACTATGTCTATTAATCACATACACTTTTTGTCACTCAGGAAAGGGGAAGTGAGGAAAGTAAAGTTGAAGGAGAAAAAGCCGATTGTGCAAGCCGTAGGGCAAAAAAGAGCAATGGATTTGGTGATGGAGGAATGCCGGCTCTTGTCAGAAATATCGTAGGATTATCTCGGAAATGTAGCCCGCTTTAATTGGCAGGGACCTGACATATTTGCTGGTTTACATCATTTCTCTCACAGGGCTTATAATGCATTTAGCTAGCCAGCATAAATATTTTTATATACATAAATAGATATAGTCCTGCATGGCAACAAGTGATTATACACACACACAGAGAAAAATGTGACCAGAGAAAAATGAAACCTGTATAATCAATGAATCATTGTTGACTGGGAGTTGTCTTTTGTCATCGTGGAAACATTTGAAAAAGAAGTATGAATTGAATACCTAGAAGTGGTATCTTTTGAAATGAGATTATCCTAGCGTGTGCTTTCATTTTCTTTACAGACACCTATGCAGCGCATCACCGCATCTTTGTATCCCCGCAGCCTCGTTCACTACTTCAACGGGATAAAACATGACTGAACGTTTGGAGCGGTGGATATTAACTGCGAGAAGTGAGAGGCAGGGAGGAGTTGAAAAAAGAGTTACCTGAAATAAACCTTGAGATTTTCCCTTCCGTCACCCAACTCAAATTGCGGCGATAATACAATTATCTCAGCCTAAGCCCGTAGCAGATTGTGGCGGTTGTGAAAATGGTTGACACAGTAAAACCTTGCAATTTGAGCTCACCTGAGGCTGCGCAATGCAGAATTTGACTATTAGACAGCTCTAGGAGCCGAGCGTTCAAAGCCAACATGGTGCATCATCATGTATCTGTTATGCTGCACACAAATGGAAGAAGATGCCAAAACAATTGAAGTTCATCCCAAAAGTAAATGCTTTTAATTCCAGGTTAAAAATCCCCCCCCCCCCCCCCCATGCATGTGATCAATGTTTTTGATAGCATTTTTAAAATTGTACGTTCTTTTAGTAATTTTAGAATGCGACATAACATTTAAATGCCTTGTTCTTTTTTTGTAAATATCTTCCAATTCTTTTTTTCCTTTAAGTGTTGTATTTTTGCAATTAAATGTTGCCTTTTGATGTTGTTATGTAACTATGTGAAGCACACCTTGTATTATACTGACGAATCAATCAGATGGTGGGAAAATGAGTAACGGCTAGCCAACCTCGTGAAGACCAATTTGTAGTCTTATTCATGAAAGAAACAGTCCCGTAGCCAAGATATTTGAAGTCGCCTTGGCCAGCATGACTGATTCTGAAAGGTTTGAATCAGATTTGATTCACAACAAAACACAGAGCCTCAAATCTGATTGGATGAAAAAAATATGACGTATTTCTGGAACCAATATGCAGACAAGAGAAAGACCCTGAAAATTGAGACGATGGACAGTTGGCTAAAAAATCATGCAAATGGAAAAGTATTCAAATGTGGGTGATACATGTAGGTCAAATCTTCTGACTGTATTTTGGCCAGCAAAGAAAGTCTGACTGCTTACCGTTGATGTACAACATTGGCTGTATGGTTTTAAAAATAAAAAGGGCTTTATGATTGCCATAATTCTACCATAGAACTGATTATTCTTATTAATGCCTCTGGGAAGAAATATTTTCTGCCCCAAAAAATTTAAATTGTAATTGGACCAGCGTAATGTGTTGTTGTGTTTGACTTTGTAGCTTTCACTGTCACATATAGTGGCCATGTGCTCTCCTCCGGAAGGAGGCCTTGATTGTCTGCTGGCCTGCTCTCACTTCCTTTCGCTCCCAGCTCACGACGTTATTTTTACCTCCGAATGAATGCAAATGAACAAAGGCATTTTGGCTGCTGTGCTGACAGATTACAGATTAAAATCTCACATGTATCCGTGTCATTCCGTATCATCGTTTCCTTGACAAACAGCTGTGCTCGGCAAACGGCGCGCGGCCACAGGGCTCAACTCCCTCTGCGGGGGTAATCGTCACCCAATTACGAGGCTGAATGGGCCGACAGGATTTTTCGCTCCGTCTTCTCAGCCGTACCTTCGCCGGAGTGAAAGCGCCGACGCTGGGAGAAAGCGCTGACGCAGAAGTGCAAGGCGAAAAGAACGAGAACCTCAAACTCATCACGGGTACTATACCTTTCTGTTGGGGGAGTGCAAAAGAGGGTGCACCTATTGACGGCAATTCGTCAAATTGGAATCGTCCATCCACTTATTTTCCTTTCATTCGAAAGTGAACAAGGCACAGGGGTAAATCTGCTAATGAGGATGGCATTTGATCTCATTAAAAGGCCCCTGTGGGATACAATGTCCCGACGTGGACCACAGATTGGTGAAAAATAATGACGTGCCTGTTAGATCAGCCGCATAGCAACGGCGTTGAACTGAGGCATTGACAACGCTGCCTATTTGGTGACATTTCACAATCGCCATAATTGCGATGTTTAACAACCTTGCCACGATTCCCGAACAAAGACGGGAAAATGCTATTTCTCTACACTGGTGAAAGGACACTTTGATTCGCTCCGTTTTCATCTATAAATGCTTCAAACAACAAAGTGTATGAAGAAAAACTGGTTGACATTGCATGACTGTCTGTGTCTTATGTGTTGTGTTGTATTATTTTGTCATTTTATGTTAACTGTTCTTTTGATGGCGGTGCGGGCACCCGCAGCGGCTCCTCTCTCTCGTGTGGTTGAGAGGAATGAAATGTCATCTGTGCCGTGTGTTGCACCTGTAGCACATTTGACAATAAAGTCGACTTGAACTTGAATTTGAACTATTTTATTTGTTTGCAAGTGAGCATTCTGGTTTATTGGTTCGATTTATTTTGGTTTGACTTGAGCAATAAGTTACGGTACTTTTACTCTGTTACATTAAACGGCATTCCATTCGCAAGCTTCATTTTGGTTTTTCGGAGAGACTTTGTCGATCCAACGGAACTCTAATAGCCGTTTGACTCCATTTGACCAATCAAATGGAGCCAGGGAGTCACATGACCGGACAGAAAGTCTACGCGACTTTAACACAGAAGCAGTTTTCAAAACATTTTTTTTTTCACTTCAAATTGACTCAAGTAATTTTACTTTTACATGAGTCACAGTTTTTTAAAGTAACACTACTTTTACTTTGGTAGGGTTTGTGGATGCTCCGCCAATCCCTGTCCAATACCGTCCTGTGATTGGCATACGACCAGGCCATTATTCCCTCAATATACTTTTACCAGAGCAGTTAATGACCATGAAAAGTCCCGTTATTTCTCCATAATTAGAAAATCCCGCAACTTGGACCCATTCCACATTTCTTTGTCTTGTGTCCCTCTGAAGAGAACACAAGGATACATCCTGTCAGAGCTGATAAGACGTGTGTCTGTAGGTTTGCAATAGGAAAGAGAATTATTCATTGTCTCCTACGCTAATCTCTCATGTCTAAAAAAAAAAAAAAAGGAATACACCGCTGTTTGCTATTCGTGGGATTCTATTATGTATTATGCGGCTTTCATTTCCAAACGTGTATGTGTGTGAGTGCAAACGGCAGCCGACATCCTCGCAATAGTAAGGTACAAATATTTAGCAGGTAAATTCATCATTTGTACATTATCTCACATTCATACAAAAATTTAATTGGCATGAAAATAAAGAGCCCAGTGCTGCTATTTCTCTCTCAGTCACACACACAGCGATACACGAGGCACATCCGTTACACAAAAGAGGGGCTGAGGTGACTTAAGGCATTCGGCTCAAATACTTTTCACTTGCACCTCATCCATCACCTTGGTGAACGTTCACATTCGTTTTCAACTGCTCCGAATTCTGATTTCAAATGTGGGAGGAGGTTAAGAGCAAGTTTAAGTGCGGCGAGCCTCGCTTTGACGTTGATTTCCATTGGCTGTTTATGCGTGTGTGTGTGTGCCATGTGTGTGTGTCAGCATGTTTGAAAGACTGATGGAAAACAAGTTCAATTAAGCTGTGCAAGGTTGCTCTGGAAGGAAAATGTATTTTTGTGACAATGCAAATAATTGATAGCTGATATCACATATTAGAAATTCATTGTGTGTGTGTGTGTGTGTGTGTGTGTGTGTGTGTGTGTGTGTGTGTGTGTGTGTGTGTGTGTGTGCGTGCAACATGACATGATGTTCTTTGAAAAAAAAAAAGCGATGCATGCACACGTGCATAGCTGGAATGAGTATGAAAATCACGCAGTCAATGGTGACGTGTGAACTATTGTGAACTACAGCACATGAATGTGTCATAGGTGTTGCACGACTTTAGATTTTTTTTTAAGATGACATTAATGTGATGAAAGTCGAGTCGACTAGTTGCTGAACGTGTCATTGATATTTTTTCTATTCAGGGGCTAAAGTGAGACTCATTTTCAGCCCGAGAGTTTCAGGGCAAGACCTGCCCACCTAAATTCACAAATTAATTTGAATATAGATACACAAAAAAGGTTTTCCCATCATGCTTTGCTGCCATTCCAAGAAACACTCGTGACTTTGTCATGCTATTTTTGTACGGACAGGCCGTAATATAGTTTATACCGTTGTTCCAGTTAGGTATGAATGTTTTGCGATTTTCTGTATAAATTATTGTTTTTTGGAGACACCTTTAGTCACAAAGGTGGCCATTTATAATCTGATGACCATTGCCTGCAACAGTACTAGTACATTTGAACGTCGCTGAGTTGGATACATAAATTGTATATGAACTTTATTTATTGTTTTCAAAAGCGTTCCATGGGCAAAGAGTAACTAATGGCCAGGCTGGGAATGATCCAGATTGACCAGATTACCCGATCCGGGCCTGGTCGCAACAGTCAATATTCACTGCCAATGTAAATCCAATTTATTTGCACTGTATTTATTTTGATGCAACATACACATGAGAAAACAAGAGCAGCAAAGTAGGCTGAATGAAGACTCGTGTGCCGTCATGTGGTGGTTAAAAGAAAGGCTCTCACTCCGGGTGCTAGCCACTGGGACAGCTACGTAACGTTTGAACAATTTGGCCAAGCGGAAAAGCTGAAGGTTTTGCAGTGCATGAATTTGCTGTGTTTGCACATAATCAAGGACTTTGTCATGCATGGCCAAAAAGATGTTCAAAAAGTTGTTCAAAATATTACACAAGTATGATTTTTTTTTTCTCCATACTTGTTCTCACTCACTGACCAAAATTGCTCATTCAGAAGTACAAGACAATTGAAATTTGTGAAGGTGATGGACTTATTTCATTCAAACACTATCTGCTGTTCCTCAAGCTAAAAACATGTAAAGAGAGACAAGTCATCGTCATGCTCTAAACATTATTTTGCAGTAGTAAAGTCAACCCCTCGACTGGTGGACTAATCATCTAGTCTGTGCAAGCCCGAGTGTTTAAGCGTTGCAAATATTTATGTGCCACTTAGCTCTTTTTTTTAACATACTGTAGGTTGTATCGATTTTTTGGAATCATTTTATTTCCATGAGCAGGAGGAATAGTCAATTGAATGCAGCCGGCCTTGTGAAGGGCAGAGGAATTGAATATCATGTTCAAATGTGCATCAATTGCACTTTATGAATGTGAGTGTAGGAGATGTTTGAATGAGCGTGTGTATGCGTGTTTCTTCCAGCGTTGGAAGGTTAATTGCTATGTGACCATACTGAGAGCAGTGACTTCTGACCTGTCGATGGTCGAAAGTGGCCTTGCAGAAAAAGAAAATGCATAATGACTTTGCATATATCCTTGCTGATACCCTTCAACTTTAGCAGAGTGAAGGATCCTTTGCTGTAGAGCTGGCGTGTAGAACATTTGAGAAGACTGGGGGTGGGGGGGGGGGGGATAAAATAGTACTTGACGAGTGTTTTGTGCATAATACATTTTACAGTTGATTGTGGAGATGAAGGTTGAACAAAACGAATTCGAAGATTGCTTGATAGGTCCTCATTAAGGTCACTGGTGAGATGGGGCCTTGAAATACGTCTCAATGTGTCATGTAAGTGTTGGCCAGTCATGAGTGTACTGTGAACACAAATCCCTTTGGCATTTTCCTAGTCATGTATCCTGCCAGGTCGCTTAAGAGATTCCAATAAAGAGCTGGAAGAATGAACCAAGAGTGTAATTAATCGATGACTTACTCTGCCATTTATTGGTATTCAAGTGCAGCGATGATGTGTGTTTGTGCAGAAACGTGACATTTAACTTCATTGATTCTAAAACATGCAAGACAGGATAAAGGAACACTTTAAATTGTCCCTAGGTGTGATTGTGAGTGCAAATGGTTGTTTGTCTATGTGTACCCTGCGATTGACTGGTAAACCGGTTCAGGGTGTACCCAGCCTACTGCCTGAAGACGGCTGGGATAGGCTCCATCCAGCACACGCCGCGACCCTTGTGAAGTATAAGCAGATTGGGAAAATGGATGGATGGACGGACGGACGGACGCTATATGAAGACATGAATAGAAGGTATTGTAAGTCTGCTGCTGTCCTATTTATGTCTCAATGTATCCAAACACAGTCGTCATGTCCTAAGGACAACCAGTGATTGTTAATATTAGTCATCCAAAATACTCCTTTACGTAGGTATGTGGCTGTACTTACGCGCGCCTTTCACAATGTCAGTGCCACAGAGGATTTGTGTGAAAGCTGTCATAGAACACGAGGATCTGAAAATAGACATTTCCCAAAGGGGGGGCGGGGGGGAGAAAGGGGAAGCAAGGGAAAGATGGTTGAGTAGGTTCACGTTTGAGAGACAAAACACCGCGATTCTGGGGCAATGATAAAGATTAATTATAGTTTAGAGCTGATGGTACACATGCACACAAGTACACAGGCATTCAGGCAAAAACACCTACGCACATTTAATACAATACTTTGAGGAGATGGTGAAAAGCCTCTTGCCGTCGTGTTGTAAAGGGGGAACATTGACATTCTTGACAACAGACATTCTTCACGGAAAAAAAAACAAGTTCTTTGAACCAAAGTATTTATCTGTAATATAACAAGTGTCGCATAGGACCAACATAGTTTCATTGTGTACTGTACACAGCATCCTTTTATGGCATTTAGTTTTTCCACAATGTACAATAGTTTACTTTATAAACAGCAGAGTGAGTAAATAACTGACACAAAAAATCCGTTGCTTGGGGCACCCAAAAATTTTTATATACACACACACACACACACACACACACACACACACACACCCCGGGAACAACATCGGACATCTCAGTCCAGAAATGTGCAGTGCTGGGAACAGCAAGGAGACTGCGCACAACCCTCAAGCTTCCTGGCCTGTGGTAGAGGACCCGAGCTGAATGAGGGACGGACACCACCCGAGGGGTGAGACGAGCTTCCTATTTGGCACCGCAAATCAAATTCCATGTGCGTTTTGCCACCGTGCGCTCATTTTTCAGACCTCGCTCGATTGTTTCGGGCTTGGCAGAGCACTAGAAATTGCAATTCTCTTCCAAGTTTCCCGGCAGTGCTGCTGAGGGATGCTGTTGAAAGATCAATCGTGGGCTACAAGAGCTGTAAATATGTCAGCGTAAACCACAGCATATCCGAGCAATCCCTCGATACCACACAAGCGTACTCGAGGGCAATGACAAGCCAACTATATTCAATGACGGACATGTTTTTTGATTAGCGGTATTTTTATCATTTGTATTTTTTTTTTTTAAAGCAAAATGCTTCATTCATCACCTCTTACAAGTGAACATGTTTTTTCCTTGTTGGAATCCAAAATGGGCTATTATGTTTCCTCTGTCATTTCTTTCATTTGTGCCGAAAATTTGTGGGTCGAAATAGGAGGAATACAGGATTAGGTGACATACAACGGGATGAAATGGAATGTCATGATGGGGAAAGAAAATATCGATTCTTCAATACTTTTAGCCTTTACTGATTTTCTGCAGGTTACCCTCTTCATTGTAGATGAATTGGAACCCATCCCTTCTGAAGTTTGGGTGAGAGGCAAAGCACACCTTGGACTGATCACTCGTAGAGCACCCAATGGGAGGAGCTTCCATTATGCTAAATTACTTGATTTTCTTTCTTTGAAGCCGTATATCTCAGAAACTACAGGGTCAGTTTGAACAAAAAAAAGGTATTGTTGGAATGGTAATTTAACAAAGAATCCAATACACGAAGACGATCGGTGCAGATTTTAGTAACTTGACCTTTTGACCTAGAATTTAACCTTGAAATTGACCTTGCTGCTCACTTGACCAGAACAAAATGTTTCCATGAAAAGTTGTCGCTTAAGTTCTCTAAAACAAATAAAAGTTGCATGGGTTTTTTTTTTCTTTGTTGTTTTGCAGCAACAAGGAGTCAAAGTATCTGTACCATCATATTTGCAATGAATATTCATTTGAGATTCATCAGAAGCTGATTATTCATAAGTACCACTGCATCTCTTCTGTATGCACTGTATCTCTGAATGTTTTGTTTTTCCTTTTGTTTCACCGTTCAGCATGGCAATGACCCGAAGGGTACATTCAAATACACCAAAAATGAATTTAAAAAAAAAAGAAATGTTTTGGAATGGAATTCATTTTCCATCTATCCATTTGCTGTTGGCCTTCTTCTCATTCGGATCGCAGGTGAACTGCAATCTCTCCCAAATGACATGGTTCTGTGGTCAATTTGGGCAAAATCTTGTGAGAAACGCAGCCACTGAAGGTTCATGACCGAAGGATGCTAATGTTATTTTGTCAAGCGTGTATGTAACAGTCACTTGCTATTCATTTTTGCACAAATGGTTCTGCTTCCAGTATATTTGTTGAGGTGCGAGAACAGTTACATCAACTTTAACGAGGAAAGTACTCCTGAGCGACAGATGGATCAAATTCTTCTCAAATTCCCCGGCCCACGTCTCGCCTTCCTCTTCCTGGCCCTGTGTCACCATTCCTAACGGAGCCTTTTCTAATCCCTCGCCAATTCCCTTGCGCTCACTTCACTTCTTCTGAATTCTCCTCTCTCTCTGTCAGCGTACAGCGGCTGCAGGGTCTGTGTGCGCGTGTGAGTGTGTCTGTGCATGAGCGCAGAGAGAGAGAGAGAGAGAGAGAGAGAGAGAGAGAGAGAAAAAGTAAGAGCAAGAAGAGAGACCTACAAGAGCTTTCCTTAATCCCAGGTAAGTGCAAAGCTTTTCTGTGGGAGAATTTCATTTCATCACCTCTCATCCTACACGCGGAGAAGCCGGATAGGAGTTTCCTAGTTATGAATCCAATAACTAGTGTTGTATGTGTGTGCCTATGTGTGTGCCTATGTGTGCGCGTGTGGATGAGAAAGAGAGAAGGAGTTTGGTGGGCTGTCTATGGGAGTGAAGCTTACTTGAATAAATTCAAACTGAAGGTTAAACGCAAAGGGACACAGAAAGGTGGGAACAGGTGCGATGTGTGATGTGCGTCTGTGCGCATCTGTGAAAGACAAAGTCAAGGTGGCTTCAAGTAGCACAATCACAATTATCGTCTATATCTATGCATAACAGGAGTGAGTGTATGAGCACGCTTGCTCCTTGACATGCATTTATTTACTATGCGTACACACACACACACACACTGCACTCCCAGATGCTGCATCTGGGTAGTATATAGTACATTGAGCCGAGGTCAGCCCTACATCATTTAAGGTCACCATGGCAACCAGATTAAATTAAAGGCCTGCTTGATAGCCTTAGCCATCTGCATTAAAAACACACCCCGGCACACGTCCGGCACATTTAATTAAAAAAAGACCGAAGACGTAATGTGTATTAAAGCAGCCTGCTTGTCCAAACAGTAAAAGCCAAAGTAAACGTCGAATGAAAGCAAGAGGAGAGCAGACTGACCAGAAAGCAGCTGTGAGGATGCAGTTGAGACTGATGCAATTAAAGGGGAAGCTGGAACTGGTCATTGCGCTTGTCTTCTGGCTCCGCAGTCTGCCGCCACTCAGAAGACGGGCACTATTGGAGTCTGGCCGGTGTCTAATTTACAGCCAATGTGACCCTTTGTTGACATTAAAACATGTTTGTGTGTGTAGCAAAATGGAAGCAAGCACGGAAAGGACAGAGCAGCTGCTGCTTATCCGCACACCATACAGAGAACAAGACTTCCAATCTCAAGGTGATGATGATGGGGATGATGCAGAGGGGATGTTCTCTCTACTTCTTTCAAGTGGGAACCGTCTAAATGGTTTAAAATCCTAATAAAAATGTTGGGGTGTTTTTTTGTTTTGGTTTTTGTGGTTAGCGCATCCTGCTTCCGAGGTCTGGGGTTCAAATCCATATTAGTGTGAATGTGTACTCTGTGATTGATTGGCAAACATCTCCGGTGTCTCCGACCGCTCGTCCAAAGTCAGCTGTGATTGTCTCCAGCCTACCCACATCCCTTAGTGTCACAATTTTGTCCCACCAGTCACCTGTGTCCTCTCCCCGTATTTTTCCACTCACCACACCGATCAAGGCAATGTTATTTCTATTGTGGAGATACAGGAAATGCAGAGGCAAGGAGACAAAGACGAGTCATGTCACTCTACTCTCCAAAACTGACTGTTCTCATCGCAAGCAGCAAGCCACTCCCTTTCAACCCTTACATGTCTCTCCTCCCAGAAAAAATGACAACTCCCGCTCGTCCCTTAAAGCTACAGGTTCCTGGTGGATGTCTTTGCCTTGTGGGTCACCACAGTATTACGTTTCTTGATAACAGAAGTTATCTTAGGGCACTTTAAACTTTGAGCAGGTCAAGAACCGCACTCCTGAATGCACATGAATGCAGTTGGTTAGAAGAGAACTAACTGAAAACTGCATTGTGCAAACACTTGGCAACAGAGGCAAGGAAAAAACTCCATCGAAGAAACAAACATTGTAGTTACAGTTTCTCATGGCGGGCCGTTATGAATTTTAAGAAACCATATCACTGTTTAACCATCTCCACATATTACAAAAGCAGCGAACAACAAATAGATTGGATAACTAGTTTTGACATCAGAAGTTGAGAGTAATGGATTGTTCAAACATTGTATTTATTACATTATATACGACAATTTGACATTTTGGTTCAGACTTTCGGGAACATCATGAAAGTGGACATGGTTGAATTTCTTTCGTGGGCCGCGTAAAATGATGTGGCGGGCCAGATCAGGCCCCTGGGCCTTGGCTTTGACACATGTGCACCAGAGCAATCTGCTGAGCCAAAAGTCATTCAAGACTATTTGTTCTGAAGCTAACTCACCGTGTGTGCATAATTGAGTATTTCCCTGGGGGCCGCCATCTTGAAATCATATGAACGCAGGATGCCTTTTCATTGGCCATCCGATGTTCAGATTCCAGCATTCACACGGTAAAATTTTGCACCTCGCGAGGTGAAGAATATCCACCATCGTTTCCAGACGCAGACAACAAACAGAACCGTGAAGTCACACAGAATACCAGGAATAGGGGAGAGATAGAAAGACAAAGAGAATCGGGTTAGTAACAGTTCATAAAGATGAGGATAAGGTGAGAAGGACAGAGAGGAGAGGAAGGCAAGCAGGGTGCATCAATGGAGATCCCTGGCCTCTGGCAGGCGAACTAAGAGATGAGCCAGGACAAGCCTGTAATCCCTCACTAGAAGCTTCATCATAAACGAAGGGGAAAGTTGTCAGTTCACTCTTGAATAGAAGGTTTGGCAGTCATCTTGCACCAACTGGAGAGACTTTTCACCAACTTACTTGGGCAGACCATTAGGAAAGAAGTTGCAAGAATCGAATCGAGTTTTTGGGCTCCGCCGCTGAACTCTGCCAGTCAGCCACACAAACCTTATTCCAAACCGCAGGAGTTCCACAATAGCAATCAAATTGTTCTTCGTGTTCTCATGAGACTCTTCGACATTGTCGGCCATCCAAGTTGCACAAATCGCATGACGATACGCTTTCGACTTTCTGGAAACATGTCTCAATACAATTTTTATTTTATTTTATTTTTTAACTTGTGTGACCGTTATTCCAATTTCTGAAGTTTCAATGGAACACACAATGGAATCAAACGTGCTATCCTCCCATCAACTTCCATTATTCAACATGATCCATAAAGTAGCCTGTCAGGACGACGATCATTTGATTGCCAAAGAACACCAAGGGTTTTTTTTTTGTTTTTGTTTTTTTGCGGAGAGCAAATCCAAAAGTCTTGTTTGTCTTACATGTTACCTTCAAGGCTCTTTGGACCGTGGACTCCACTTCAAGATAATTTTTTTCCCCTCTTATGTGACATTTGTGACCTTCAGACATGTTTGGATTGCTAAACACAATTTCAACTGCATCCGTGAGCCTGCCAGGCATCAGCGTGAATCCTTGCTGAGCGCTGAGGGGCCCGCAGCTAGGCCGGATAAGGGCTTCCCCGAAATGAGCTATGAGCGCACTGATAGCTCCCCCATACTTTCATCTGCCAACCCGCTGCACGCTTGTTTAGCATGAGGGTGGGTGGGGGACACCCTCTGCTCCCCCTAAAACCACATTTAATCTCAGACATCGCCGCTTTGAAGTACAACAGCTAAAGTTGGGCGTACTCTGGGGTGTTCTTGCTTGTTTGACTCAAATTAGCTGAACAAAGTGCATTGTCTCGTGTCCAATGGGACGGACCAAAGCAGGGTTCATCTATTATTTACTCAGCTCCGCCGCTATTTCACTAAATAGTCAAAGTCGCCATATCAAACCACCTGTCTGTAGTCACAAACAAGAAAAAAAAATTGTCATGTGATTTCTACCACCTCATCACGGCAGTGCCTTTTGATCTCAGGCATCACATTTTTAATGATGCCTTTACAAAGGCAAATAACCACGTGAGTGGAACACATGCATGTGTACGCACACATGAAAACACACCCACACACCCACACGGTACACGCGCTGAAAGAAAACGTACATAGAGTAAGCTGCATAACCAATTCGAAACGTGTCTGTTAAATACTGTTTTAATTAGACCGTCTTCTGTGCAACCTGATAAGTGTGAAATGTAAAAAAAAAAAAAACAAAAAAACACACAATACTAATTTGCATTGTTTCGGTGATGACAAAGTTCTATTTTCAACATGTATAATTGGAATATACTGTATAATAGTGCAATAATAATAAGTGTAAAGATGACATTTTAATTATCACTTATTTTGTTTAGAATGAGCATTTAATATCAAATACCAACTCACGGAGCAATTTATTGAAAAAAGCAGAGATGGGCCCCCGGGACGAAATGATGCGTCCGTCCGTCCGGTTGGAAAATGTCGTTGTGTTTTGCTTAATTGTTCGATATGATTAATATGCTGTTTTGTTTTGTTATTTGCTGTTGTGTTTCGCACCACTCCAGGGCCACATCTCTCCAGTTCTTGTGACTCCTCATCGCCACAACATACAATTTGACATGAAAAGGCAACACTACAGGGGGACATTGGCATGGAGGGTCTGCGCATACGACCCCATGATGCCGACGCTGCCTCGGCATCAAAAGGTTGAGCGCACACTGGAACACCATGTGGCCCGTAGACCGACATGATACTCCTTTTTATCTATCTGTCTTTTTCACAAGATGACATTTCACACGGTAGCCAACACTATATTCTTTTTCCACACTCAGTCTGTACCGACGCCACCAACACGCACAACCAAAAAGGAGCATAAATCTTCTTCCCTCTATTGGATGCTCATATGTTCTCCATATTTCTTACTCTCTTAAAATTATTTCTTCCCTTACACAAACACACCTCCGAGAAATTATGGCAACGGCAATTACAAAGAACCCCACTGGTAAATGTAAATTCTATTTACATTTAGATGACGGAATATTTCATTTCTTTCAATCCGCTGAGTAAAAACTAATATGCACGTGGCTGTGGCCGCACAGCATGTGGACATACGCCGCTGTTTTGTGATGTTTTTATATTGACTAAATACAACGTGTTCCCTCTGAAACACGCGCACACCCACACATACACTCGGCAATAAATCTCAATGTTCACCCATGGACGAAAGCACAGATGAGAGTGGTAAATCCTAATACCACTTCCCACATTCTGTTCTGCGCGTACACAAGTGGCTCAATACCCAGCTGATGTTGTCTTAGCATCTGTAATATCTCCGATTCGATATGTTGTGCTCATCATTGAAATTATACCCATAGGAAATGTGCAAATGGAATCAATCCATTTCAAGTTCAAACCGTCACCCTCATTCAGCGTTTTTGTGTACACGATAATCACACGAACATTTAAATACAGTACTCTTGACTATCATCCATCCAGGGTACAGATGCCACCCTGTTAAAAAATTATATATATATATATATATATATATATATTATATACAGTATATATACAGAACTTGTATATTTTGGGCCTAAACAGTAATTTAAGATGGCAAAATGTTAAAATATAAATTACTGACACTTATGGAAACAAACCAAGCAAGTTGTTTTTATTTAAATATTGAGGTTGGGGTTCCATAAAGAGGCAATCATTTTGGAAACGTTTATTTCTTTGTGGTGAAATACAGGAAGGCCAATTTTCACAACAACAAAACTTAAAACAGTTGACTTGCACAACTTCAAATGTTATCAAAGTTTGTTGCCTTGAAATCTGAATTCATTCAATGTCTTTATTTTTCTTTTACAGTGCAGCCAATTGTAAGGCATATACCGTGTTGACCAGGGGTGTCCAAACTCTTAGCTTGGGTTCTAGTAGGTGGTGGGAGTAAAAGAGCAGCTGATGATCTGCCTGGGTAAGTGTTATGTAACTCCAGAAGCCAGTTGAAACCTCTTGCTCAAACAAAGGTCCAGTTGCCACACAGTTCCCCAAATAAGATCCTCAACTCAACTCAACTGTATTTATAGAGCACTTTAAAAACAACCACCGTTGCATACAAGGTGCTGTACATGGAGCAAATATCATACATACAACAATACACAAATAAAAATAAGGCAGTCGAAAGCACAAAAACAGTCTAGCTAAGATCAAGTCTGAGTCATGCCGAGTCAAAAGCCAAGTTTTGAGAGGAGTTTTGAAAATAGACACCCAGGGGGCTTGCCGAATGTTCAGTGGGAGGTCATTCCAAAGAGAGGGACCAGCAACGGAAAAGACTCAATCCACTCCGAGCCTCCGCTTAGTTCTTGGTATGTCTAATAATGTCTGGTCCGCAAACCTGAGGCATCGGGCAGGTGTGTAGGGGCGGAGGAGCTCAGAGAGGTAAGGTGGCGCCAGGCCATTTTAATAAATAATAGGATCTTAAAGAGAACTCTAAAATGTATCGGGAGCCAGTGAAGGGATGGCAGAGTAGGAGCAATGTGCTCCCTCTTACAAGCACCAGTCAAGAGGCGAGCAGCAGCATTCTGGACCAACTGGAGACGCTTAATGGAGGATTGGCCGACTCCAAAGTAAAGTGCGTTACAGTAATCCAGCCGGGATGTGGCGAAGGCATGAATTATTGTTTCAAAGTGCTCATACGAGGTTTTACTTTAGCCAACTGCTCAAAGTGTGCTCATAGCCGTCAATCTGTCCCTGAAGTTGAAGTTTACTGTGAAGCGAAATTCTATTTAAACAGAGATGTTGAAACAAAACCATGTCATAGCTTAAGAGCCAAAGATGAGCGACCATAAATTTGCATTGATGTATCTTTCTTTGTTGCAAAAGAAAGCCCTGGCTTGGCATGGTGCATCCTTTACTACATGGCTGGGCGGGAACATGGAGAGTTCTAATCTCGCTCGTGAGTTACTGTTCTTCTTTGAGGTATATTTTAGTCACCCAATAACACAATGAATGGGTCCATCAATGGCACGCTGCTAAGTGTGGCGTGAAAAGAATTTTATGCTGCGAGTTTGAATGATTATGACCCATTTGACTCTAATTTGACAAGCCACCGGTCTACGGTACAGTCCGTCTCCCGCCCGAAGTCTGCCGAGACGGTCTCCATAATCACCATAATCCTAAACAGAACAAGCGGTTTGGAAAATAAATGGATGGACTCACATAGCGCTGTGCAAAAAGAGTATCTCTTCCTACGAATCTGACATTTATGTATTGGAATGCACGAGCGAAGTCCAGAAGACGTCAAGTGGTTGTCTGCAGCCATGCATGGCGAGTTTCGACAATGTGGGATCCCACGGGGGCTCTTTGAAGGGGATCAGGGACAAACATGTATCATCGCTCACACACTCATCCCACCTTCTGGATCCTAATGGTGAATGTGACTCTTAAGCACAGTGCCTACGAAAGCAATATGCAGCCCGGCTGCAATATTTCTGCAGCTTATAAGCAGATACAAGAAGGGAAGAGAGCCAGAGGCAGCAACTGGGGAAAACAGATACCACCGTGATTTTTGCCTTCTCTCTTTTTCTCTCCGTGTACCCCCCCACCCGCCGAGCCCGACCCCCACACCCTGACTCTCCTTTTTCTACATGGACTGTATTGCCTCATTTTGAGCGGTAATGAGTGCGGCAGGAGCAGGCAAGAGAGCAGTGAAGAGAGGCGGTACTTAAGGGAATTGGAGTGTTTAAAATGTAATCTAAAGGTTTCCTCTTGTGGATCACATGTGCAAACATCCACAACCAGCCTCAACTCTTTTTCATGTGTCGTCAATGATACGCAAGCAGTGTGTATGAGTCACCTGATCGGTGTCTTCTAAGGAACGGGAACGAAAATTCAAGTGAGCAGTCTTTTCTTTTTCATCAATCTGCAGGTTTTTTTTGTTTTTTTGTTTGCTCATGTTATTTGCATTGTTTAGGTTGCACTCATTACTACTGGGATGTTCACAGTGGCTCTCAGGCCCACAGAAAATACATCGCCTAGAAAGGCTGAAGTATATGAGGCATGAATTAGACATTAACTAAAGCAGAAAGGAGTATGAAGGGATTTTTTTTCCCCCAGGAGGAGGGAGTGTTCTTTAAAAAAAAATAAAGACATAGTAGCACTATGTACGTTAAAAAAAATAATAAATCAATTTCCTTCAGTTTTTGTAAAAACAGTAACCATGACCTCAAGGTTGGCATTAGAAGAATATCAAAAGAATGTAAACGACTTTCGATTCCATGGTTAACATGAACGTCTTTTTCAGCATATATTTATGACAAACTGATTCTAAACACTTTCTGGCTGTATACAGAAAATGTCCTTCCACTAACTTTAAAGGAAGAACATGATGACATTGTTCCACAAATTAATTTAAATCTCAGTACAATGCTGGTGAAATGCTTTGGTCGAAATCAAGCAAAACAACTTATTTCATCTTCTGTACAAAGCCCAGTTTCGAGAAACTGGATGTGTTTGCAAATAAACCACTGCGGCACAACGACAATTGACTTTGACTATGTTTACATGCAGCGCAATACTTGGGTTAAGGTCAAAATCCCACTTTTTGAAACATTCGGGGTATGACCTTTACAAGTGTGAGCTGACAGTTACTCCCGCATACAAGGTCGTTGGATTATCCCGATCGAAACAGACGACGTACAGATAATGTCGTGACAGCAAACGGATATTACTTCCGCTTCTTACTTTCTGTCATCAAGCAAACACATTATATTCACGTCTCTCACCTCATTTCTCGCTGCGTCCAAAAGTGTGCCGCCTTGTTACGTGTGGCTACGCGTGAGGTTTGCCATGTTTGTGTACCTCTCTGTGTACTTCTGGAGAGCTGTGCATCAGATGCACAGGCCTTATATCCACATAAATGTGTGTCTGTATCCAAACTGTGTCATTTTCACAATAGAGACCCAAAAATACCGCCGCAGAGAAATCAATGTGTTCAAGATTGCCTTGCGGTGGCGTGTAAGCAGGATCGCCCGGCACACAGTTATACAGTGCACTCCGCTTAATAGAACACCATTGGGCCGAAGCGCTTCTGTTCTACTAAGCGGGGTTTCTATTAACCAGAGACACTTTATTAGGTACACCTTCAGACACGTCGACGACCAAGTTATGCACGCAGAAAACCCCCTGCTGACGAGTTAGAAGAGATATTTCGACTGTGGACGTCCATATCTTTAATCAAACAACAAAACAACAACTTTAATCAACTTCAGTCAAACATCTCAAATCACGAGAAAAAAATCGTTACTTTTGTCTGGAAACAGGAGTCCGTAATTTTGCGGTTGACTTCCCTCTCAATGCGCTGGATAAGAGGGAAGTCCTGGAAACCGCGGGCGTACCTTCTGAGAATCCGGCAATGCATCGTATCGTCGGAGTATGTCCTTCTTATCCGCAGGTGATAGCCCTCGTCTCTTGAATGAAGTTGAAGCCATTGTGACGTGCGTGTGTCTATGTGTGGAGTGACGCGTGCTACCTGTTACTGTATACGGCTAGAACTACCGCGTTTTCTCGTGATAGTGGTACAGTATCGCGATAGCTACACTTCGAAAACCACTAGTTTACAATGTTCATTGCTTACGGCCTGTTCTATTAAGCGGAGATCTGTTCTACTAAGCGGAGTATCTTTATAGGAAATTGCATTAGGCAAATCTGTTCCAGAGCCTTTTGCTCTATTAAGCGGATTACTCTATTAACCGGTGTTCTATTAAGCGGAGTGCACTGTACTTCCTGTACTCCTAAAACCAAGATTCCTTGCGGATTGAGGATGCACAGAATACAAATCAATCTTTCTATATGCGGGTTAGAAAAGGGGTAACCCAGGCTTCTTATTCGGGGTTTTCAAAACCCCGAATAAGAATATATTTGGGGTTTTACACATTGACATGGCCTTTCCAAATGTGAATATTGCTGATATTAAGAGTTTTGAAAGGGTTATTGACTGCATGTAAGTGTAGTCTTTGTGTTACCATGACAACTCTTGAATGGGCAACATGTCTGCTGGAGAAACTACAGCAGTCCAGAAATACATGTTTGAACTGAAGAGACCACCAAACGAGTTGTCGAGCCCTGGTCGAAACAGACTGTTACTGAATGTTTCTTCATGGACTTTGAGTCACTTTGCCATTCTTTTGAATGTTTTCTTTGGTGCTAAACCAATCGGACGTGAAGTGGTCGGCACAGACGATGAGAACTTTGCCATCGGAAGCTGGGCCTGTTCCAAATGCAGACAAAATAAATGCACTCTGCTGTGACGTAATCAAGAGTGACGATCTGTGCTTCTGACACCCTTGCAGCTCTGCTTATGTTTTGGTTTCTGTGTGGTCCAGGGGTGCCCATTACGTCCATCGCGATCGACCGGTAGATCACGGAATGATTCCAAGTCGGTCGCGAGGGGTGTAGGGGAGAAAATAAACAGCCATTTGTGTGTCTGTGTGCATGTTAGTAATATATATTTTTGTGTTCACGCACACTACGCTCTAATCATCCCATCAGTCTCATTTTCACAAAAAAGTATTTAAAAAATACAATAAAGCAGGTAAATCTTTAACCTACGGTGGCAAGTTACTTGGGTCACCGTAAGTGGTTAGTGCTCAGCCGTCTGCAGTTGCAAGCTTGTGATTACAGCTGTTGCGCTATATCTTTTATCGCCCTCATTATTCTCATTCAGACTTTGTTTCGTGTGCAATTCACCAAAGGCACGGGCAAAGAATAGTAATCTCGAGGGCCGAGGGAAGCACTTTAAAATGGTACGTGTGAGCGACGATGGTTAATAGGCTGCAAAAGTGCGTCGCAAGCCTCCGTGTCAGGCTTTTGCCCATCATGGCGTGCGTGTGTATGTGCGCGCGCGGTAACGGGTCGATCGCATTGATTGAAAAGTCGATCTTCGGTCCAAAATGTTTGGGCACCCCTGTAGTAGTCTGACTGTCAACTGGGGGAAGAGAAAATAGGAGCGCTCAGCTCAGAAAACTTGATGGAACAGTCTGGTTAAAATCTGAAGACTTCTATGAAGCCAGTCACTCCGATATAGTTCTAAAAACACAACAAAAACGAAAAAGCGATTTTAAAAAAGTCCATTTTATTATGGAGAAAAGTGGAACATGTGTTTTACTAAATAAGAATTCTAAAGCAAAGCAGATTTGAATGACTCAACCTTGAATATCAAACCGACGCTGACCTTGGCATCCTTAATAATTGCAACGTATGAATGAGCCACTATTATGTAGAGAATTACAGCTTTCGCCCTGGAAACTAGTCATGAAGATCAACAATACTTTCATGATTACTTCAGCCAAGAAAAAAAAATAAGTCCATAACTCCACAAAATGGTAAGAAGCCCTCGATTATTTGTGCGTTAAACGTTTATGAACATTTTACAGGCGTCACGAAAGGCTGAGTTATTAAGAAAGTAAAAGTTGGAATGTTTTACAAAAGAATGAAAGAAACTTTATGGTAATAAATTAACGCACCGGAAAGCAGATTATTCATCCATCCATGTTGTTTTTTTACAGCATGAGCCTATCACAGCTGACCTTGGGTGACAGTGATGGCGAGAATGATGTAAAGATCAGATGCCAATGTCCCGAATGATGATCATTTCTCAGTGTGTCTCAGTGGTCTCACATCACACAGTACAACTCACGCCGTTAATAACCATGACCGTCACTCGACATTTGAGTACAAATGTCGACTGTTCAGTATACTGCCGATTCGTCCTTCATCTTTTCTCGTGTGCAGCTCGAGCGGGTGAAGGAATCGCCAGATGCGTCGAAAGACAAAATTGAGAGCCATCCCACACTCGCTGGCTTGCAGCCTTGCTTTGAATCACACTGCGTCTAGCTGGGCGGCCGCTTGCTCGAGCTGTAATGTCAGCTTCAAAGAGCCGAGACTTTGGAAAGCTGGCGACTTGGACCTGACTTGCCCTGACCTTGAGCACATGAAAGTCTCGGCAGAGAAGTACAAGGACTACGAGGTTACTCGGTGTAGTAAGTGGAACTCTCGAATGTGTTTCCCCCTGGAGCAAACGTCCATCTAGCCGACTATTTTCGAAAGCATTTACGATCGTGAGGAACATGATTGAACTGAAGCCTATCCAGTTAACTTTTGGGGAGAGGCAAGGCACACCCAGAACTGATCGACAGCCAATCACAGTGCACGTGGGCACAAACAGCCGCTCAGGCTCAGTATCACAGCCACAGTATGAATAGTTGAGAGAAGAGATGGGCAGCTAGCGGCCCACCCTTGGAGTGGCCCTTGATCAATTTTTGGAAAGTGAAAATGTTTACGATAGGCGAGCAGTCTTATGTTTTCATCACGGTCTTCATTTCTCGATGACAGACATTGCTGACTAGCGCCTCCAACCCCCCAAGACTGCTGCATGCATCGGAGAAGAAAAGGTCAAGAAAATGGTCTCTTTCAGGTCACGTCGGAAGCAGATGAGATGTTCACCAAATTCAAACGCAAACCAATGTGTTAAGTTTGCTTTGCGACGCCATCCGACGTTATGAAAGATTTCAATTCAAATCACCATCACAACAACGATCGAAGTTGCATTGATGATAAATTGTACCCCCGCAGCCCTGCTCGCTCCCAAGCATTTAAATTGCCCATATCCGGTTTCTTAATGAACCGAGCATTTATATATGACTTTGGAATGTGGGAGGAAGCTTCGAGATTTAAAATCTACATCCTAATCATGAGGCAGACATAATCACTATTCCACCAGAAAACGACGATTCGTTTCTACTTTGTAACGTGTCCGTTTTCTGTCTTAGAAGACAAGTGTGGCTCTGGTTTTGCAATTTGGCTCTGCGCTTTGAGAAATGACAGTCTTTGTGGGCATCTCGAGTCACTAAAAGATACATTAGCAGTCACAAATAACCGCTCACTGTGGGGGAAGGAGCATTATTCATCCATTTATTTCGAGGCGTATTTCACAGAAAATGGCAATTATCTTATAAGGGGGTGAAAAAAAAACCTTTTAAGCGAAAAGTTGTTGCCTACTGTCAATCAAGTCCATAAAAATAAGCAATAAAAAAAAATCTAATTTTCAGTTCATGCAGTTCTATTAGACTGGCTTCCTGAATCTGTGTTTGCAAAGCCATTAAATATTATGTCTGCAAAACAGTGTCAGATGCCGTCCGCTAACAAGTCACCCGGTTCGGACGCATGCAATCAGGCTCCGGTGTGACGTGCAGTACACCAACGCAATCTAATGATATTCACAATAATAACTTCATGAAAGATTTATCCTGAACCAAAAATAATATGCCGCTCATTATTTTTTTGTATTTATGATCAAGGTTAAGCAAAATATGAACATCAATTCATTCACCTTCCGAACCGCTTGACCCTCACTAGGGTCGCGGGGGGTGCTGGAGCCTATCCCAGCTGTCTTTGGGCAGTAGGCGGGGGACACCCTGAATTGGTTGCCAGCCAATCACAGGGCACACAGAGACGAACAACCATCCACGCTCACACTCACACCTAGGGA
The DNA here is from genome assembly GCF_025434085.1 of Hippocampus zosterae. Classification (NCBI taxonomy): domain Eukaryota; kingdom Metazoa; phylum Chordata; class Actinopteri; order Syngnathiformes; family Syngnathidae; genus Hippocampus; species Hippocampus zosterae. Next base: position 10,696,967 of record NC_067455.1, read on the forward strand.
CAATTTGGAGTGTTCAATTAGCCTGCCACGCATGTTTTTGGAATGTGGGAGGAAACCGGAGCACCCGGAGAAAACCCACGCAGGGCCGGGGAGAACATGCAAACTCCACACAGGGAGGCCGGAGCTGGAATCAAACCCGGTACCTCTGCACTGTGAAGCCGACGTGCTAACCACTGGACTACCGGGCCGCCCCCGACACGTTTTAGCAGTAAACTTTTTTTTAAGGCCTCCTCAAAAAAGGCAAAAGTCGGCCACATCCTTAGTTCGACATAAGAGTCTACCTGCTGAAATGAAATTATTAATAAATAAAATACAATTATTATTTTGTTCAGCTTTTCCTGTTTTCTGCAAAAACCTACTTTGGCCATTATTTTCTGAATTGGTGTAATTTCAGCAAACTAGAAAGAGGTTGTATAAATTGTACTCAAATTCTTGATTCTTGTGGTACATTGGCAGAACTGTTGCAGGTTGTGTGTATGGGGTGGGGGGAGGGGTTGCTTAAAACGTGTCTTTTAATAGCTTTAGTTTCAGCACTACGTTTGTGAACAGCTCCTCGAAAAAGCGACTTCTCCGACGCTCGTCTTGAAACTCAGCGTTATTGAATTCATGTCAGATGAATCAAGCAAATCCTAAACAAACCTACACGCACTACACACGCGCGCGCATGCACGGAGACACACTTGAGTGGAAAGCAATGCATCCTCACCGAGTGGAATTTCATCCATACGCACGTGCTGACACGGAATAGATCGGGGAGAGCGTGAGGGAGGAACGAGAGAGAGAGTGCTAGGATGAGGACAAGAGAGAGTGTGTGTATATTTCTTCCGTGGGAAAGAATTTGATCCACATCAGCTTGCCTTGATCGGCTAGAGCCTCGACCATAACTCCTGTGGATGGATTTACGCCTCCGCCACCTCGCACACCTCTGGATTTAATTCAAGGCACGGGGACATCTTAAATCTGGTGCCAATCAATAGAGAGCATCAAGAAGCGGAGGGGAAGGGTCGGGGGGAGGGAGAGTGTCACACCTCCTCCTCCTCCAACATCTTTGCGAGCGCGGAGTAGGCGCCGCAAAAGTGCACCAACCCAAGAGGAAGAAGGGATGAGGGGCACAGAGGTGGGGGTGAGATACAAAAAAATGCATTCATGCATTTCGTGCATTCATTCATCTCAGCCTGACCGAGGACGGCATGCCAAGCGCGGCACACTCCAGCGACTCCGCTTGCTTCCAAATAGCCCCCCCCCCCCCCAGCTCCTTCTTTCTTTCTTTCGCACATGTGAGCATATAGTTCTCATCAGTACTCTCCACGTGCACACTTGCGAGTGAGTAGCGGTGGGCTGAAGGAGAAGTGGTGGTGGTGGGGGGCGCGTGAGGAGCGAGCCTTGGTCCTTACCTGCGCCTACTGTGACGCACTCCGGGACGCCGCAAGGAGGCGACGCAAAGGCGGCCGCGCATGGGCCCCAATTCCCGCGAGTCCCCCGGGATGGCGTGCGGCGCCTGTTACTACCTGGTGATCAGCTCCACGCATCTCAGCAACGGACACTTTCGGCGCGTCAAGGGAGTTTTCAGGGGGCCGCTATGCACCACAGCGGCGTGCGAGTCACCGGTAAGTGCCCTCTGCCTCCCCGTTAATGTTCATGCAACCGTATACACAGTTGTGCGGGGAGATTTTTTTTGCCAATCTTTTCTTGCAGTAAAGTCGTAGAAAACTCTCACAGCCACAGGCAAGTGTATTTCGTGACATTGTTCATGAGCGAGCTGAACTGTTTTTATTATTGCTTTTATTATTATGATGGGGTAATAGGAATGTGAATGCCATAATTGGGTATTCAGGCAGAAAGTCATTGTCAACGCGTGTTAGTTTCCCCATCCAGGGGAATGGGAATTAAACAAATGGAATTGCATTAGAGTGTTTTCAGGAAGAGATGAGCTGCCCCGTTTTAAATAGCACTAATTATATGAGGTGTGTTACTAATAGGATGAGTGTAGCTCTGTGTGTATGGGGGGCAGCTTACTAAACTAACTCCATGACATTTTCCAAGTGTGGCTGTTTCTTTTCAGCCACCACAATGGCATTTAGTGTCAAACAAGCGAGTGTGTTTGTGTGTGTGAGAGAGAGAGAGTCCCGTCATCACACTTTCCCATGAGTTCCTAATGCGAGACAAGACAGTATTGAAACTTGGGAGAAGTTTGCTGGTATATATCCTAGTGTGTATGCGTGTGTGTCACTGAAGTCATTACCATTCTGTCATGTTTGGCCCGCTCTCCCTGGGTGATGGGCAATCAGACACAGGGAGCCTGGCAGAGACGTTGCAAAAAGTTGTCTTCAACAACACCTGGAAACTTTTTCACAGATTGAAATACACCCAATGTTTCCACTAGTGGGGCCATGTAGAACATATTATTGTCAAGAAAATATTTGCGTTGACTTCCCCATTAAGCATTCTGTGTTGGCATGTCTGGATCAAGTGTGCCGGCAAAGTTCTCCAGTCGATATTTTTCCATCTCATTACACCTCTTGGAAGATAAATTGGCCTTTTTGAAAATTGTGAGTTGGGTACCGTTTTGTAGACGCCTCTGACTGCTCGATGTAGCTTGCTGCTCCCCCGTGCATAATTTCCTCCTCGTCTCTCCCTCAAGGTCGATCATCGTTAATAAAGCAATATCGTTTTGGAAATTGTTTTTGTTGTTCATCTGCACACGCGGTTAATAAAGAAAAGACTTCCACGCCATCTCAAAAGAGTGTTGAGAATGAAATTTTGTGGCCGTGAAACTTGTGAATGTTCAGGTTAAGGATTATTCTTGATCTCGGACCTTGTGGACTCGGACTTGACCTGCCTCAGACCTTTGTGACTCAAACTTGATAAAAGGTGGACTTGACTACAGTCCTAATAAAAAAACATAATGACATTCAAGACCAGAACTGAATCAAACATTCTGCATTGCCCCCCCCCAAACAAAAATAAATATAATTGTCTGTTTTGATTGGCACCGTTGGGGGTTTTACTGTAAATAGCAATATATTTACTATCATGGTTGACTGCAATTGGCTGGCAACCAGTTCAGGGTGTACCCCGTGCCCACATGCCAACACGCACCCATGACCCTCTTCAAGATAAGCGGCTTGGAAAACGGAATGGATATTTTATACTGAAATTGTGACTCAGATCACCAGAATATTAGACCCATCTCTCATTCCGACTAATTTGGCACATTTATAAACGCATACACGGCAATATGCAGACTACCATTATTTCCAGTGAACTTTATGGTGCTTGGAAGAGAGACTCGACGCACGTTTAATCCGTCACATTATGCAACATCTTTCTTGACAATCTTACATATGTCGAAATGTCGCGCCTCAAATATTGAAGCATGACACGTTGTATTAATGCCGCGTTTCATCTGTCTGCCTTCACCTCTCGAGTCGCTCTTTTGATGTCTCATCCGTCTGTTGCTGCGCTCCCTTATCTCCGCCTCCGCGTTCTTCTGTTCGGCGCGCGCAAACAATCGCGCGACAACCAATCAAATGTTCATCGTTACGTCAGGTCATAAAACTTTTGAACTGTTTGGAAGATGGAATCCGCATGTCCCTAGCGCACTGTGGCTTCTTCTCATCTTCCAAAAACACGCATCTTTGGTTCTGGTGGACTCTGAATTGTCCATGGTTGGCAAACGGTTGTTTATCTGCATGTGCCCTGTGATTGGCTGCTAACCACTGGAGGGATTTCATCCGCCTCTCACCTAGTGTTCGCCGAGATAGATCATCCAGCTCACCTGTGATCTTGATCAAGATGTGCTAAAGAAAATGGATGTGTCACAACACACCGTATGGCATGCGGTCCATGCCAAGTAAGTGCCTTGCTCTTATGGCAATGCTGGGACATCCGCCTTGCTTTTCTCCCCATGCATTTTAATGAAACTTTAGATAAGCTTGTGTGCAGGAGGGGATTTTTTTTTTTAATGTGTTGCTTAATCTAGCACAAATCCACCAAAGGGATAACAATGCAATGGCACAATATATGAATGTTAGGTGAAAAAACAAAAAGAAAACATATGTTTTAGGAAATGGCATTAACATAATTGGTCCAGGATGTTTAAAAATATATATACTAATAATAATTGTGATCAATAAATGGTGTGCTAAGGTGTGGCACTTTCTTTTAATTTCTCATTCTAATAGGTTGAACCCATAAAGTGAAATTGTGCTGGATTAAGAAAAACATTTTTGGGGGGGGGCTCTCATGTAAAATTGATTGAACGCATAAAACATCTTATGCGTCTTTATCACAAAGTGCTTGTTTCCCTGCGGCTCTTTGGAAGAAAAACTATTGACAGCGACTCTAAGTTAAAGGTTGTCTGTAAAAGTTTTAGCGGCAAACGCAAAAATGTAAGCTCAATTAGGTGACCTTTTCTTTTTGTACACCAAGCCTTTTTCTGCAAAATGTTCACTTTCACTCTCGACAGATTGCAGGCAAATGACACACCCTCGTAAATGTGTTTAGTCATTTCAGTCTTGAATGATACTGCAGCAAGGAGGCTTTTTCAGATTCATGTTCGAGTAAAAGGAGAGAGTGAGTGGATAATTATGCACGTAATGTGGATTGTGCCACCTCTGATTTGTCATCGAACAACGCGCTGTTCATAATTTCCTGGCATGAGGATGCTTTACTTAATTTAACAGGAAGCACAAACAGGATGGAGGATTATCACAGAGTAATGAGGCATCAAGCACCTATTTAGACCGAGGTATCACTTTAGTGTTATTAAGTTGTGAGGCGGGAGAGGCCTTTGCCACATTTTGAATTCTGTCCGTGATGTGGCTTGGGGGAGATAAGGCCGTGTCCGCGTTGATAAAGATGAATCTACATGTGCAAAGCTTTGAAAGTTAGATAACAGCTGACTGAGCGGGTTTCAGGAAGGTCAGACAAATATACACACTTCCATATTTATCCGCATCCGTGTGGACACGGCCCAATTTATGTGCCTGTCAGAAGGATAAACAGTGTCGTGGTCAAGCCGTTCGAATGGGATCCTTTGTGTGCGTTTGCTGAAATATTGCACCTTGGCCAGATTTTGCTTTCCACAAGGATGACGAAATACTTTGTACATCTTAACATCGTAATCAATTAATTAATCAAACAGAGGATGGGGCGAGACTCCTGAGTTGGCATTAAATACACATTCTGATCTGAGACCGAGACAAATGTAGCCACCATACAAAAATGGCGCAAAAACTATCACCATGCCTTATTCTTTTGCATGAATAGCAACAGGTTAATGACACCGGTCAAAAGATTTTTTGACATATGAAAATATTTCAAACATCTGATGGACTTTCCAATCGGTGTCAAAAATACACTTAGCGTCACATGAAGCTATCAATGAATCAATATTTGCCGTGAACAAGTCTTCTGCATCTAGTGGGAGAGCAGTGAATTCATTAGTCTGCCTGTCACAACTCATTGCTGACACTGATAGATGGACAGAGATATATCCACCAATCCATTTTCGGAACCGCTTTATCCTCACAAAGGCCGAGGGGGAGGTGGGGGGGGGGCTGGAGCCTATCCCAGCCGTCTTCGGGCACTAGGCAGGGGACACCCTGAACCGGTTGCCAATCGCAGGGCACACAGAGATGAACAACTGACCGCGCTCACGCTCACACCTTGGGACGATTTGGAGTGTTCAGTCAGCCTGTCATGCATGTTTTTGGAATGCGAGATGAAACCAGAGTACCCGGAGAAAACCCACGCAGGCCCGGGGAGAACATGCAAACTCCACAAAGGGAGGCCGGGATCAAAACCGCGGCCTCTGCACCGTGAGGTCGACTTGCTAAGCACTGACCACTGGGCAGTCCAGAGATAAATTTATTTACCTCAAACAATATATCAACCAATTTACAATACACAAAACTGTATAATGGTTCAGCGGTTGGGGAAATTACTGGGCCAGAACATCGGGACTGTCGGACCTCACTTATGTGGATGAAAGGCTGGCTCAAACACATTCCTGCTCGATAGGTGCAAAGGGCAAGTAGACAATCCATCCTTTTTCGACAATACTTGCCTTTGTTAGGCTCACAGGTGAGCTTGAGTTGATCCTGCCTGCGGCACAATCTATCGGCCATCTATTTGGACAACAACAACAACAACATTCACAAAGAGAGTAATTGCTGGATCCGTGCGAGTGTTCAGGGCTAGCAAGGCCTTCTGCGCTGGCCTAAAAACGATCAAAAGCATTGAATTACATTTATAATCTAAATTCCAATATAAATTCCATGAAATTATAATTCACCAATTCACAACTAGTCTATTCTGTTCATTTTTGCAGCCTTTCTCAGGTACTTGTATGTACTACATTTTGTTATTTTATTTTTTTAACCAAATCAGATTGCTCGATGTGTTGCCATGTCAATCTAATTAGTCCACCGCCTTCAGAATCAGCAACGCTGCAGGTGATTTAGCTTAAACAATATGCGCAACGCAGCAGTTTCTTGAACCGGTCGGACTTCCAAATTCGTCTCACAACAATGTCAAAAGGAACATTTGTCCGTCTTCCGATCGATTGGTGAAATTAAGCCAAGATCGTCTGTAGCGTTCTGTGCACGTGAATACATTCATTAATCAGCATCTCGGATGTGCGTAGTGCATTTTGACTTCCATGGTGCTTTGCCATTTCTTAAATGAATATTGATGCTGAATTGATTCTAATGATGTCTGCGGCAGAATAACGGGCTGTTATATCGCAGAGGATTATCGGGGGTTTCTTTCATTGCGACATGATAGTGGCGGTATGAGTAAAGAGGTGTATTAAGTCTGTTAAATCCCCCACGAAATTAAGGCCCAGGTGAACAAACGCACGGCTCACCACTGGTAATGATGCACTCAATACATTTTGACAGAGAACTGTTCTCATCACCAAGGCTCCCACAGCTCTGTGTTCTGTCGTTACTGCTTTGATTGGAATGCTCAAACAAAGCAAATGGAAAAAAAAATCTACCTGAGACCTGTTTTTGCATGTTTTTCTTTTGAAGTTCCAACAAAAGCTGTTGTCATAGACATGAATGCCCCCAGAGGACTTCATTTTGAAATCGGCTCCCTTCCCTGCAAAAAAATAAAAAAATAAGTATTTCAGAAACAAAAACCCTGCATTAGTGGAGCATTCCACAGCGGGGATTTATCAGAAAGCGCCTGTCAGCTCATCAAGGATGGAGTCAGAAAAGTGAGAGTCAACAACTGCCCCCGATGTGACTGCTACCTTCTGTGCGCCGTCTCTGCGAATATCCCTGCGAATGTCCCTGCGGGATGCCTCGGTATGTCTACGTTCGACATTGCTCCTCATCGCCAATTAGCCGCCATGACGGGTCTCTTGGATGTGCTTTAACTGCTGTCCTCCTCATTACATGTGTGCGTAACAGTTACCGATGAGACGGTTTTCCAAATCTCATTGCCGCTTTTAATGCTTTTTATTGAGGGCAGGCAGTGAGACCAAAAAAATAAATAAAAACACAAGAGGACAGAGTCCCATCTCTGAATGAATTCATGAACATGGGCCTTTTGGAGACCCTCCCCCCACCCCCACCCAGTAGAATATTTTATATCCTTGTACATGCATACTAAGCTGAACATCCGCTTTGATGTATATTTAACTGCCGTTGCAAAAAAAAGATGAATCTGTGCCTGCTGTCAGAATGAGTGCCAATGCCCCAGTATGCGTGTGTGCATATGCGTGTGTGCATTTGCCACCTATGCGACTCCAAGGGGTGGCAGCGGTGGTGCTGAACAGCGTTTATGTAAATGAGATCGCGTTTAAACATATGCCCTCAACAATTATATTGAAACAACAATTTAGCCGTGTGAAAAAATAAAAATAAACCTCAGCATGTTGGAAGGAGCATCGTGCGCAGCGAGATAGGGAAGAACCAATTGGTTCGATACTTAAAAGCTCGTGGCTGTAAGCGTGAATCTTTGTTACATTGCAGTGCGACAAAGAAGTCATTATTAGGCTTCGCGGGTGGTACGTGTGCCGAGCAAGACCTCAAAAGTCACCCGATGCAATGTCTTCACACTGAAATAATTAAAGGTGGGCATTCCGTCAGTACTGACGTAAGTTCCGTCAGTCTGTCCCTGACAGACGCTCATTTTGCTGAGGATTGACGAATGACGGGAAAATTCTGAAAAATGACTTAAAAAGCACTGTCGGAGCCGCTTTTTGTCCCCATCTGTCAGTGAAATCATCACTAACCGGGGTCAAGTAAAGGCAGATCGCACAGTTCGTCACAGGCCGACGCCCATTTTGTTGACAACTGACTGAAACGTTTTAGGAGTTAAAACAGTTGCAGGCAGCCACCAGTGTGCTCCCATGTTGCACAGAGGAGTAAAAAGTCAAAATTGCAGGTCAAAATGATGTCATTAAACAACCACGATTTGCGAACTAGCGATCTTATATTGAATTGAGCTAACCTTGCAGAGATATCTGGAGATATTGGTTTGTTCAGAGGTGGACAAATTCTTCTCAATTTGAGGCTCTCAACTTTTTTTCCTTTCCATTTCTTTCGACAGCTTCCTGTCAGTTTTCCATTACAAGGGAAAAAAAAAAGAGTCCTTAACTTCAGAACTCAGAATTGATGCTCAAGCACCCCATGCACCATACAGACCCATCTGCAAACAGATATAACGACAACATTCAATTGATATCCCAAAAGGACTTTATTTTCCTTTTTTGGGATGTTTGATTACCGATTGAAGCCGTCGGGCCGTTGTATGTCTCACTCGTGCACAAATCGTATTGAATCGTGGTCAAATCCCCTGAAAAAAATATGCTTTCTGTAGTCGACGTTTGTCGCATTCAAATATTACACACACAACACACATTAAGAATTCTTTCCACCACAGTAAGACATAAATATTATTGAAACAGTCAAGTGATATCCACTACCCAGCATAATATTAAATAACTATCAGGAGCGCAACATTTTTTTTTCTTCGGCTGTGTAGAACGAATGAAATGCGGTCGATGTACACTATAGGATAACTAACGTCTCGTCAGTCAGCGTTGTCTACTGCCCCTGAGTTGTATTTAGCAGAGTGGCTGAGAAGTAGATTCTATTTTGCGGTTCGATTGATAAAGGGTTTATGGAAGGTTGAAATGTAATAAAAGCAGCCATCGAGTTGTTTCTTGAGCACTGGAAAGGTTGTTATGGATTCAAGGCTTCCAATGCTGCGCTGAATCACGAACACAAAGACGCACGCCCGCGCTCACACGCACACGTCAAAGTAAACCCATTTTAAAGTGGGCAGTGAGTGTGGCTGAATACTTAAGTGGAGTATGACTGGCTCATTCCTGCTGACCACTGCAAAGTGCTCCTGCTGATCACCACTTATGTCCTCCATCACACTCTATGTGACCATTTGTGTGTGTGTGTGTGTGGGTGGGTGTGTGTTTAGGGGAGAAATGGTGGATAATTGGGACGGATGGGCGAGCCGGGACAAAGCGAAAGAGGAGAGGGAGCGAATGAGACGCTCTGCATTGATTTTAAGCTCTCTCAAGCTCTTTATTGACATTTCATTTAGCTAATGAATTCATTAGCGCTTCATAGCATAATAACCTCCACTTGATAGCCGGGATGGTTCCCCCGAGGAAATATGCTATGTTTACGCTACGGCTCTTCACCATTTTCTTTTCCAAACTCAATCTGCACTTTTCTTTGATTTGATTTTCTCCCCAGTGGGCCCCGTTTCTTATCTTTGACTTCACACGTTTAACTCATGTATGTTTTCAAACTGCAAATAGAACCACCAGCGCAGGCGTCGCAACATGCCATTCAGGACAAGTGCTCTCCAGTTTGTGTTCTGTTTGGTGTGACCCTTCTTTATCTACTGGATCGCGATGTTTTGTTTCTTTTTTTTTAGTGACTGAACTAAGGGATGACTCACACGCGCATATGTGTTTGACCTTTGACCTGCTGTTTTTATTGCTGTGCACACACACACACACACACACACACACACACACACACACACACACACACACACACAAAAAGCCTGAACTTACGGGACTTGAAAGACCATTTGAGCCTTTTGATAAATAATTTCTCCAGTCATCAGGAGGGCAGAGCATGATAAAAAAGAACAAAAGCGAGGTGGCAGCACACAATATGTCATCACATTGGATGCGTGATGCTTAACCACAACGGTGACATTGTTCCTATGACTATCCTAGTCATTTTATCCATAAATACACTTTAAAATGAATGCGGTGTGGTTATTTTCTACCACCGTAATTATACCTTAAAATAACACAGTGGCATCGTGCAGGAGAGAATATAGTTTATTGTCAGCCCCGGGGGAAAATAAGTTTGAGTTTATAAGAAAGAAAAAAAAAAAGAGATAAAAGTTTTATGGGCACTCAAAAGGCACCTTCGCTCCAGGCCGTTGATTTCGGTCCTCTCCTCGGTCATTCGACTTTAGCCTTCAAGGCCTGCTGTGGTGCACCGAGAGAACATACATTATTCTTTTATTGTTGTTATTTTATTTTAATTTTGCTTTATTTCTCTCATATATTCCCCCCGCTACATGAATTAATGCTGCAAGAACACTTAAACGTCCCCGCTGGGAAGCATGAAGTCTTCATCAGAAATTCCTTCGACTTGCGTGATCATACACAATATTCTATAATGCAATCATTGTCCAGCTTTACAACTGTGGCACTTTACGACGACAGCCATGCTTCTTCACATTTGGAGATTTTTTTGGGGGGGGGGAGAAAATGATCATTTTCATCCAAAACGGATATTTAGCCAAACATGCTCGTACAGCTAGCTAGCATAAGTAGAGAAAATGAGTACAAAGTGGATAATGTGAGAATATGTGTTGTGACAAAGCAAGATTGTATGTACGCTGTACTACCATTTGGTTTTGTTTTTAAATTGAGCCACGATTAACATGGAGCAATTGTCAAGGAAGATGCACTTGGTCTCAGCTAATAGGTATATTTATAGCAATGCAAAGAGAGGACACGTGTCATGATCCGTTTTGTTGATTTGGTTTGAATTAGATTGAGTTTTGTTTCGTGTTTTCCCACGTGTCCCTATTTTTTTCTCATGTCTTGTCTTGAGCCACTTGTTCTTGTCAGCCCGGTCCCATCGGGAGCCACCGGATAGGGAGACTTGCTACGCCATTAACGAACGACTAAATTACAATCACAACTAACTTCAAGTTTAAAATTGTGTGCGGCCAAGAATTTTGCACCCTTACGCCACACCACTGGAGGAAAGAGTGGAAACAAGCACACCTGTACATGCACAGCAGATGTCCTACCTCTCACTTTGAGACAGATGTTTGCCTGTGTGGTCATTAGTGATCACAGCATCAGATAATTACCTGGAGTCACACCAGCACATACAAACACACTCTCTCTTATGCAAATAATGTGTGTTTGATAATTACCCGACGTTTGGACAACCATCTGGAACAGCAGCTCAGGTTCAAAGTGAATGACACGCCGAAGAAGCAAATCAAACACACACCCCAAAACAACTCACATTTACAGATGTGGATTGAAGAGATGGAGGATGCTTTACCGGCATTGAAATGATTTGTGTCACCAACTGTCTAGAAACTGGGGGCTACTTCTCAGATTGTTTGATACACACTGCTGCACACATTCATTCATTTTCCGCTTCATCCTCACTAGGGTCGCGGGGGGTGCTGGAGACTATCCCAGCTGTCTTCGGGCAGTAGGCGGGGGACACCCTGAACCGGTTGCAAGACAATCGCAGGGCACACAGAGATGTACAACCATCCACGCTCACACTCACACCTAGGGACAATTTGGAGTGTTCAATTAGCCTGCCATGCATGTTTTTGGAATGTGGCAGAAACCCGGACTACCCGGAGAAAGCCCACACAGGCCCGGGGAGAACATGCAAACTCCACACAGGGAGGCTGGAGCTGGAATTGAACCCGGTACCTCTGCACTGTGAAGCCGAGGTGCTAACCACTGGACTACCGGGCCGCCCCTGCCATAAAATATTTGCTCAAATAACATTGAATTTTATATATATTATTACGAATAATAGTAATAATAATGAGACCTGATTTTTTTTCACAAAAATTACACTAGCCAAAACATTTTTACGAAATTATTTCAGAGACGCAAGCAAACTTTTCTAGATCAATTTCATGCACCGATTCCGAATGAACACTCCACACAGGAAGGCCCGAGCCGGAATCAAACCCTGCACTGTTGCAGTGTGAGCCCAACGTGCTAACCAGTCGATCACCGATATTTATTTTATTTTTCAAGAATAAGGCACTCTGTAGGGCGGCCCGATAGTCCAGTGGTTAGCACGTCGGCTTCACAGTGCAGAGGTACCGGGTTCGATTCCAGCTGCGGCCTCCCTGTGTGGAGTTTGGATGTTCTCCCTGGGCCTGCGTGGCTTTTCTCTGGATGCTCCGGTTTCCTCCCACATTCCAAAAATATGCATGGCACGCTGATTGAACACTCTAAATTGTCCCTAGGTGTGAGTGTGAGTGCGAATGGTTGTTCGTCTCTGTGTGCCCTGCGATTGGCTGGCAACCGATTCAGGGTGTCCCCCGCCTACTGCCCGGAGACAGCTGGGATAAGCTCCAGCACCCCCCGCGACCCTAGTGAGGATCAAGCGGTTAGGAAGATGAATGAATAAATGAAAAAAGGCACTCTGTTACTAATGTGGTCCTTGTCTGGGGCACCATGTTGGTGACCCTCATCTTCCTCAAGCCTTTGGACTCCTAATGTGTGTGTGTGTGCATACATTAGCCATATATATATATATATATATATATATATATACACACACGGTGTTTGTTTTTTCTTCTTTCTACCCACATTCTTGCTGTAAATTTCCCCAGTGTGGGACAAATAAAGGATATCTAATTCTTTTTTTTCTTTCTTCCGTTTTGAGCGATAGAAATGCAATAATATTGATGATGATTATAAATATTTAATATTTATTTATTTTTTTGGGGGGGGGGATTATTGGTTCCTTTTTCTGCTTCTGTATCTGGATTCATGCATAAATATGTGTAAACCGTCTAGAAATGGATTTGGGGATACATTGATGCATTAGCTTGTAGCTTCCATTCACTTGTTGTACGTCTTTGGACCTGCGTGTTAGAATGCCGGCGTAGTTTGCTTTTCTGCGGCTGACATACAGCCTGGGTTAAGAGCAGCTCAGACAAATTAATTATCTCTCCTCTGGAGGAGGGATGATTCACTGCGGGTGGGAGACGCTGCAAACCAGCACCCTCTGGTTGAGCGCAAGCCAACAAATTACGCCCAGTCCAAGAGAGACCAAGGGGCTCCCTCTGAATAAAGCAACCTGGAATTCATCCTCGGTTTGATCTTTCGAGCCGCCTTGCACACAGACACGCGCTTTATGAAAATAACTGACTAAAAAGAGGATGTGCAGGCATTTTATAATTCACAGATCAAAGAGGTTGAAGACCTTCAATGCGCCTGGGTACGTCTCGCCAAGCAAAAGACTGATGACATAAGATCAAGACTTTCATGTGTTGCATTGCTTTGCCATCCAGCGAATGGCTTTGCTACGGAGCTTTCGCACTGCTGGATGGAGCATGACACTTACGCAGGATGCCCAGCTAAAAAGAAAGTGGAATGATTATTCAAATTAGGGCATGCACGTTCCAGATTGGCTTAGAGACTTAAGATAGTCGTTCCCTGAACAAAAATGTGTCTGGAGGTGTGAGTTGAAGAAAAAAAATGAGACGCTTGCATTTATCATAGTGGTACCAAAAAAAAAAAAAAAAAGTTAATTCTGTCATTTTGCAATTTGATGGCGTTATTTTATTTGAGTTTGTCTTGGTGCCCTGCGATTTACTGGTGACCAGGTTGCAACACGCCTCTCACCCAATGATCAGTTGGGAGTCTGTATAAGCTCCGTCATGAGGAAAAGTAGAAGAGATCAATGAAAATGTTTTTAAATTTGGATTTTTTTTTTTTTTTTTACTGATTATCATAGTCAAGTTCACCTCTTAACCTTGAGGTTTCTCCTCTGCCCACCGTCAGATCTCCCTGAGGGGAACCACCGTGATGTGGTGACAGGGTCACTGTCGTCATTGTCATCAATGAATGCCATGACAGAATAACATGTTAAAGAATTAAACTGTCTTTGCCACATATCGGCATTTCAATACACATTGTGCTGCTCCTTCTAGAGTGTGCGCCTTGGCCACCTGGGGGCAGTATAGTACAGACCTACAGATCTAAAGGGAAGTGTTCATGTGTCCTCAGTAAACTGGAGTTATATGCCTTTTCTTTGCACAGGATAAAGAATATGGGCCTGTGTGTATTGTCATATCGTCTGCACCCTTTGTGTTCAATGTAAGCAGTATCCATCAGTTCAAAGGATAGAACATCGCCACAACGATGCGATACATTAGCTCGTCTTTTTACACGTTTATCATGAGGGGAAGCAAATAGCCAGCCTGACGCCTCTTTATTAAAAAAATTGTCCATTATCTGCCCAATTGCAGCTTGTCATCAAGTCGGGTGAGTCGAGTTTACTGTCCCCATCCAACGGTCTAATCTCAAATGGAAGTCGGAGCAAAAAATATCACCTGAACGTGTGCATCACAAGGCAGCACTGTGCTCTTCGTCTTCTTGGCGATACATTGTTCAGATGTGTGAATGTACTTCAGGTTTGTGTCAAATGAGTGCATGTGCATATAAAAATTTGCCTATTTTCCATAAATTCTGTGCACGTTTAGTAATGTTCTGTTTTGGTCTACTAAAATGTGTACATAAAAGAGGCCAATTTCAAAATCGGTATCGTTAAAACGAGTGCAGTGTTTACTGTGCCCATAGAGTCAAATCATATTAATTGGACATAAAAGGAAAGTTCCTTCATTATGGGTTGTTCTCATACATCTTTGTTTATAAAGCACTTTCATATATTATAGCTTCATGCTACAGCATTATATCAGTAACAATCTCTACGAGGAATCAAAACGCAGATCCTAATAACTCATTCCGTTTGTCCCGGCCAGTCTTAACATGAGCCACAATGGTGCCAACAATCCGCCGCAATTATTATGAGCCACAGCAGGATTTTTTTTTGGTCTTTGTCCAGATTGAAATGCCAGTCGCTCAGCTTAGCGCTGTGCGCAGAAAGCGTTTGCTGTTCACCACGGGGAAAGCAGCCTCACAGTGGTCCGCGTGTCGCCCCCAGCCAACAGCCACCAAGACTTGGCTTCCTCCTTCACACTGTTTGCGTGTGTCACTTTGGCATGATAGTTTTTGCAGTGTATCGATGCATGCTGAGAGGAGGACTCTGAGGATTTGTCAGAACACCAAAATGGGAAAGCAGGTGTCAAAAAGACTGACAAATTGAAAGGGAAACCCCACACTTGAGAGTAATTGTGTGTGTGTGTGTGTGTGTGTGTGTGTGTGTGAGATCATTTCATGGGTATTCATTACTTCCTCCACTTTTCCTCTACCGTTAAGCCCACAGGCAAGCAGTAAACACATACTCTGGATCTGCTTCCCTTTGCTACTTATTTTTCCTCTCTGACATTCCTGCTGCTTCGCTCTTTTTTTTGGGGGGGGGGGGGGGCTCATGTTCGTTTGTGTGTGTGGGGGGGGATTCTTGGGAATGCATATGCAAAATCCCCCTGTGATCTAGAAAAAGCCACACGTCGGCACAAATGAGGAGCACTTCTTGGTCTGAGCCAAATTCACTTAATCCTACCGAGGTGTGACAACAAGGTTAGCGTGTTGGAAAAGCTAAAAAGAGCAACTAATCTGAGCATTGACAAATCACAAAACAAGCCAAATTCTTGCATGTGTTGTCTTTCAACGTGGGCATGTTTGTGTGCTCTTCCAAAATGAATTAAAAAAAATGTCAGTGTGTTATTTATGTAAATGAGTGTCATTGGCGAAGGAGGAGGCTGAATTCCCAGGCCTGATGAGTGGCTTAATGATTCATCAGCCTGGCTGAAGCAGGCATCAATAATAGATAACAGAGTGGGACATGCACGATTGCTCGCCCCTTGATTACAGTGCTCCACAACCGAACGCCCCACTTTTTCCCCTCTTCTCACCTCAGAATAAATAATAAAATGCCATACAAAAGCACCCCCCACCCTCCCTGTTACACACCCACATGCACTTCCCTCTCAATTCATTTCTATGTATTTTAATGTCATCTCACCTCTCACATCCTTAAAAAGAAAAAATCTCATCGGATCCTCATCTCCCGCCTCTGTTTCTTTACTCTTAATCCAGTCAAATTAAAAAGAGGGATGGATGGAGAGTCAGAGCGACGTGACGACAAATCACACTGACAATGGAGGAGCAAGCCACAAATGAATGCAAGTTATCTATACTGTGCCTATGTGCTCAGCATAAATACTATCTGTACATTCACATGTACATTTAACATTAACATGTGTACTGTCCGGCGGCCCAGTGGTTAGCGCGTCGACCTCACAGTGCCGAGGTACCAGGTTCAATTCCAGCTCCGGCCTCCCTGTGTGGAGTTTGCAATTTCTCCCCGGGCCTGCCTCGGTTTCCTCCCACATTCCAAAAACATTCAAGGCAGGCTGATTAAACACTCCAAATTGTCCCCAAGTGTGAGTACGCGGATGGTTGGCAACCGGTTCAGGGTGTCCCCCGCCGACTGCCCGAAGACAGATGGGATAGGCTCCAGCACCCCCCGCCCCCTCGACCCTAAGCGGATCGGAAAATGAATGAATCTTGAATGTGTACTGTCTGGAGGAAGTCAATGACCAACTGTTAAGGGCTTGAACAAAGTTTTCAAAAGCTGCGCTAAAAAAAAAAAGTTATTGAATGCATGAAAAGATATCATAAAGTATGCCAAATTCCTCGATTCATGAACCTCAACTGTCCTCACACACCCCTTCTCAATTAAGCACCACCCGCTTCTATTCCAAAAGTTCCTGAGTTGTCCGGATTTAGCTGAGCGTTAAGAATGCTGCCATGTAATCTCTAAATCGCATTAATCTTGTTTCCCAAATCTCCTTTGCCTCCAACACTGATTACCTTCATCCTCTTAACTTGTCTTTCTTTTCATTTGTGTCGTCACTCTTCGATGTCAGATTAGAGCCCCAATTTGATCACGTCACAAGACATGGATGCAATCCTCTCGGAGGCCATCAATCAGCAAGTGATCAGAGTGTGTGCGTGGGCATAAATTTGCAGATTGAAAGTTTTCAAGAGGGCCTTTTGTGTAAATATCAAGAGGGTGCACTCCATTTTTCGCAGGAGGTACTTAATACTGGAGATGACATTTCTTCAGAGTTGAAAGAAGACTGATGGAAGGGCGGCTGAATCGACAAGTGCTGTCAAGGCTTAAAGAGCACAGCAAGGAAAGAGAGAGACACCGAGCATGAGAATAGACCATTGTTGAGGAAGAGCGGGGGGTGGGGGGGGGGGGAGACCCCCCCCAAAAAACAAAGAAAGGTGAAGTGTGGACGGGCAAAAAATCTCAACAACCTTACCATCGAAAGGTTGCCGTTTTCAATAGACTGTAGTTGCCTGTCTTTCTCCTGTCTCAGATTTACCGTGGCGGGATCACCAAGGGAAAACAAGAACAAAAACAGGCTCCATGCAGAGCATAATTACAGGATACATGTTTTGTCTGAGGAAGACCAAGAGACAAGCTCACGGCTACATCCGTTACGCTCGCCGTCCTTTGTCTTCCTGTAATTGCTTTTATAGTGTTCGCCGTAATGTGCGCGGAGAAGAGCAAGGAAAAGCAAAAATTGCCTTTCAGAGAAACAAATACAAGTCCCTAAGGAGTGCAGTGAGCGAGTACAGTAGAGGGAGAAAATGACAAATAGCCCATAAAAAAAAAATAGAGCCATAGTTTGGGATCGTTGGGGTAAATGGAATATTTGCATTGCAGCGGTGTTAGAATAATTTGGGATTGTTCGTGACAGTTCATTTCGATTTTTGCTTTGTTAGTTCAGTTAATTTTAGCGAGCTCAAAGTAAGTTTTTAGTTTGTATTGACCTTTACTGTATTTTAGTTTAGTTTTTAAGAAAGTGTTGGGGTTTTTTTGTTGTAGTTATTTGGTTCATTGTTTAAAACGACAATAACATCGGGGGGGGGGGGGGTAAAAGTGCAGCCATCATGTTTGTTCACCTTATCCTGCACACTATGAGAAGTGGATTTTGGCCCCCAACAGAGCTGATCAATGATAGCGCGCACTGCATCTCAAAGGCACCTGTAGAGAAGAGATAAAACTGGATGTTCAGATGGACAGAAAAAAAATGGGGGGAGGGGGGAAATTCTCACCACTCACAAGAAAGGTTTCTTTGGTCTCACATTTTGATGGACAGGGAATTAAATGTTGCTCGTGATCTTATTGGTCAGAGCCTTGGGACTTATCATGGATTTACAATTTGTGCTTCAACCCAGCACAACAAAATAAAAAAAGGCCCTTATTTTGCCCCTTCTCTCGCTTGTAATCAACAGCACTGGGTCTTGTCAAATCCAATTCAAGTTTTTATTGTGGTTGTCGTTTGCAGTAGTGTCCAAGTATGCGGAGCCGTTTGTTCAACATTTCCTTATTTTGCTACAAGAGAGCACAAATGTTGACAAAAAACACACAAAGGGCTCAATTTTGTGTATCCATCGCAAAGTGAAGTCTGTACTGTATGCATGATTTGAGTTTTATTTTGTTTCTTTCATAGATGGCAGATAGGAAGGGGTGTTTGCGCCGTTGTGGGAGGGAAGCGATACGAGTTGGTTGCCATCCAATGGAAGGGGCTCCCCTCATTTGCTTTAAATTCAGCACAGAGACACTTATGATGATAAACAGATTAGAAAATGGTTGGATGGATATTATTACTAATAATACATTTTTTTATAAGCACCTTTCAAGACACCCAAGGACACTTTACAATAACAAAACACAATACGGGTTGAGCAGCGGCAGCCAAAACGCGCCAGCATTCACTCAACCCGAAAGTCAGAAAGAAACCACAAGGGAGTGAGAGGGGGAGAAAATAAAACACGCTAAAAGTACCCTCATCTTGAGGATAATTTCAGTGATTATTGAAATAATGCAGGAAAATGTCTTACATGAGTTGATTGTGTTCTCACTGGAAGTCAGTAATATAAAATACAGCCAAACCTCCATTTTCGAACATCTGTTGTCGACCAAATTGGATTTCAGCCAGAAAATTTGAGATTTTTTCGCTTCAAATTATGACCGAAAACCAGTTTGACCGAACTGAGTAAACCCGGATGCGCCACTCGACTACTTTGGGCTTCCTTGCATGAGGAAGTGATGCTTCCTCGTAAAACATTCATTGTGATTTACACAAATCTGTTTTTTTTTGGTTGTTGTCATTTCTGCATCGTGTATTTGCCCCTAATCATGGGCTCATAAACTAGTTTGGGATTTCGAACAAATCGCTTTTTGAACAGCCTTCTGGAACGGATTATTAGTCGAAAACCGAGGTATGACTGTGTATACACAATTTGTTTCACAAACGCAACTGACTTCTTTTGCAACTCCAATATCCATTGTCACAATTCTGTTTTTGGTTTGGTTTCCACCTGTTCTTGTCAGCCGGGTCCCTTGTGTTTACCAGTCAGCTCCCTCAACCCTTTGTGACTTGTCCAGGCATTCCTTGTCGACTCGTCAGTTTGCTTGCATTTAGTTCACTCGTCAGTCTTTGTCTGATCATTTGTTACCGTCACGTTGTTTTTATTTTTCCTGTCATAGGTTTGTCTATTTGAGTTTTTTCAGGACTGCGTTATGGATTGTGCCCCTCTAAGGGTTTTTGCTCAGCACATCTTGCCTCCGTGCTTTTTGCAGCCAGTACCAACACGGACTCATGACATCCATGGAATAATGCAGTCCTGATAAATGGTGAATTGTGATGCTAAATCACTCCACACAATGGAAATGCTGCACAAAACCTTAGAAAGCAAGGGCATATCAGGATCGTAACATACTGGAGGCTACGTTCAAAAACAGAGGCCCTCGAATAGAATTACTAGTGTACAAAAATGAATTCTTAGTTGTAGCGAATTTCCACGCACACTGTGCAATGTCCATTGGGAACTGAATATCCTATAACATGAAATCCAATATTCTTTCCAAATAACTGTGATGCAAAGTTTGAGGATCAAATCGGAGGAGGCGCACCCGGCAACAAAGGGCACATTGTGCATTAGCAAATATAATCTGCTCATAATTTATTCATTCAGTTTGTTTCATGCATGCTGCTCAACCTCAAAGGTCAGCGAGACGAACAATGTTTTTCTTTGTCAGGCAAGAAACAACAAAACAGAGGAGGAACGTATGAGCAACCAGGCGTGTGCGGCTGTTCCTCACTTTGCCTTCCTCTTCCTGCTGATGCCGCGACGACTCGGGTTCACGGGCATCGAAGCCATTTTCAGAATTCGTGACAAATGGAGACGGATTGTTGAGCAATATTCAGACTACATTTGTTTATCTGTGTCATGAAAAATCATCACAGCTAGCTCGTTGCTTTTCTCTGAGTTTACGATTATTGAGCATACGGCACGAAGAAACGCTGCGGCTGAATTTATGCAAGTGGAGCATTTATCACACTCGCCGAGCGTCAAATTATCATCGACTTTGGCGCAGCTGCATCATTCACCTCAGCCACTGAGAGCTGTGAGATGCTGATGGAGGGGGAAATGTCTGGGATTCTCCCCTCCCCCCATCATCCTGTTACTTTTTCACTTGCAGTCCCAACATTTATTTTTCTTCACTTGTCACACGAGACTTGAAATGTTCTCAAAATATTTTGTGTGGAAATGCCCCTGCAGTACCAGCAAATGGCACTGTGCTACCACACACACTATTAAAAATAAATAGTTCTCCCAGGACCTTCATGACCAGGCTTGAGCATATATAGTCACCCTTGTGGTCCTCTGGCACCTGCTGTTTATAAAATTGCTCTCGTTGATAAAGAGCATTTTTTCATGATACAATAAGATTTTAAAAATGTAAAAAAAATTAATAAATTACATTCTCTTTTATCAAAGACCCCCCTTAAGTGTTGATATCTGACGGGCATTTGTTTGGACTCTCATGAGAATTGTGCGCCTGGCTGATCCACAGAGAACGTCAGTCTCACCGCTTTCACCTCCCTCTACATAGCGCTCATGGAGCAGCAACTCAAAACAGACACGGAATGAAGTGGAGTGTTTGTATAAACTCCTGATTGTTCGGTGCAAAATGCATAAAACTTAAAATGGCGGCAGTGAAAATATGACACGGCTTGCACTATAGAACCGACGTTTCCTAAATACTCACAATCTGTGTCCCACCTTTTGAAAATGCTCGCCTTGTCATTCGACGACCACTCATGCTACCATAGAGAAAGTTTTGTACAAATGAAATCATTTTAGCATTGGTGTAAATTTGATAATATGTATCAAAATACATATGGTATAGGTCAAAGGTTTGCATTGTGGCGTATGACTCGAGGAGGAGGATATTATTTACACCCAATTATTTGAGCTTTTTTTTTTTCTAAGAAGTTGTGTCTTATAGTAGTAGCCTTTGGCATTTATCTTGGGATGGGGTGGTCATCCGAAATTTTGTGAAAAAAATGAGTTAATTTTCCCAAATAGCCAACGGAATTCTGAGCCGGTCTTGGGCGTCGTGGCTGACCAATAATTATATTTTTGCATTCCAAATATTATTAAAGTTAAATAGCCTTGACATTCTAGTGTGAGGATCATACAAAAAAAAAATCATCATCCGCTGTTATTGTCACACCCCTGTGCCACGAGCGACGAGACAACAATGTCAGCAATATCCCATTTGTCTTTCTGTACGTGTGGACCGTACAGTTTTGGTAACTCCAATGGTGTTTTGCACAAACGTGTAAAATAGGAGCAGGCAGAAGCACGCAGGCGAGACAAAGACATTGCCTGGTGAGGGCATGCAGATACTCACGCATCCGTCAAATAAATAACCTGAGGGTAGTGGCCATGAAGGCATAATAAAGGCAGTCAAGGGAGATGCATTAAGGTTGTAAATATCAGCTCATTATCGCGCTGCTGTCTCGTTTGGCACCGTGTACGTGTGTGCGGGTGACTTTGTCAAACGGAGATCTTTAGGTCATGACAGTAGCAAACGTGTCATTAGCGCCATAAGGCAAAGCACAAAGAAAAAAAAACAGGCAATAAACTTTTGCATGCGGAAATAAATGTGTGTGACAGAGACAAATAAATTAAGAGAGCAAACATATTTGCCAGCGCAAATGGAATTGTCCAGGCTGGGATGCTAATTATGGATTAAGATAATTAAACGCCTAATTGGGCTTGATAAACACAAATTGCATCCTGAATACATACGACAAGGCTCAGATGCAATTAGTAATCATCAGAATTCAACAAACGTCATCTAGTCTTCAGTTTTTGACGCCATTTGGCAGCAGCACAGGAATATACATTTTTGGATAACATTTTCATTGCAATCGACATATTGACAACATTTAAAAAACACACACACACTTCAGAATGTGGCACAGGGAAATCCGAAGCAAATGTAACTATCACATTTAAAAAATAAATAAATAAAAACTCACCGCCTGTCATGAACATGGTGGTGGAGGACCCCAAAAGGTAGGCAGGAGGGAGGAGCAAGGTAGACTTGACAAAATGTAAAACACTGAGAAAACTAACTCAAAAAAAAAGTCCTGAAAAAAAAAAACACAACAAAACAAACAAACGAAACCCCATGGAGGTGGTGGCAGCAGGGCACAAATTCTGCACAGAAACAGTGACAAAAACAATGAGCCAACACAAAGTGGAGTCCTTTTAACAGAAACCCTAATGACATGATGCCTAACAGGTGTGCTTCTGTCGGAGGAGCCCTAGACCGCCACCTGTTGGTCAAAAACAGATCCACCCTTCCCACACAAAACTAGCATATTCAAAAATTGCACTTTAATGTTGCCGTCCATCGGAGGTGAAAATGTGCTTGTTACATTATTTTCATCTTGCATTGGTCACACTTTTATTGCAAAGATTTTTTTCTTTTTCTTAACCCTTTCATGCACCCTGTAACATGATATAACACGATAAGATGTCCACTCTAGTAAGTGTTGTCCCTGAAAGGGTTAATGTCTATGTGGTATTGGGCTGTTTTTACCTTATGAACTCTGAGGTCTTCCAGCTCTGGCCTTTTACTCATTCATAAAGTCAGGACACGCTCCCAGCGTGGCATCATTCCAATATTACAGACTATTTGTGACACAATCCACCTCTGGGCAACGGAGGATATATATTTTTTTGTTTTCGAGAGAAGGCTCAAAATCTTTTTTTATTGAGCTTTTAATCACAAATTATTCATTAGATTTTCTTATTTGAACTTGTATTTTTATTTCATTTTTTAATTATTTATTGCATTTAATCTACATGATGTTACGTTTGGTCAGCTTTAGTAATGATAGTTTATACTGAGTAAATACTGTCGTTTTATTTTTTTCTGAATGATTTTACTTTCTTCAGCGTTTTACTTGAGGTAAGACCTGTGCTCTTGGAGCGTTTCTAGGCCGTGGCCGGCATCGTGCCTCATTGCAGCCTGAGCGGCCCGTACGTGGCTCTTGCTGCTGCACTGAGAGTTCCAGTGTTCTGTGACTGCATTTTGTGATATGTTCCTGATGCAGATGCCTTAAATAAGAATATCCCAAACATACGGCCCGTGGGCCGAAACCGGCCCCCAAGGAGGTTCGATTCGACTCGCGGGATCATTTAAAAGTGAAAAAAAGTGCATTAAAGACACATAATTAATATTTTAAATAAAATGCAATTTGTGGATTATCGGCTTGGGCGCACACTGTTTTGATCACAGTAGAAGACAACATTATTTTGATCGGGGAAGAAAACAACAGTCTCAGTATATCACCGAGATAGACCCAACGCAGCAAATGATATGAAAGCCCCAATCAATGCTTCTTGAGACCAAAACAAAGGAAATAGATGATATTTTGGTGATTCGTAGCACAGTATGATATACTGTTAATGGTTCGGCCCACTTGACATCTACCGAGTCCGTATGTGGCCCACAATGTGAAATGAGTTTGACACCCCTGCCTTAAAGTGTTCTTTCCTCATTTGGATGCTTGCCTGAATGCTCTGTACCATGCCTTAGGTCATAATGTCATCATTTTTAACCTGTGAGTATGTGTGTCTGTGTGTGCGTGCTCTTTTGTATGTCTGTGTCAAATGCCGCATGAAGCACTTTCATCTGTTCTGTTCTCTGAAAAGTGCATTATACAATACAATACAATACAATGCAATGCATCCTAATTTATATAGCAATTTCACAACGGCTGCAGCTGTAACAATGTGTACAGTGAACATAAAGTAAAATAATAAACACAACACATAACATAACAACTTCATAAAGTTTTATTGGTTGATTTTATTAATGTGTTTATTTATTAATGATATTTAAATGAATATGATTCCAGCTTTGCCAACAACAGTACCATTAGCACACAGTCAAGCAGGCATTCCGAAAGACTGAAAATGTAATGGTGGTCTGGGAGTAATTCTTAGTTAGGTATTCTTATTTTTTTCCAAATGGAACATTCGTTACAGTCTAGAGATGTGCCAAGTTGCCAGCGAAACATACGAGGTAAGAACTGCCTCGCGCTCGAGCCACTCACAAATACGGCACAGCTCAGCCTCTGGCTAGCGAACGAGACGGCCAACTTGTTAACACGTTTGAAGCATCACGGTTAGATTAATATCAGTGCGGCATAACAGAAAACGAGGGCATTTGCAAACGCAGCTTCCACGGGCATTTAATCAACCGCCCTCTCCAGGGTTCTTCAGACTGAGTAAAAGTCATGACAAATACCATTGGGGGTTTTCGAACATAATAATTGAGACTGATCAAACCGGTGTACTAATTTGCATCCTCGACTTGCTCAATGAAGAACAAATGATTAACTTTACTGAAGAGGAGATTTTAAACTCATTCATTCATTCATCTTCCGAGCCGCTTGATCCTCACTAGGGTCGCGGGGGGTGCTGGAGCCTATCCCAGCTGTCTTCGGGCAGTAGGCGGGGGACACCCTGAATCGGTTGCCAGCCAATCGCAGGGCACACAGAGACGAACAACCATCCACGCTCACACTCACACCTAGGGACAATTTAGAGTGTTCAATCAGCCTGCCATGCATATTTTTGGAATGTGGGAGGAAACCGGAGCACCCGGAGAAAACCCACGCAGGCCCGGGGAGAACATGCAAACTCCACACAGGGAGGCCGGAGCTGGAATTGAACCCGGTACCTCTGCACTGTGAAGCCGACGTGCTAACCACTGGACTACCGGGCCGCCAGATTTTAAACTGTTCTGCTTTAATTATTCATTTTTGTGCATGCATTACTTTGTTAATTTAGACATTCATGTTTTATTACTGCTCGTATTACTAGCAGTTTGCTGATGTTTGTTGCATATAAAATGTTATTAAATGTGTCTGTTCTTTTTTTATTTCTTTATTCAGGGTTTTTTTGTTTTGTTTTGTTTTTGGGGGGTGGGGAGTTGCGTGTGCGCATGTGACGTAACTACATTGTCAACGGTGATTGGCTGTCGCCAACTACGATGGACTGGGCTGATTTCCAATCAATTAAACTATCTATTTTACACATCAGCTTGTACGTAACTTGTAGGTGAAAGTGATGTCGTTTAATTTTCACCAAGTTAAATGTTCATGTCCAACTGTAATGTGTTTCAGTCAGTGCTGTTCTCATACTTTTGCAATCATTTAAGCAATAGCCGCATGTACAGCAATTGTCAAAGAAAACCTCCCTTAATTTATGTGCTGTATGTATTCTGTCCTCTTTTTCTCAGTACACAGAACAGAGAGAATCTGATAACAGCACTTTTGTTGCCATTGGACTTTTTTTTTTCTTCCCCTCACCCCATTGCTTCCTGGATTGATTATAATCATAATAATGCATACAGAGATCTGTTTTGTCCTTTTTTTGTTGTTGTTGTCGTTGTTGTTTTTGTTTTTTGGGGCAAGTTTGGATCAGAGCATAATTCAGATGCAATCATAATTAGAAAAAAGTACAAATTTAGCCATTACAGCATTCTTGTCATTTGAGATTCACCACCGCTGCCAAACTCGTGTGGAGAGACAGAAATTGTCACTTAAAGTGTTATTCAGTCTGCCATTAACCTTTTTATCTGAGCTCACAATCACTCATCAAATTGCAGCAGCAGCAGAAAACAAAAACAAAGCCTTTTTTTGTAACTGGAAAAAGTTGCAATGCAAAAAAGTAATAATAATAATAATAATGCTGGTATTTTTTTAACAAAAGCGAATGCATACACAAAGGTAATGAAGACATATGAAGGTGGTGAAAAGGAGGATGCATTCTCCACGGCACACTTACTGTCTCTTGCGGCATCTTTTTCATGAATATATTGTATATCATTATTGTGCAATGTGCACAGAGTCGAAAAAGCAGACGGGCCATATGTAAAACACTTTAAGCGTGACTTTCTTGGCTGCAACAGATTAAATTACATCCTGCCAGTTCTGCTTGATCTGTCTTCCTATTTGTGGCATGGCTGATGCCATAAGCAAACAAAGCGATGACCAGCCTGAAAATGAATTGAGATCATTCAGGGCCGTGGACATTAGTTGTGTTTTTTCTTCCTCCGGTCGGGTTGACGGATGTGTGAGACTGCATGCTCTGAATGTTGCATATGGCTGCTGGTGCATGACAGTAAAGGAGAACTCATGTTTAGCGTGTAAATTCAGGGCATCGAGTCGCAGCATGGCAAGTTGTGACTTTCAGCGCTGCCTTTTCTCGTGAACAGCTGCTCTCAATCTCATCACGGAGGCAGCACTCAAGAGAAAGGCCGTTCTGGGTGATTGGATCATTTCCTGGTCATGGCTTTAGGTCTGCAAGAAAGATCGATAAAACACACACACACATATACACACACACACACACACACGGGATCAATGTATATTACTTACCTTTCTGCAGTGATTCCTGTCAGCCTGCCCGCCCACTCTGACTCCAAATCGAATATGGACAGAAGTATTGAGACACCTTTATCATCTTAAACTTGTAAAAATGCAACTACCCTTAACTGAGCATAAACCAGAAAAACCATGTGAGTTTTCTCAGCCAATCAACGACAAAGGCTAATTGGATGTTTTGCAATGCTTTTGTAGGGTGCAGATTTTGAATTTGCATTAAACGACAACCCTATGGAGGTTTTATTAGTTTGGTGATTCACAACCACTCTTCACACACATTACAATATCTGTCAGAAAAAAAGTGGTATTGAATGTCTCTCATTAGTTGTCTTTTAGGTTTTCCTTATATCAGTTTTTTTCTCCATTTGCATCGTTGGGTCACAATGAAAGCTTTCTATCTTCACTTTTCCTGTAGAACACGTGACAGTTGTAGTTGTTTTTGTGGTCTATAAACAAAGTTGAGGTGAGCCTCTCAAAGACGGCCCTTGATAAGTCGATGTAAACACGGACCCCCATGCACTGTGAAACTGCAAATGCCTCATGAAATCAAAATATGGATTCTGTGATCGCTTCGCCGATACTTGGGAAGCTGGAGTAATTCAAAAGGCAACACGTTATTGAAAGTAGAGTCAAAATACTTCCAGCAGAGAGCGAGTCGACTTTGAAAGGAGTCTTCTCAATATTTGGTTGCATTATTGCTTCTTCCTTTGAGGTCTTGTGTCCCAATACATTTGTCCATCTGGCGTACCTGCAGATTGAATGAAAGACAAGAAAGTCATTTTGTTCATCTTTTTTAATTAAAATCACCTTCATATGCACATCAGGGATCATTAGTCTCAATGGTAATAATACAGTCATGTGGAGCTGTGATATAGACTGTCAGACTGGATGACCCGGCCTCGCTTCACAGAGAAGGCGTTCGACACAAGGAGAAAAGGGCAAATGGGGGGCTATAAAAGAGGGTAACGAGTATGGCAAGAGGATGGAGTTGGAAAAAGAAGTATAGAACGAAGCGACAAGCTCAAATTAAATTCCCATCATGTCAGTGTAGGACAGAATTCAATAGTGTTTATTGGCAGACCCCAGCCTGGGGGAAATTACATTCTGAAGCGGAGCATGGAATGAATACACACACACACACACACACACACACACATATTCATCTACTGTGCACAATCCTGCATATCTTCAGACCAGGGGGGGGGGGGGGGGGGGCAATCCAGTGGCAGATGTGAGCATGCAGACTAGTGATGTATCCCCTGGAGTCCACGTGCCACGACTGTCCTTGTTCTGCACACACATCTGTTGTGAGTTTGTTTCTCTGATACTTTTCTTCACACAAAAACATCAACCGGGACACGCATGCATATTCACACACAAAGGTCCAAGTGGTGCATTATGGATGATCCATACTGCTGTTATTTTTTACCCCGCTCTACGAGTGTCATTTTGATGTAACTGAGGTTTTTCTTGCATGAAGAAAATAAACACAAGAAATTATTCGACACAAAAATACACTTTTGTAAGAAATTAAGTCAAAATAGCGGGAGGAAAAAATGTGGGATTATGTAATACGTGATATTATGAGAATAAAGCATTGACATGATAATTAATAATAATAATAATAATACATCCATCCATCTTCTACCGCTTATCCGGGGCAGGGTCGCGGGGGCAACAGCTTTAGCAGGGAAGCCCAGACTTCCCTCCCCCTAGCTACTTCTTCCTGCTCTCCCCGGGGGATGCCGAGGCGTTCAAGTGACAAAAGTGTCTCTCCAGCGTGTCCTGGGTCTTCCTCTGGGTCTCCTCCCGGTGGGACATGCCCGGAACACCTCACCGGGGAGGCGTTCAGGAGGTATCCGAATCAGATGCCCAAGCCACCTCATCTGGCTCCTCTCGATGTGGAGGAGAAGCGGCTCGACTCTGAGCTCCTCCCGGATGACTGAGCTTCTCACCTTATCTCTAAGGGAGAGCCCGGACACCCTGCGGAGAAAAATCATTTCGGTCGCTTGTATCCGAGATCTCGTTCTTTCTGTTACGACCCATAGCTCGTGACCATAGATGAGGGTTAGAACGTAGATGGACCGGTAAATTGAGACTAACTAATAATAATACATTTTATTTATAAGCGCCTTTCAAGACACCCAAGGACACTTTAATTAAGTGGTAATCTCGGTCAGTTTAGTTTAGATTTGTGTACCAAAAAATGTGTTTTTCCTTGTCCTTATAACTTTCTTGATAGTAGGCTTACTGGTAATTCTTCATTTAATTCTTCATAGTAATTTAGGACTTTATTCATGTAACTTTTTCCTCCATATTTTCCTCTCAATTCATTAAAGTCTGTCGTTTCGAAAAACAGATATAGTTTGTCATTTATAGCACCGGGCCGAAGAGAGACAGACCTGCGAGCTGTGAGCCAATTGACCCCATCAGACGTGGCGGAAATGTGTGAGAAATACGGCCTTCCTGTGCGGAGTTTGCATGTTCTCCCCGTGCCTGCGTGGGCTTTCTTCGAGTACTCCAGTTTCCTCCAAAATACATGCATGGCAGGTTAATAAAACACTTTAAATTGTCCCTCAGTGTGATTGGAAAATGGATGGATGGATGGATGGATGGATGGATGGATGGATGGATGGATGGATGTGTAAGTGTGTGCTGCACCTCCGCCTTTTCTTGTGCTCACCTTTCTCTCGATTGTGCCATCCTCATCTGTGCCTCAGTATCCCTGATCGCCTCGTGTATTTAACCTCATGTTTTATTCTGTCTTGCTGCCAGTTCGTTATACATTTTCTTCACGTTTTCAACGGTGCGTCTTCTTGCCACTGACTTTTTGTCATCTTCAACCCCGTTTGATTATTGACCTTGTCTTTTTTGCTTGATGCTTCCGGATACCGTTGCCTTTGCTGACGGCCTACTCAGCCGGTTAATTAAACCGTGTGTTTTTGGAACTCTTTTGCCTTTGAGTCTTGCATTTGGGTCCGACCTCGCGTCCTGTTCCTGATAGTGCTTATCCTCATTAGGGCTGCTATTTTACCTGACTTTGGACAAGAGTGTTATCTTTGTGTGTTATACCGTATTCCACTTGATTTAAACTTTGATGGTATATGTAGCCACATCCATGATGATTTCAATTATACTCCATCTTTCTATCTATCTAAGTCACCTCCATCGTATGATGAGAGCTGCGATACAACTGGACTGATTTGCTCATACAGACAAACCATTCATGCCTACAGGCAATTCAGAGGCTGCAGAGAGCCGAGTATGCATGTTCTTGTCAACTCAAAAAGGTGCAAGGATGAGAATTCTAACTCCAACAGGACGGCTTGATGCTGATAGTTGAGGGTGCCATGCTCAACACTCCCCCCACTAGGTTGCTCAACTGGACTCGGTTCGGCAAAATGAAACCATCGTTCAAGGTTGTCAACGCGTATTCTAAAAAAAAAAAAAAGTATTTTCCTCTATTCTGTCCAGAAAGTCATGATTTCACTTTTTGTACAAAACAAGACGAATGGGGTGAAAAATGGCATCTAAGTCACAGCATAGTTGCCCGTCATAAATCCTGTCGACATTGCTTATTTAGATGCACAGTGTGGACTCCATCAGTACATAGAGTAGAAAAACAGAACATGAAGAAGTCAAACTTGTCTACAAATGTGCCGCACCAGTGGCTGAATGGACATCAGACATTTTGACATTGTGCCGTGGGACTTACTATGCAATATTGTGCAATATTTTGTCCTTTCCCGCATTGGAGGGTGTCACCAACTACAAGTCAGCCTACAAATGTATCCAATGAATTTGGTAACCTCAAGCCAATGCTCCAGCAACCTACTTTAATAGAACGCAGTTTAATGGCCATAGGCAGAGCACATGTCTGAGTTCTTAACAAGAATGTCTCCGGGATGCAGATTAGCTGTAAATGGCTCGCAATCTAAGCCTTTATGTTTTGTCGCTTTTTTTTTTTTGCCTCAGTCGCCTTTCGTCATCGTTCTCCCTTGTTCTATCTGACGTAGTGCGTGTGTGTGTGTGTGTGTATCCCACAGGAGCGTGCCGAGCGAGCATTGGGCTGCTCAGCGGAGGATCTGAAGTCACTTTTCTACTGCGAGCTGTGTGACAAGCAGTACCTGCGCCACCAAGAGTTTGACAACCACATCAACTCCTACGATCACGCACACAAACAGGTACATGACGAGCGGCTGGAAAACACAAACGGGAATTTCTTATGATCCCCCCTGTTGCGGAATTATGCGTTGATGTAAGGCTGCTTTTCATGCCGACTTGAAGAATGCTGCAATATAACCGCCCTACCGAGCACGAATACACAAGCTCATCACATTTCAATTTCAATCAGGAGAAACTAATAAGAAAGCGAGAGAGATGAGAAATGACAAAGGGCAATTAATATTTGATGTGAAGAGGAGGAATAGGCTGGTACTTAGACCCCAGCAGGAAGCACATGGCCTTGGGATGACATCTTATGAGTTCTGACGCGAAGGAGCGATGACATCAGTGATGAAGAGTGAGCCTCCAGGCAGAAATGTATATTGATGTGCATTAGAAGAGATGGCCATTTGCATTGGTGGGGGCGGGTCAAAACCGTGCCAATAACGGGAAGACAGAGTGAGGAGCGTTTGAGTTTCATTTTCAAATTTGCAAGCTCCATTTTTTTAGTGCTGAAAGTATGTATGAAGTCTCCTTAGACAGATGCACAAGGGCGAGTGTGAAAGGGAAATGTTGAAGCAGGGGTATTTATACCTTGTTCAAGGACAACCGCAACAATACTGTACTGCGAAATAATACATCTATTGAAGTCAATTGTATGTAGTTCCACAAAGTAAAAAAATTAAAGTGTCATTTCTTTCACATGGAGCCATCATCATATTTTTCATGAGCCCAATTCACGGAACTAAGACCTGCCGCACACAGAAAGACAATCGGGCTCTACTGATATTGCCCCGTCTCGACCAAGGATGTCAAAAATCAGACTATCTATAGGCTCCAGCACCCCTTGTGACGATGAAGCGGATCAGAAAATGGATGAATGGATGATTTGACCAAGCGACCAACCTCTCATTATTGATGCATGCAGTACTACTATAATATGAAATGGTAACTCTTACTAATAATAATTTAGAGATATATTACTGGGCGGCCCGGTAGTCCAGTGGTTAGCACGTCGGCTTCACAGTGCAGAGGTACCGGGTTCGATTCCAGCTCCGGCCTCCCTGTGTGGAGTTTGCATGTTCTCCCCGGGCCTGCGTGGGTTTTCTCCGAGTGCTCCGGTTTCCTCCCACATTCCAAAAATATGCATGGCAGGCTGATTGAACACTCTAAATTGTCCCTAGGTGTGAGTGTGAGTGCGAGTGGTTGTTCGTTTCTGTGTGCCCTGCGATTGGCTGGCAACTGATTCAGGGTGTCCCCCGCCTACTGCCCGGAGTCAGCTGGGATAGGCTCCAGCACCCCCCGCGACCCTGGTGAGGATCAAGCGGTTCGGAAGATGAATGAATGAATGAAAGATATATTACTTTGTATAAGAGCATTTTTGTTTTAGTTTTCCATTCGTATTTCCTTCCAAATAACAACCAGTCCACACACACACACACACACACTAATAAAACAAAAGCAAAACTATTAGTCATGACTCACGTATGATTGTATTATTCCAGTTTGGACAAGATGAGGTCAATGGCGCGTTAAGAAAAGGCCCGGCAGCAGGTTCCCTCCTGTGCTCCGCTTTCATTCCCATTTCCATACGCAAGCTCTGCTTTAGACTAACAAGCTGAAAGTCCCGCTCTCAGAACACTCGCGTTGGGCTTTGTGTTGTCATGCCGAGTGGTACAATAAACGTACAGACGTCTTAGCCGCGCACAAGCAATCTCCTAACCGAGCCAGCCCGCCTCACGCTTCCAGACGCCCACACCGGGCCATGAAATGAACATTAAATAAAACGGTTCCCGCACGGTCATTGTTCTTTGGAAATGAATTGAAGCAACTGCAGGCCAATGTTAATGCTTTGCTTTAGCCAGCGGCGAGCACATGAAACAAGCTGCGTGAGGCACTGAGCTGACAGTAGCCACTGGCGCTGGGAGAACACACACATACACAGTAGCATGCACGCTGGCTGCGGAGCAAGCAGACAGCAGATGAAATTCCAGCTGAGGACGGCTTCCCCGCAGGAGTATTGGCTTTGGAAAATGGAAGCTGATTGCATTCGCGACATCTCCTCACCCTTACCATCGATTCGGGGTTAAACCTGTCTGCAAAGAACCCGTCTCAGCGTTTAGCACTCATGGCTGAAATTGCTTCGTTACAACATAAATGCGTTCGTTTAAATAAAGAGCAATCAAGACATTTGCATGGAGACATCCGCCAAAATGAAGTGAGGCAACAAACGGCCCGAAGCTGCGCACATCTGAAGGAGTATCGATTTGTGTTGATTGAACTTGACAGCCCATGGCGAGACGGACACGTCGGGGAAAGCGAGGGGACATGATGTCAGAGACATATGACATAAGAGTCCTCTTCAAAGGAGGAAAGTGAGCACCTGTGATGTTGTTGCCGACACTAAATATAGCAATGGCATTCATTCTTATGAGAGAACAATAATCCGGCGGTGTGATTCCAGCACCAGGGAGCATCTTCACATATTCTTTCTGGCTCTCATCATCATGTTCTACGCCCGTCTTCCTCCCTTCATTCGCTCTGGTTCATGATGTTTGGACCCATGTTTGAATGCTTAATATTACTCAGAGATCTGCCATTAAAGACCCTCCAAATATGCAACTGGCCGTCTAATCAAACACGCACACAAGATGACTTCAAGTCCATCCTCAGGACACAAGTAGGATTTAATTGAAGATCTGAATATATTATTTTGATTGACACTGTTTGAGAGATATCGATTAACTCCACCAAACATGGTTAGCTTGTTAGTTAGCAGGCCCTGTGCTTATCTCCACAATCAATTTCCATGAAATTTCTTTGAGGGGTGGCAAAACAAACCAGGGAATGTACATACAGATCAAGATAAATTTGCAAACTGATTCACCCTTAACAAGAGTTTTAAAAAAAGGAAATGAAATATGATACTAAAAAAATGTTTCAAAGTACTATATGTAGGCTACATTTAAATATTACTGGTATGCAGTTCGGTGCTGTAACCTCCGTCCATCTCATGGACAGAGTGGATATAATATTATAAATTATCTTAACTGTGATACCCTGTCATCATTAAAAAAAAAGTTTTTTTACATTGTGTTAGTTCAAAAAGGCAATAAGATTAGAATATACTTCTTTTATAGCAACAGGCATTAATATATCAGCGTAAAAATTATTTGTGGTGTCTTTGTTTCTTTCCCCCCTTTAGGATTCCGTAAAACCCACACAAGCAATTTCCTCACAATTTTGATTGGGCGGCACATTTTAAATTTTATGATACATGTCTGAAAACAAATTATTTGGGGAGTTTCAGCCCTTCTATTTTATATGCAATGCTAGAGTATGAAAATGGCCCCACCCACTTGTTCATACTTAATTGTCATAATCCAGGAAGTAGCTTCTTAACTCATTCAGTACCAACCAATTCTGGACCAAGTCTAAAAAGACGTTTAAAAACGTCTTTGGGAGTGAACGAGTTAACAAATACACAACTTGTTGTTGCGGTCTATAGGAATAATTTTTGTATACAGCACTTGTATTGGGTCTCATGAGCTGGATGCTAATCCTGGTGCATTGATTTAAAAAAAAAAAAAAGCTCCACAACAAAGTGCTTCTGCATTAGTGTCCTCAGCGAGCTGATAGTGGGATGTTAAGCATCAAATGATAATGTAAAAAGACAAGCGCTTGTGTAAGACTCAGCACAGATTAACCTGACGTCTGCGCTAGTTTGAGGTGTGAAAGAGAGTGAGTGTATAAATAGATCCAATGTCTGAGGGGCTAATCTGATGTGTGTGCATGCAAGTGCCTGTGATACATTCTGGATGATAGGTGGGAATGAGTAACACCATGTGGGGAGGGGGGTGGTGGGGTAACCCACCTGACAGCATAACAATCATATTGCGAGTTATGCTGCGGAAAAAAATGCAATCATATGTCACGTAAACACTAAATTGTGACGGTTAACGCCAAGATTTCCACGTGTTTGGTTAGAGAGGGTCGGGAGGGATGTCTGTAGACAATGCCGCAGCTATTCCCCAATTCCCAAGTCCCTCCTTCGCCTTCAGATGCAGACAAGCAGACAAAGACCGGCACATAAACATGCTCATGCACACATGCCAAGCGTGGATAAAGGAGGGATTACAGTGTGTCAGAAAAGGAAATCGGAAAATAGTGCAGTGAATCCTTGAGATAATCGGCACAAATTCGGTGACAGACACATTTCACCTACGTAGTAAGCACGCACGCACACAAAGCACAGCTGGTTGTGATTTTTCACAGCACTGTGACGCATTCATGGGGTTGGGCCTTGAACCCATCGCGGTTGCTGTAAATACACGCAATCTCCTTGGCTGTTTTAATGCTTTGTGTACAATTCACACATTGACTGTGTACTTAATATGTCAAAACGAATGTCAAACTCATTTTTGTGGTGAGCCTGACGGGGGCACAAAGCCCAAGACAACACTCGCCTCTAAGAACGGTGTGATACACAAAGCCCTCCACAAACATTGAATAGGGCATACGTCTTGGACATTAGGGCATAAAGTCCATCAGACAGCATAAGTATAACAACAAGCAATTAGCAAAATCTCCCTGACAGAGATGCCAAATTTTTTAATAGATCATTTTGATAATGTGCTACGGTCAAGAAATAATGGCTGTTTTAACCACAAGGACAAAACCACAAGGAAAAAAACAGCCATGAAATAAATGCTAGTAGATCAGAAGTTGAAACTGTTATCCCCTTAAACCGAGGGCAACTTTGCCGAAAACGCCTGTGGAAAAGTGCACCCAAAGTAAACTTTTAGCTATTCTTGAACCATTTGGGGTATCAGCATAGTCACTTTTTGAAATATTCAAAATGTCACATTATGAATATTTCTCCCATAGAGTAAGAATTTGTGTAAGTGCTCCCGTCACTGAACTATGGATGTTTCACAATATCTGCCTTGAAAATGGATTTAGAATGTTGATTAGGACTTGGAAACACTACAGGATCAAAGCTTAAGTCTCCCCAAGCTTCGGTTCAAATTTGATAATTGTAACATGGTACCCGATCCCAGTCAAATCTCCAGAAACTCAGCTTTTAAAATATGTATAACATGTTCACACATGACAACGTGCATCAGGGATTTGGTTTGACATATGATGGCCTCCTCGTCTTGAAAAATTCACTTTTGGTGTTGAAACGTCGCATCATCATTCGTCACGTTTTTAATTTTTGGTTTGTGCTCATGCTGGGCATTGATCGAAAGACGCTTTCATCTATTCTGAATGTGGTTCATGTCTTGAGGAGAAACATCCAAAACTGCTAGATGCAATTTGAAAATCAAATAAGAGGCTTGAGGGGAGTCACTCAACCATTTTCTTAATATGTGTTTACTGCAGAGACTGAAGGAACTCAAGCAGAGGGAGTTTGCTCGCAACGTGGCCTCTAAGTCATGGAAAGACCAACGCAAACAGGAGAAAGCTCTCCGACGCCTGCACCAGCGTGCACGGCTGCAGCAGGAACGCCAGCGGTGAGTGTGTGGACGTGTAAAATAAGATCAGGACTCCACAGAGGTTAGTGTGCGTCACATCAATTCAATGTTTCTTCAATTTGATGGTTGCATGCACAGATGTGGGAGCACTCAGTCAACCTCGATGGGCCACAGGTGAAGTAAATATAACATGAGCATACTGGCTTTCTTGGAAAGGTGTTTTCGGGCCACGCTGCAATGAAAAAAAAGAATGATGTGAATCAAATATTATTGGGAATACGTTTTTAAAAGGAAAAAAATTGCAGGAAAAAGCCATCGTTTCACAAAGTAAGAGTGGGTATCGCTGTCAAATGGTGCAGCGTCACCATAAAGACATAAGGACCCCTTCCCCAAAAGATGTTTCCTTTACCCCTCTAGAAAAAAAAAACGTGTGCTAATATGTACCATATAAAATATCCCAACAGGTATTTGATGAGCATTCCAGAACTTTCTCTACTAACTCTTTTTTTGCCACCTGTCCAAGCTTTTTGGGGAAATTGTTTGAGCCATAACATTTTAAGTATTTGGTAAAAACAATAACATTTGTCAATTTGAACGTTAAATATCATGTCTTTGTAGTATATTCAATTACATACAGGTAGAACACCATTTGCAAATAATTGCCATCTGCTTTAATTTATCTTTAATGACAACATTACAACTTCATTAAATTAAACAATTACAGCATAACTCTGCATTACCGTAACCAGAAAATATGATCAAAGAGAGGCAGATATGTCTATACTTATTTAATAAGTGCAATATTTTGAGGGGAAAAACGGAAACGATTGTCTTCTCTTTGTTTGGTACGTAAGCACAATTTTAAAATCATCCAATCAAAATGCCGCGATCATGTTTGAAGATGATCAAAACTGCTCGCAATCGTGAAATTATTTAAATATCGCTTGACAAAATTGACACTCAGTGTTTGTCCAAAGTGATTGAATGCAAACAAACTGAATATGTTGTGCATTAACTGTCATTACAGTGGCCAAGGGAGGACTTTTGAGCTCCAGACTGCTGTGAGGCTTGTCAGCCAGCAGCAAGACAAAAGCACCGCGCACAAAGCCTGCAGCCCTGTGGACAAATTTGAAGCTTTCAAACACACACACAGGCCCCCAGCCAAACACGGTGGTACGTCTCCACTGAGTCACCAGCGAGAAAATCCATGCCAGCCTCTCTCCCAAACACCACTGCTCACTCCGACCGAGTCCCTGCTAATCACTCGTTCAGAGTCCGATAAAGGTCGTCCTGCAGTGAATCAGCAACCGCATGCGGGCTGCCAGCTGCCTCTGGAGGGCCGGGGGAGAGTCGGAGGCAGGCGTGGGGTGTCCTTCTGTTTCTCGCGAAGGGGGCCGCGGCTGGAGCCCTCCGCCTCAGTTTTCTCTGACCAGGAGGAGGAGGAGAAAGAGAGGCGGCAGCAAATGAGAAAGCGGATTCAGGGCCTTTTGGAAGACATTGAAAGGGAAATTGAGGGTGTTAGTCAAAGTAAAATGGGAGGAAAACGCACAAAGGACGCCGAAATAAGGGAGACCTTGAAAGATAATCAAAGCAGTGATTTAGCTCACTCAACGTCACATGATGAGCGAAAGCAGGCACCAGGAGGAGGTGTCGGTGCGCACATATCTGTTCTGTGTAAAGATGGTTCCGCCTGTGTTCCATGGCCTGTCGGTTTACTGAAGTTTACCAAGTGTGAGCCATGCATCTCTTATAGCTGCAACCCAAACTGCACAAAGCAACCCCAAACGGCAGAACAACTTGCACAGGATCAGCTATGTGATCTCCTGGATGAATTGAAACCAAGTGAGTCAGCTATTCTTACACCAGACACTCGTGACTGTTTAGAAAAAGGGATGAGTTCCGCGCACGAACCGAGAAAAGCGGAGAACGTCGAGGCAGAAGCACACCAGTTTGTCGAGAACAAAAACCTTTCGTCGTCAGGGGGCGGATCAGAAGGGCCGTCACGCATGCTAAGTATAGAGCATCATGTGCGGGCGCCCTCCTTTCCATTTGACCCCTCTCACAGTGACAGCTCTGACACAAACCCCCCAACTCCTCCGGGAGACAGATTAGCAGGCACAGGGGGGATCGAGGAGAGAGCCATCTCAGCCCTAAGCTGTAAATTAGAATCTGTCACCAAGCTTGGCACACGCAGGACATGCATCGGCTCGGCAAGGTGTGAGAGAGAGAGCGGGACCGCGTGCAAGAGTGCCAGAGATCCTCATCCGCAAGGAGGTATCTCGTGCAGAAAGCGTAAACACAGCGCAAAGAAGCCCAAGCTGGCAAAGAGAAAGACGGGGAGAAAGCGAAAGTCCGCAAATGGGCGCAAATCAGTAAGATGCAAAGTGAGGAGTGTTGTCTCTGCAGTCTCCAATGTGATCGCCAAAGGACGAGAGACTGGAGACAGTTGGCGAGACAAAAAGGGACAACGGGAGATGGAGGCAAGAGGGACGGTTTGGAGAGCTGGGAGCAGCTGCCTTCCAGAGAGAGCTGAGACCAAGCCAGTCTATGTCTCTTTCAGGAAGATGAGGCCTCACAGGAGTCTCTGCTCAGCATCGCAGTTCTTACTCGGCAGGGAGCAAGGGGAACCCTGCCGCGCCTTTTCCCAGTTTACCGGATGCATGCCTGACACAGAAGGGGAGCCAGAACCCCGGAGATCTCGTTGCTCCTTACACTCTTTCTCAACAGGATCTAACACAAAGCTGTTTTGGGAATCGGGTCACCATAGCAACCCCAGGAGTTTCATTGACTGCAGTTACCCTGACAACAGCTGTAGTGGCAGCCCGGCGAGAAAGAGAAAACTCCTCCACGGGGACAAGAGATTCATTCACAGTAACAGAAGTAGTTTAGGACGTTATGGGGAGACAGACAAAGGAAGAGAAAGCGGGAGGCACTTTGGTTCCAAAGGCCGAGGTTTGGTCTCGGACCAGTGGGAATTGACCGAGGACAATGGCAGGCTGAATTCTGGATGGAGATGGAGAAAGAAGGCGCTAGGATGGGGGTGGGGAAATCGGTACAGCAAAAGTCCAAGCAGCGGGGAGAGGACAAGCAGGAGAGCAAGCATGGAAGATGTAGATTGGGACAAGTTGACATTGGGAAGTAGTGACAGTTGGGAAGAAAGGGGGACACGCAGGTCCAGCTCAGGGTCCAGGACCGGTACCGACAGCAGGAGGAGCCCTAGCTGTGCATGGGGATCTGCAGGCACGGGACGCTCGAACTTTATGTGCGTGCCTAGCCCTGAATGGTGGACAAGTCGGCGGGTATACAGTCCGCCAAGGGAGTTCAAACCATACGAGTCCAGCAGATGCCACGGGCCACGTTCCTGCAGCCCATGCAGCAGCAACAGCAGCATCAGCAGTGTGCTCAGCTGGGAGTGGAGCAAGAGCAGCGCCTCCTCAGGTATGATGCGCGGGAGGCTCCCATCTGAGCTAAACCCACAAAGTGAAGTCACATCTCTTTCAGCCGACCTCACCTTCAGCGCTGGAGATGCTTCATCAGACCCCGCCGCACATATCTGTGACAGCAAGACGTCTCAGCAGGAAAGGACCAAGTCACTGTCCGACTGTGACCATGGACCTCTTGTTTCTACGACCACAAACAAAAGCATCCCATGCCAAAGTGATTCCGTATCACAGAAACCAATGCGGACATTGCAGCTCCCCCTCATTGGGAAGCTCCCTGCAATCCAGACAAAAGCCAGGAGGAGAAAAAAAGAGTTGGAAAGAATTCAGAAGGAGGGTGGTGATGAGGAGGTGAGTCAGAAGTTGGACAGTGAACATCCTTTGGGCTTGGCTGAGTCAAACCAAAGCAATACACCAAATCTATGCGCCGTGGAGATGAGGGGTGATGACAAGAAGACAGGCGCAGGGCCAGCTCGGCCAATCAGCTTTAGTGCAGAGGAGCTGGACAAGTATCGGCTCCTGCAGGAACAGGCCAGAGAGCACATGCAGAAAGTTCTGGAACAAAGTGAAGAGAGCACAGATGCGCCCGTGGGGACAAACCTCACATGCGCCGCGCAGAAAGATGACTGTGGGACTCCAGAGGAGACGTACATGCCTCGACCCTCAATCAAGGCTACACAGAATCCTCCCACAATGCCAACAGGTCCCAATCCGCAAGAAAGACTCCTACGGATGAACACACAAGAAGATTTTGCGCCGCCTTTGGCTTTGGGTGTCCCCAGCCTTCCTCCCCTTGCATCGACCCCTCCTTTCGCCAACCTCCATCATTTAATTTTACAGCACCCAGCTTTCTCCACAGTTCATTCCGCCGCCTCACACCCCTCTCCTGATGTCCAGCCAAGTCAGCTCGCTCACTCACTGACCCACCCCCTCCCGAGCCTACCTCATTACCTTCACCCTTCTCCCGTCCCTCTCTCATCCCTCTTTCCCTCCATCCTCCTCGCTCACCACACCGTCCCTTTCCTCCCTCCTCCACTTCCCCCGCCAATGTCCTCCTTCCACGCAAACCCTCTCACTCCTCTTTCCACTCTAGCCCCACAGCCTTCCAACAATCTGCTGCCTTTCATGGACAGAGTATGGCGAGTTCGGTTCCAGCAGAAGGCCTTGGAACAGTCGCAGAGCTGCAGCCATGTTCATTAATTTTTCATGGCAAGAGAGAGCACGCTATTGGAAATGTGCTGGTCAGGGATCAATTTGAGGTCCTCTCCCCACATACAGTGTGTTATTGACTGTGTTTCTCCATTAATCCCCTGCCGCGTGGCAGCCGACAGTGGCTCAACCGACTTTGATCATTTGCTTTCGCGATCATTCACCCTTATAATAAAGGGAAAGGTGCACCTGCTATTCAAAGACAAGCTGGGCTTGTGTCATCTTTCTTCTTTGTATGTGGCCCGCTACCTTTGATGTGTAACTTGCATGCCCCTGATAAGGAGGCGAGAGGAAATCACGTTGCTTCTTCTGCCTTGGTTCCATTTCACACAAGTGGTAAAAAGTATGACTTTCAAACCATCAGAATTGAAGTTGTAGCGCAAGCACTCTTTTTACTTGGACACATTTGAATTTAGCAGGATTGTGTCTTAAATTCGGGAAAGGATTTGGGGTAGCTCCCTGAAAAAGCTTCTCTTTGTTTTCGAGAATTAACAAAGGTATTGAAAATGTAATCCCCTACCTCAAAACTCTTTACAAAGTCATGAATTTGAAACTTCAAGACAATAACCTACTAAATTGTTGTAAGAACATGTTGAGCTAGAGCCGTACTTATACGAGCAGCTGAATTTCAGTAGGTGTCACCTGTATAGCTGTGTTTTCTCGACATTATTTAGTATTCTGTAAATATTCTAACAGAGTTTAAGTTACAAGAAGATAAAAACAACAACATAAAAGCCCATCCATACTTCACTGTCTACTTCAAAACATCAAATGACTTTGACAATGACACATTTCCCTACCCACATGTATTTATGAAAGTTGTTGCGGCAGCAGTCTGATCTGTGCTGAATTAAAACACACCTTGAATAAATAAAAATGCTCCCATGTTTTGTGTGTGTGTATGATGATGATGATGATGATGATAATGATGACTGTTATAGTAAGTAAAGTAGTTGAAGTAATTGTACTTTTCAACACCACATTGTTGTAATGTGTCGGATACTTAAGGACATCAACTAAAGTGGGTATTATTTATTTTCGAATGCAAGTTAAAATATCTTACAAAATAGGGAGAATATAACAGATAATATGATAGGTATTGCGTAACCAGTGGATCACCGTGTCACCGCTGGGTAAATATATGTCACCAAGCACTCATAAAGATGTCATTTTCAGCCATCACTTGACAGTGGTGGATCGAAAGTGCTGCCTCATCTTTGGTGGTTTAACACCATGGTCGGGCAGTTACATGAACAGTCAATTTAGAAACAATTTCAGGAATGTGCTAATGAGAAAGGATTGCCTTCGTTATTAATTTCACACATGATGGGTGGGCAGGCATGTTCGAGACCAGAGAATTGTTTACAAACTATTAAAAAGTCAATTTTCTGTAATATGTCCCTGTGAGGTAATTTAGGCACTTTCTCCTCATTGTGGCTCTGACTATTCCTGTGTGTGTGTGTGTGTGTGTGTGTGTGTGTGTGTGTGTGCGCGCACGTGCGCGTGCGCTGTGTGTGCGTGTGCGCGTGTAAATTTAGGGAGCAAGACAGAATCTTTATCTTTTTCTCCAAGACAGGAGATCAAA
The DNA here is from genome assembly GCF_025434085.1 of Hippocampus zosterae. Lineage (NCBI taxonomy): Eukaryota > Metazoa > Chordata > Actinopteri > Syngnathiformes > Syngnathidae > Hippocampus > Hippocampus zosterae. Next base: position 10,739,875 of record NC_067455.1, read on the forward strand.
CAGACTGAGAATTATGGAGCAGCAATAATTAGCAGCTGTTACAGCATCAAACCTCCTCATCTCCACCAGTCTTCTCTGTCCTTAGCCCCGAGTTTAATTCTCAGAATTCTATAATTTTTTTTCTCAAACCTCTCCATCTTCTAAGAGCAACTCCTGTGAGATGACACAACAGCCATCAGACGTACGCCAGGATTGACCTCCATCCTTTTTTCTTTTCCGCATAAAAGCACTTAGAAGAGGTAAACACAATCAAGCGAAGACATGAGTTGAGCTTGTTAATAAAGCGAGTGTCATCCACGGCGGAGCAACTGTGCTTCATAACAAAGAGCACACAAGAGAGCAACACTCTGGAGCCACGTAGAAATTAATCACAGCGTTTTCTGTCATTGACTGATTAAATCATTTCCGAAGCCTTGAGATTTGCCTGCTGGCGTGTTTAAGTGTGAGTGTATATTTACGCGTGTGTGTCTATGCGAGTACAAAACTTGATTTATGATGGAGAGCGAATGGTTTTCTCTCTCAATCTCTCCTGTGAATTAATGAGGTATAAAAACTAAGGCTGGCGCTCAGTCAAATATTCCAACAGGCACTGTGAGGTTGCTGCAGGATAGCTATTGGCAACAGCAATGCGATTTTGTTATGGATACCAAAAAAAAAAAGGAGGACAAAAAAAAAACCCTCATGGCTACTGAGGCGACTCATCGACCTAAATTGTGCCGTTACAAAAACAAGTCTTTCACCCTCTATTTTTGTTTGTGTTCCACCAAGCCGCCTCTTTGATTCAAGCAGGTCAGCGGTGCTGCATTCAGATCCCCCAGCTGTACTCCGTGTGCAGGAGAAAAGACACAAAAGGCGCAATTATGCTTTGTATTCTCAGATTCTACAAAAAGAGAAGCCATTATCACGATGACAGCATTCTGACAATGCGGCTAAAATGCTCCAGAGCTTCATGGAACATTGCGCTTTTCTGGTACATTACTTTTCTGTGGGTATGTATGTGTATGTGTGTGTGTGTGTATGTGTCTATGTGTGAGACACTTGACATTTACCTCAGTACGTGGTAGGGAAAGGCATATAATAACCGGTTGCTGTACTTCAATCTGCTTCACATCTTTTTAATACAAGCCTGCCAGTGTGAGGTGGAGAAGTTCCTTCCAAAGTATAACATGAAAGTTTAGTAGCCGGGTCAATATCATTATAAAGTGCCTTTGGTGTCTTCATCAGAATCACTCAGTCATCATAAAAATGTAGCAGAATAATGAAACTCGCCGGTCTCATTTGAAGCGGCCAAATATTTGCACACTCAACAGTACAATGACAAATCTGTTAAAATTCCATATTTTTTGGGGTGGGGGGTTGTTTTTAGTGCCATTCGTTGTCAATGGATGTTCAGGGTTTTGCATGCCAAACTATATTGTGTGTGATCAAATGACAGCATTTTTTTATATGATTTTATCGTCAACAACAAACTATTTGACAAAATGCCTCATTTCAATCATTTATATTAAATTTTAATTTTCACATTTTGCAGGTATCATAAAATTTGTCCATTCTGTTAATATGGTTTAACCACCCCTCAAACGGTCAAGTGAAGTCAAAAACATTTTTATGCACCCCGCCAGGTGTAAACATGACATTCTGATTAATATTGTGTTTCTGGACTATGAGTTAAACAGAAAAATCCACCCGTTTTTCCTCAGCTCAATGACAGGCCATTTTGCCTTTGACCGCCACTTGCTGTTGACTGAAAATGACATCACAGTGCCTACAGTGTCACAACCAAACCCAAGAAAACAGGTGACCGGTAAAATGCACTGTAACCTCAAAATTAGTAAAGCCTTTCATTCCTGCATTATAGGAAAACGTTATCCTACCTTTCCCCCAGATCGTTGCAAAACTTGGTGGCTGAATCCCCATTCTCCCACTCACAAAGTGAATTGAAAAGCTGATCCTTTTCAGAGCGCACAAATAATGGTTAAGAGTTATATGCACGAAGTATGCTGTTTGATACTTTGTTCACATCACCGCGCTAACTTTTGTGAGCTTTTGAGCTGCAGCTCAAAGAGTAAAACACTCTTGGGTCAAGAAGCACCGCTGCTGCGGCAACACAACACAAGTGGCTCCGGGATGTTTAAAAGTTTGACATTAAAAAGTCATTATTCAGAATACAAGACAGAAAAAACAAAAAAATAGCCTTGATGCTAAAGTACACTCGCATAGTTCTGGTTTCTTGGTTGTCTTTATATTGGTTTCTGCTTGCATAAGACTCTTATTTTGCAAACGGCAAGTTATAATTTACAATGGATTTAAGGATTATAGGAGGCCGGGGGCTCAATGATATGCTTAAATATTAGCAGTTACCCAAGGACATGACACTGTCAGCCTACTCCTTACACTCATCTGCACGTGTACACACATATACACGTAGACACACGATGCTTACTGTATGGCAGATAGATGGAGGTGTGTCGGCGTTTAATAATAGTAAGATGCAATGCTTGTATAGAAAAGCATGGCTAATTCCCCGGTTATGTTATCTCAGAGAGACAGATGTCTCTACCAAAGATTACAATGTGGATTCCCGCACACACAAACACACCGAAACTGCATGCCCAATGTCGATGCAGAAATCCATAAACACATTCTATCCTCAGAAAATAGAGTGCGCATAGCGCAACAAAATCATGACTTTTCACCAGGGTCAATTTAGAGACACAATTAGGACCTGAAGAACCCAAAAGAAAGTTTGTGTCCCTCCCCCAAAATTTTCATTTGTAACACATAACTGACTTTGACTTTGTGACATATTGATTGGAGGGAAAAAAATTATATATATATATATATATATATATATATATATATATATATATATATATATATATATTAGAGCTGTCAGTTTAGCGCGTTTTTATTGACATTAATTTAAATGAATTTTAACGGGATTCAATTTTTTCTCGCGAGATTAACGCGGCACACGTCACAAGCGGATGTTACGTTGCTCTATAAATACACCAGAACAAAACAACAAGCGCGCTGCAGAAGTCCACGCCCATGTCTGTTTTGCCAGCCATGGCAGCGCGAGACACAGAAAACGGATACTTAAAGAGTTTATGAATGGAAAGTTTACTTTTAAAAAGTTGCCAGGTTGCTCCACTGACAAGATCAAAGTTACCTGTTCTTCTCTCTCTGTGTATCATACAGGTATACGATGTATGGCACTGACGCGATTGTTACTTGTTTGGAACTATTTTGTGTGGAAGGTTACAGCGTTCCGTGTCCATATAAATAGAGCGGGTGGAGCTTCTCTGTGTTCGTCTGACAGTGACGGTGCGCAGAGGCGGTGACATGACAACGAAAGTTCAGCGGTGCAGTGGTAGCGACCTAGCGAAAATAAAACGTCTCCAGTGTTGTCATCGAACCAAGTGTAGTCATCTGAAATGAGGTAGACACAAAAACCGTAGAGAGACTTCCGCGCAAGAAGTACCAACATAATCAACATAGCCTGACTTTGTTAGGGGGAGTGAAACCCCCTTTCAGAATGGTTTGCCCCAGCAGCACGGGGGAATTGCTTGCGCTTGTTTGTACGGCCGGCAGTTTTGAATACAGCAGCACATAACGAACACTGGTGTCCGGGGTCTCGTTATTCTCCAAAAAACATACATAAACAGACTGCTGTGTTCAAAGCAAACTTGAGAAAAACGAACTATGCAACCATGGTTTAAATCCACTATAGGCTGAGTACTAGTTTACCTTAGATGTGCACTTTATAATGTTATATTGCTCTGTTTTGATTTCATTAAAAAAGCTGTTAAAGCAGCTGTTGTGTGACAAAATATTTTTTTTCACTGTTGTTGATGGACCGTAATATTGTGTGAGAGATTATGTGTGAATAACTGCTCCAAGTGAAAAATGTTCATGTGAAATTGAAAATCGAAATTGTTATTTCAGTAAATATTTGCATTTGGCACATAGAAAACTGATTCATGATTCCATGTTGATGAGAGCATTAAAATGGGGGGAAAATAGGACAAAAAATGTAAAAGGAAATTCAGAAACGATAAAACATATGTGAGTAATCACGATTAATTTTTTAGTTCATTTGAGTTAATTATGACAGTTGCATTTTTAATTAGATTAAATATTTTAATCGTTTGAGCCCTTGGTATTTCTCGAGTTTCTCATGTTCCTTCTTCCTGATGTTTCCATCACTTGGGACCGCTACATCCACTACAACGGCTTTCCTCTGCCCTTTATCTATGATCACGATATCTGGTTGGTTCGCCATTACCATCTTGTCAGTCTGGATCTGGAAGTCCCACAGGATCTTCGCTCTGTCATTCTCCACCACCTTCGGAGGTGTTTCCCATTATGACCTTGGGGTTTCCAGTCCATACTCCGCACAGATGTTTCGGTAGACTATGCCAGCCACCTGGTTATGGCGTTCCATGTAGGCTTTCCCTGCCAGCATCTTACACCCTGCAGTTATGTGTTGGATCGTCTCAGGTGCCTCTTTGCACAACCTACACCTTGGGTCTTGTCTGGTGTGGTATATCTGGGCCTCGATGGCTCTGGTGCTCAAGGCCTGCTCCTGAGCAGCCAGGATGAGTGCCTCTGTGCTGCCACTTCAGTTATGGTCCGGTGGTACATCCCGTGTAGGGGCTTGTCCTCCCATGATGGTCCCTCTTTCAGCGCCTCATCTACTGTTCCCCATTGTCTGAGACATTCTCTGAGTACGTCATCCGTTGGAGCCTTCTCCTCGATGTATTCATGGAGCTTGGATGTTTCATCCTGGACAGTGGCTCTCACACTCACTAGTCCCCGGCCTCCTTCCTTTCGGCTTGCGTACAGTCTCAGGGGGCTGCATTTGGGATGGAACCCTCCATGCATGGTTAGGAGCTTTCGGGTCTTAACGTCCGTGGTCTGAATCTCTTCCTTTGGCCACCTTATTATTCCTGCAGGGTATCTGATCACTGGCAGGGCATAGCTGTTTATTGCCCGGGTCATATATATATCTCATCTCATCTCATCTTCCGTACCGCTTGATCCTCACTAGGGTCGCGGGGGGTGCTGGAGCCCATCCCAGCCGTCTCCGGGCAGTAGGCGGGGGACACCCTGAATCGGTTGCCAGCCAATCGCAGGGCACACATAGACGAACAACCATCAACACTCACACTCACACCTATGGACAATTTAGAGTGTTCAATCAGCCTGCCACGCATGTTTTTTTGGAATGTGGGAGGAAACCGGAGCACCCGGAGAAAACCCACGCAGGCCCGGGGAGAACATGCAAACTCCACACAGGGAGGCCGGAACTGGAATCGAACCCGGAACCTCTGCACTGTGAAGCCGACGTGCTAACCACTGGACTACCGGGCCGCCCTCTTATATATATATATATATATATATATATATTATATAGTGGTCCCCAATAGGACCACTTTGAGACAAATCCAAATGCAATTTACTGATCACCTTAAGCTCCACAGTGCTGAAAGTACGAACCCATCTCGTCACTTAGCTGCAAGGACTGCAAATCTTTTCCGAGGTCGAACGCGCTGCATCCATTCAGCCGGCTAATCCATCCAGTGCAGGAAATGGTTTCTCAGCACATGCGAAAGGTCGCTTGATTAATGGAGTCCCACGGTAGCTGTCAGAAAAAGAAAAAAAATCCTTAGGTCACTAACCCATGGGTTCAATTATGTCATTAATGCAGTTTGAATGCATGGTCACGGCCGGAATATCACACCGATGACTGACGTGCACTTCCTGCCTGTCACTGGTCAAGCTAAGGGAACGAATGACCTCTTTTGTGTCGCTTTTGAGAACGCTGCCACTCAGAAGCAACCCAGCAGCGTCTTAGAAAGGCCGATGCCCCCTGCAGGTTAGTAAAGCTTGGCATTGAAAGGAAACAGTTCAAACTGATGTGGCCATTCTCTTCAGCCTTGGAGGAGAAATATTGTGGTTTATTGAATTTAAGTCCAAAGTTACGTAAATTATATCCCCCCCACCCCACACACACACAGTGTAAAACAGACCCCATAAAGCCACCGACCGTGAACATCCATCCATCCATAATCTGAAACACTTTATCCTCGCGAGGGTCGCAGGCGTACTGGAGCTTATCCCTGCCGTCTTCGGGCCGGAGAAGGGGTAGACCCTTAACTCGATGCCAGCCAGCGCAGGGCACACATAGACGAACAACCATCCGTACTCACACTCACACCTCGTGAATATTTCGAGTGCTCCATTATCCTGCCGTGAATGTTTTTGGAATGTGGGAGGAAACCAGAGTACCCCGAGAAAACCCACTTCCAGATTGGGTGTTTTGATGAGATTCGAGCTGGGAGATTGGAAGATGAGGAGAACCTTCAATCTTTTGGACAATCCTTTGGGTATGTTCTGTTCGCTGGATGCGCGCAGGATAAAAGAGGTTTCGGAAGTGGATCCTTTCAGTTATGAATCTCATAGTTTTGTGCAGATGGGTGTTCATGTGATGTTTGTGTGTTGTGTGACCTGAACCCAAAGGGGCACATTATACTGTTGCAGCCTGCATGGTGGGTGCTGAGGTGCTTAGTGTGAAAGTTGGTGTGCCCCATTTTGAGCCAACAAACTTGAAGAGCAAGTCGTTTCTGAAGTTTACTTTGGCGGCTGCCACTTTTATGTTCATTGAAAGAAAGGTTTCAATCAAGGGTCACTCCAAGGTAGGCTGGATTTGGGGCATTTTAAATTTAAGCCCACCGAGAGAGAGACGTTAAGTTCCTTTGCAGCCTTGGCATTGCGGGGATGGAATACACTTGAGACAGTATGTGCTGGGCTTGGATTTAGGCTGATTTAAGTCATTTGTTTAGTTTTGTACTGAAAGAGTGGGCAGGCATTCCGGGGACTTTGCAAACAATAACAAATCCATTTTCAATCGTTCGTCACCTTTAAAAAATATGCTACCTCTGCATATGCCAAGCTTTTGTCATTAAGATGCATTATGTTCCGAGAATGATGAGAAGAATCTTGCAGCCAATACTAAAGTAAAATGAAATCCGGGCTCCTCACCAACATTTAATGGGTTCTTCTTTGGCCCACCTCCTCACTTTTGCATCATCAACAAATGTCAATGAAACAAACATATAAGATACTTATAAAATTTAATTTTAAAAAAGTAAATGCCTTTTTTTTCATTGGTTGACCTAATTTCATTTCCAATAATCCAGGATTTTTTTCCCCCTCTGCTTATATCATTATAGATTTTTTTTAAACACTCACTTTGAGATGATAAGGTACTTGCTAATTATATCATACGAGGATATGCGATACGTGATATTATTGTACAGTACTTTTTACTCGGTAAAAAAAAAATCTCGGACATTTCCACTATATTTTCATGAAATAAGGGGGGAACAGTAGAGTTCAGTGGAAGCCTCCAGCATCACCATACTATCATCCACCTAGCAATCCAAGCATCAATATTTTATACTGCTTGCCCACATTTGGGTCAAAGTAACATGAGCTGACTAAGGGTGACAAAGATTGATTGATATCGACTGATTGTGAGAGGAGAGATTTTGTTCAAAGTCTATAAGGCTGTAGTTTTTATCTACAGAAGTCATGTAGGATGAATGATTTCAAATGTATCTATATATGTGGGAAGAATGATCGTGATACAATTCATTCAACATGCCTCCCACACACACACGCACACGCACACACAAAGATTGAGTATCATGAATCATCCTTTTCTGTATTGGAGTAACTGCAGACTGAAGCGACACGACGGCAAAGAAAACGTTGCCATTCGTAACAGATTATTGTGACAACACGAGACGGACTAAGATGGAAAGCTTGGGAAAGATTTTTAACAACCACCTGAGTCAACGTAATGTTCAACATCTGAATGCTAACGAGAACTTTCCTCATCACAGAAGTTGTATCCGACGACGCAAATCAACACCAATGTCACTTGTGCAACATGCGATACGGCTGTACAATGGCATGCTATAAGCATATGGAAATATTTCCCCAAAAATGAGACCAGTGGCACGGTCAATTAGAAAATATGCAAGGCCAGACTCAAATACCAGATCATCACAAGAGAAATAGAAACCCTGAAATGAAGAAATGCTTTGACATTTGCTAAAAGAAAGTCAGTTTTATTTGAACCCTTTCATGCACCAATAAGGATTAACCAGTAACCTGATAACACGATAAACTGTCCACTGTAACCACAGTCCCTTGAAAGGGTTAATCATTTCTTAAAAATGTGTTTCTATACCGGTCTGTCGAAATACATCATAGCTCATCATAATTGAGGACCGTTTGTCCTTTGATAAAATCAATGACATAATCAATTAGTTGACTCAAATGCCATATTATCATTGACTAACAGAAAATTGTATGTTGTTCAGACCCCTCATACACACACACACACATGCACGCACACCCATCTAAAACAATCACCGCCCCGTGCCAATTACAAGAACACGTGTCAAAAATAGCTCCCCGAAGACCATTCCAGTTGTATATATTTATTACATTTCTTTATTTTCTATCATTATTGTCATTGTTGGAACTCGTGTAATTATGTTATCCCATATTTAGTCTCAGTGTAACTACAAAACCTTGGTTGCAGAATGCAACCTTGCAAATACCTCATTTACCACGGGGGAAGTTGATAACGGGAGACTTGTCGGACCAGGAGAGCTCATCTTTTTAACGGCTTCTGATCAAAGTGACTGCTGCTTGTGAGAAGATAACATCAACCCCAGGACACCATGTGAGGGACATCCCAAGCTGTGTTCGCGGACCACCGACCTCCAGCAGGAGCCGTCTGACATCTCAGGAATGAACTGTGTTCTCATTGAAAGTCTTCTCTACTGAAACCGTTGCGAAATGTGCAAATACTCCCCACACCCATTAGAAGATCGTGTATCAGGGACATCCTTCCAATAAATGCAAACAGACAAACGCGGTTTCTTCAAACTGGCCCCGGAAACTGTAACGGTTTACATGGCAGAGCCAGGTGGAGAGCTGCTCCGAGATTGTGAACCGAGATGTGTTTTAGCGCGCTGTCTCTTGCAAGAAAGACAACCATGCCTGCCTCCTGAGTCTTCCTGTTCCTGCATGACTGTCCGTGTTTTATGTTATGTGTTGCGTTTATTATTTTACTTTGTTAACCGTTTTGTTAAGCACTTTGTTACAGCTGCCGCTGTTGTGAAAGAGCTATATAAATCTGCATGTATTGTATTGTATAAACCTAACAGTCATTTACTCTGCCCTTGGTTCCAAGAATTCGATTCCAGCAAAGACAAGGATAGAGGCGAGCTATGCTGTGTAGTGAGTGTCCTTTCCCCGTGATTGAATGTGCGTCCTTGTGTGAAAAGCGCGTTTTGCCCTCTCAGGGAGTTAAAAATAAAAATAAATAAAAACTCCGGTGGTGCTGATGCACAGGTGTGAGAATGGCCAAGGATTTGGAGATTACCCGAGGCTTTGTGCGTCCACCATGGCCCACTCACAATAGGTCAGCTCAGAATAACTAGAAAGGGCTGACCGACCATGTTCAGTCACCCCTGGAGTCATTAATCACACAACTGTGCAGATGAGGCGGCACGAGCACTTACACTTGCACACACACACACACACAAACACACACACCAGAGCTTGTTGTAATTATGCAGCCAAATGCTGGATGACAGCCTCGCTGCAGGTAGTCAGTCCTTTAAGCCTGCACTCCTGCTACATTATCATACACTACAAGCCTCACACACACACACAAACACACTCGCACACACACACACACAAACAAAAACATGGCATGAAAAAGGCCTTGACACTCTTAACAACACATCACATCACGTTAGGCGGTGATAAAATGCAGCTTGTATCACATATCCAAGACTCCAGAGATTTACTTGACATCCCCGCCGTGACAAAGCAGCGCAACCTTCGTATTCTGAAACAGGTTGCTCAGCTTGCAGCCAGATCACAATCAGGAGAAAGATGTCAGATAAAGTTTCCATTTGGCGGCGACGGAATTCTTCAAAAAGGAGTGAGCATCTGTGTTGGTGTGTGTGTGATACGCATGGTGAAAGGCTGTTGTGAATCTGCATTTGGCTTGGTCTAACACTTGCATGATGTGTAATTAAGATGAAGGTTTTCATCCTATCATCGCTTGCACCACAAGTCATCTTTCCACTTTTACATGGCCGACACGTCACAGTGGAAAACACACAATTTTGCCACAAATGGCCCAAAATTCTTCAACCACTTACTAAATTAAAAAGATTCACATACTTTTCCACCCTGCACTGTGACGTTCGTCTATGCTTGTTTGTGTGCGTCTTGTCTCTGTCAGATGTAGCAAAGCAGCCCCAGAAAGTAAAATGTCAGTCTATTGTTGTCTCTTAAAATAAGATCACATCACATTTTATGACCAATTGGGGCGGAAAGCAATGTAATACCAACGGTTCCCATACGTTTTGGGAATGGTGTACATATAAATTGCACATTAAAAGCGAGTGGTATTCAACTTTCAGGATGAAGTGAAAATGCACAGAAACAAAAGTCACAGAAAGGACAAGCATTGAAGTGGACTTTGATAAGATATTGGTTGATTCATGGATCAAACAGAAGTTATTTTCTTGGTCAGCTCAGTAAGTTGAAGCTGAAAAAATTAAGGAGTTGGATATGTGCATTCAAAAGTTTACAGAAGGTTAAATTAAGTTCATCTTTGATGGCTTGAGTGCATTTTAGGTTCTGCTTGAAATTGCACCCACCATCCCGATATCCTCAACTTTTTTGAGTACCGTACTGTATATTTAATATATGGCAAGCACGTCCGTAACTTAGCATGTTAAACCACTGCTGATTGGCATTCTTGACGACAAACGGTGAATCATATAAATCCGCTTGTGACCTCAACCACTTATTTCCTCTTTCATGACACAACTGTCACTTTGACATTAAAGCAGCACTGTCAGTGGAAGTATAGCCTGCTGCTACATTCTCCGACATTGAAGATTGCGGTCTGATACTTAGTTCGCTCTAAAAGTGGGGAGAATCTCATCCAAGATTCTCAAAATGACAGTGATGCTGTCATTTTGCTGCTTCAATGGAAAATCTGATAATCTGTTAAAAAAAAAACAACGAACAAGCATAGCATGCCATGGAGGTGAGAGACCCCAACGGGTGACCTGCATAAGACAATCTGCAGTAGTTTGGGTTAGTCAATGATGTGCATCAGACCAAGTGCAGAGGACACGAGCTTGGACCCTCACGTGGGAAACAAGACTTGTTTTTGTTGTTTGGGTATGTTTGGTAGCCTGTTGTAACCAGCTTATCAATGCAATAGGTCAAATGTGTGTGTTGCAGGTAGAATGTAGTATTGAATCCCGGCGTATCGATTCAGAGCATAACTCGAGATACCACAGTTGTGTTTTTGTTTTTGCAGACCACTTTGACAATTGGTTAAATGCTTTAAAATCCATTAGAAAAAAGGCTTTATGTGATCGCTGAAGAGGAAAACATACCAAGAAAGCATTTAACATACTGCTAAATTGACTGAGTCAGCCACAGATTTTAATCTACCGGTATTTGAATTCGGTTCTCCGATCAACAAGTGTGATGTTTGACCAATGGAAAGGCACTTATTGAATTGAAAAGACAAATGTGACATTATAGAGAGATACAAAACAAGGGCTCTTGTCAGTGTTCCATAGGTGTATCCTCTTTTGTCTCCTCCTCATCACTAACAGGTTCATAGTCGTCATCAACCCCCACTTCAGAATCCTCGCCCTCCAATTCTCCTCCGAGCTCGCCCAGCAGCTGCTCCACATGCTCCAACATCGGTTGGTCATCACAGCGTAGCTTGCTGTGCAGCTGCCAAGCACAAAAAAGGATGACATGAGCGTTCAGACAAGAAAACAAGAAAGTATCTCACACAGAGAGAAAGAGGGTCGAGTCATATAATATAAACATATTTTTGCACATCAGATTTAAGTGGCCTTCCACTATTTATTAACAAATGTCAAAACATGTCAAGACCCGTAGAAGTAAAAGCGATGACATAGTGTACGTACATATAAATGCACGCGCACACACACACACACACACACACACACACACACACACGCGCGCACGCATGCTCACACACTACTAAATACTACTACTACTACTATGACTACTTCGACTAAATAGCAAGCAAATAGTTTGTAAAGTGTGTCAATTGTGAAATTGTAACACTGGTGGTTTGTTGTTAATACATTACATTGCCATAAAAAGCCCATTTTTATTGTTGTTGTTGGGCTCACTTGTGTTGCAAATTCAGTATGTCATCAGAGTTGAAGGCAGAGTACAAAATGTGTCATTAGGTTTTCCTGTACAAGGATCAATTTATTTCCTTTGCTCAGCCTATGTTATCATCAAAGAATAGATATTTTATTGTATGGCGTCTTAGTATTTTTGAATAAGAAGTCAACCAGCGCCATGAATGAGGTTATTTGGTCTAATTGACCCAATTAAAAAGCTACGGGTGAGAAAAACACAAAACCAAAAACGGAGTTTCTGGGTTCTATAATATACTACTGAAATTTGCATTAGTGCTATTTACATTTGCATGCATTACACATTTAAGGATTCCACAGCTTTCAAGGGAACACACTCAAAAATATCTCTGGAGTGAGGTCAAAATCTTTGACCTTCCAGTCCCAAGCCTAGCTTTGAGAGCATATTAGCATACTGTACATACTTGACTGACCTTGAGCTAAAAATCCTGTCAGGTCGAATCCTGGTGGTGTAGTCTTTTTCCTTCCTAGAATTGCCACGCTAACACACTGGGCCACTGAATTTAACAGAGCAACTTTAAGATGTCAGCAAACAGTCACTTGGAGCGGAGAGAAGTGCGTGACTCTGGCGTTTTAAGTCTCCAAGTGCCGGTTTAGGACAGCTGAATTATCCTAGAGCAGCTTGCATGCTGTCAGCGAGGCTCGCAAAATGCGGGTAAACAGATTTTTCCCTTCATTTGGTAAATTAGCTTCTTTGGTGGAACACTCCGCTACACAGAGATTGGGGGTGGCGGGGGGTTTACAATCTTACTATTTCTAATGCATGTGGCCTGCAATGTACTTTTTAGAAAACTTTCATGATCATTATGTCACGGGGCATATTGAACAAGATACTTGTACACATCCACAAATGTAACAATTTCACGTCATGATGCAATGTTGCAAGAATGAGTACATGTCAATGAAAGTCCACCAGTGCTACACGTTAGATTAAACAAGAATTCAACCACAGGTGAATCGAATCCTCCCCAAAATTATTCCTGTATTTACTGAGAAATGTATAAAATGATGGCCGGATCCTCTGTAAGGTACATATTTAAATTGAACACTGGAGCCTCCAAGCGCATATGGCTATGTAAGAAACGATCAAATTTGCTATCTCAGTGAAATATTGCAGGCAAGTGCCCCCCCACCCCCCGCCCTCCCGAAAAAGTTCCCGATGCAGCCAGCAGATTTATCTCTGTAAAATACTCCGCTTGTGTGTAATTACTGAACTCAAAGGGGGAGCGGGGTGATAAAACTGCTTCCCCTGCCACTGAGGACAGGAAGCAGAGCGCGGTAATTCTCAGCGTGAAAATGCAGAGTAAGCAGAGCGGCTGCGGAGATTTACGCTAACGACTTTTTTTTTCTCCCTAGCAAGAGAAACAAAACTAAAGAGAAGTTGTAATAGCCCATAGTAAAAAGAGTACTATCGAGTTTTCAAGTGCAGGGTCACAAGGCCAGAAGAGAGGAGACGAGTGCGTGCGACTGCCTTGCTAAAGCGGCAGGCTCCAAGCAACATCCTGACACGGACTGTCAAGGGAACTCATTTGGAGCGTAACAGTGTGCGCTTGCGGTGTGTGTGTGTGTGTGTGTGTGTGTGTGTGTGTGTGTGTGTGTGTGTGTGTGTGTGTATGCACTTGTATTTAAGGGGATGCTTTCTCTACAGGTTGCAGCTTCTGAGGGGCAGAAAAAGAAGTGGGGTTGGGAGGTGTAGGACCCAGCTACAAAGTTGGACGCACTCCCCCTTCTCAACCTCCCCAGCACCCCTCCACACACACACACCGGGGAGACGAATAAAAACACATGGATTGTCACTCTCATACGCCTGGAGATGTCTATTCCCTCTGAGTAAAAGTTTGTGCTGTGCTCACAGTATCTAAGGCCCAATACAGTGAATAATTGCATCTTGCAGCCTTGGCTCTTACTCATATCATATCACACGTTGCATAAGGGACATCTTGTCAGAAGAATTGCCAGTGACAATATTCGATCACCTGCATGGACTCAGTGAGGAACCTACTGGGCATCGCATTTCAGGCTGAAAAGGGTCACTGTACTGGAGCAACCTTCCTACTCACACTACCTTGCTCCATGTGACTTTTTCTTTTGTTCTCCTTTTTCATAAGCTCAAGGTGGCAATAGAGGTAGCCCGTTCTGAAGACGTGCAAGACATAAAGATGGCTGTGACACCCCGCTTGCAACCTTTCAGACACACTTCCTATTTTATCTTAAATAAAAAATCTTAGACCTTGTATCCCTGTGTCCACTAACTCCAAAAGGTATAGCTAAGTTCGCGATGCATCTACGCAACCATTAGACATTTCTGCACATGATGATACTGAGGTCAGATCTCATTTCTCGCTCTTTCAGGACTCAAAGAGCCGCCACGAGAAGCGTTGTGTGCAAGAGTGTGTCATCACATCACTTTTTCAAGGTCTACTTTGCTCTACGTTTCTGGAACCTGAAGCACTCTTTCCTGACACCGAACCCACACATCCCAGGGGCCCTGTTGCCGGCGACATAAACTGAATTGTACGCACATCGGGACGTTTCTTAGTCGAGTAACAACATCGAAGATCTGACCGGACTGTCCCCCTGGAGGCCTATCATAACCATGTGACATAAAAAACATATACATATACACAATTCAAGTCCTTGCTCATAAGGGAGCAAAAAAAGCAAACTAAGGAATCTTTTCTCTGAAGCAACTACCGACTCTGTGCGGACGAGAGGCTGTTGTGGCAATACTGCTCAGATACTAATTCCTGGGAAAGGTAAGGTAAGGTAAAGGTAAGTAGGAAAAAAAAGGAGATGAAGAGTGATGTGATAAGTCGGAAACGAGTCCGTTTTTGTGCAGCTTCGTCTCCACCTTGAGGAAAATTTATTTCACCCTCATTAGGACAACGGCAACGCAACAAAATTTGGTCACAGAATTTGATAGGTATTGCAGTTAATAAGCAAATAATCCATTTCAGGCGTGTCACAGTCACCTTGGCAATGGCCCGAGTTATTTTCACATCATTCTCCATTAGTGTGCAAAACTTCCTTTTTCAT
Organism: Hippocampus zosterae; assembly: GCF_025434085.1. NCBI lineage: Eukaryota > Metazoa > Chordata > Actinopteri > Syngnathiformes > Syngnathidae > Hippocampus > Hippocampus zosterae. Next base: position 10,755,240 of record NC_067455.1, read on the forward strand.
GACATCGATTTTATGTCGTTTGTTAATGACTTCTATGCTCACACTTACCTTGCTGGCTTGCGTTTCATTGGTGCGTGCGCTCCAAATGACCTTCCTGTCAAGATCCCTCTTTTTATATTCCTTCTCATACACACCCCGTACCTACATTGAACTATTGTGACAAACTATTGCAGAGCGTTTTCCTGCATATTCCAAATAATGCATTCTTTTATTGATTCAGTCAGTGCAAATGCATTTTTGGCATCTATGGCTACCTTTGGGAGTGAATTATTATTTTTTTTTTTTTAGAAAAAGCCTTGTTTGGCAAGGCTGAAATAACGGCTGAAGAACAGGGTGTGAGAGCACATGCACATGCACATGCACGCGCGCGCACGCACACACACACACACACACACACACACACACACACACACACACACACACACACACACACACACACAAACATCAATCCTCCTGTCACATTTTTGGTGGAGAAAGCCATCAAATTTTCATGACATACATTGTTGGCCCACCTTGGCCCACCCCTTCCACAATCCTTGCTCATGAGATCCTCTCTCAACCACATCAACTCGTAAAGCCTTTGACCTCCATTTGCCCCATCCGTAGTTATCGTGCATACACACATATCTGCACACACACAGAAGTATAAATTCATGTATTCCATTGTCCTCAGTGAATTCATACCAGATCATATCTGAATCTTGGCTTCCTGACTGAGACTAAAATTGCATTTCACGTCGGGTTTACAACGGATTCGACGTGCGCCACCATTCACAGTCCATACCTCGATTGCTGCTTTCCACCCACACGTGCACACCGGTGCATGCACCTCATATTCAATCTGTTTCTTTCGTTGCCTCCTACGTCATTCTCCCTGCTCCTGTCCGCTTGTTGGTGTTTCTATTACTGTCCTTGACGCCCACTCTCTCCACCGTCATGCCATTTTTGGGTGGTAGAACCCCATATCTGAAAAATCTGTCTTTGTGTGTCTATGCGTACTGTCAACACAACTTATGAAGACGCAGTGGTACCTCAGCCTGGGTAGCTACTGAACTGTTCTGACTTGTTTGTCAAAGTTGCTTGATTGATTTGGCGCGATATAGTGGTTAACTTTTGCGAAGGCCTATTACACACTGCACTTGGGTTGGATGGCGTGCAGCACAGTGAAGTGACAGGGCGTAAGCTCGCCCGTATTTGACACCGGTTGCTAAGCGACTGAACGTAAGTAGCGCCTTGTCCCGCTGGTTTGGACATAATGGAAACTGCAGCTTGGCAATACGGATTTTTTGCTCTCACAAAAGAAGGCCATGCTGTTACTTATGAAAAGGGGAAGAGGAAACAAATTATATATGCACAAGTTGATGAGTCAAGTACACTGAATCCACCAAAAGTAGTTATTTGACACATTTCATCAATGTTACCTTCTTAGCATTTGTCAAATGCAATCGGGCCGCCTCCTTGAGCGCTGACCGCTCCTCTTGCTCCACCTCTGTGAGTGTTCCCCCCTCGCTTTCCTGCTGCTCTTTGGCTCTCTCTAACTGCAGGTAGCAAACCCAACCGGAGAGATACCACACCTGGGAGACACAAGGACAAGTATAAATATGTATTATTTATTTCAGAAAACAAGTGGAGGGTTCTAAATAGCATTCTTTGATTAACTTCTCCCGCTCCTTTTTGCGTAGTGATGCAAAAACACAATCCGATTACAATTGGATTCGTTTCGAAATTGTGCAAGAATTCCAAAACACAAGTTTTTGCTGATGCAACTTTCTTAGAGCCATAAACAAAAAGCGCAACAGCGATGAGATATTGGAAGAAAAATGCATTACAATGCAAATTAATTTTCCTCAGGACAATAGCTTGATCTGAAATGAAAATCAGAGGTGTTATTGGAAACATTATACTGACTTTGCCTGAGGCTAAATATGTTTTTAATCTATACCTTCCGATAATTAGTAGCAGTTCCCAATGCAGATGAGAAACTTGGCGTATTGGTATTACAATTTTATTGAGAGGTGTCTCAAGGTCACAAGTGCGATAAAAACAGCTTTTTGTCTGGATCATTCTACTTTTGAAAAAAAGCATTCTTGAAAATCTTGTTTCTACGTGAACTGCAAACAACTCTGAACAGAACTGAGCACATTTTAGCACCAGGGCTTGTGCTAACACCTCAAGCGGTATCCTGGCTGGCCCACTGATAACGCAGGTGAAATAACAAAATGTGCACATTTCAAGATGGTGTACTGTCAATGTGAAAGTGAAGGTCAAAGTACCACGTGCTCTTATTATGAGCATTTTCTATAGGAGCATTACAGCTCCGCAACAAACCTGCTTAAGGATGCTTACAAGGCATGGAACATTCCAATTGGCTCAGGCACTAAATGTCTGGAAAATAGCACATTTTCCTGTCGCTGTCAACTGCAGAAATATACTGAAAGTGGCAAATAATGAGAGCGGCATTTACTGTAGGCTATTCATGGACACACAATGCCGACAAATTGTTTGCACAATGCAATGTTGCATTAAAATGATGATTACCATGTTCACGTCTGAGGCAAGATAAGCTTTCACCTGCAATTTCCTCCCACAATCCCGCTTTAGCGTCGACGCAGTACTTTTCAATTAAAATGCTTCGAGATGTGTTGAATTATTCTCGTTTCAAAAAAGATAACCTCATTACCACAATGAAACACTTTTATAGTTATTTGATGCCATGGCCAGCTGCTCCCTTTTATACAATTACACTGAAACTTATTTCCTTCTCCAATTCCAGTTTGCTCCCACACTTACATATTCCAGTCCGTGCAATACCAATTTATTGACGTGAGGATGTCAATAAATTGACATCCACTTACTTCTAGCGTGACAATCATTCAGAATGAATAATTGTAATTCTAATTACTGAATGTTCTATGATCCTATAATATCCTGCTGCGTACAAGGGGCAAATCAGAGGCATGTTGCCGCAAGTCAAATTTAGAAAACCGAAACACTTGAATTGATTGGGGTCATCTCAAAAGAAAAAAAAAAGGATGAATTCTAATACTGTGTTATTTGTGCATAGCACACCGTCGACTATGTTTAAAAAGCTTGTGCTGCAGGTCAAGGTGTCTCTCCGGCTTCACTATACTTAAATGGTTCCCAGCAATTGATGAGGAATAATTAGGTCGCATACAAGATGTTTTCCTAGGTCACTTTGACAAGCTCAGGATGAGCCTTGGTTCCAGCCTCCAAAGTTTCTCGACGTCTTCCTCATCTACAAACACCAATTCCGATAATGTTGGGGGTGCTGTGCCAAGCGCAAGTAAAAACAGAATACAATGAGGTGTAACTCATTCTCAACCTATATAGTGAATCGAATTCACTAGAGACAATATACTTGCACATCTCCTGCCAATTTTCATTAGCCATGCATTTAAGGACTGACCATATCTATATTGCACTTCATTGAAACGTGTACATTACTGAATGTACAAACTGTGTACAAACTGAAACATTTATTTTGTGAATGCAAACACTTTGTTTTTCTTCTTTCTACCCACAATTTTGCTGCTGTAGACTGTAAATTTCCCCAGTGTGGGACAAATAAAGGATATCTTATTATTGCTTATTGACAAGCTGCTTACTGCTTGTCGGATTATTGACCTTGTGCTGCTCTTGCTCAAGTGTTTGTTTTCTCAACCTCTCGCTCTCGTCGTCCTCGTTCCCTTAGTTCCACGTTTTGTAAGTATAGTCATTGTTTAGTCAATTGAATCTTGGCTTTTGGATTATCGTGTGAATTGGACTATTGTCATTTCATTTGTTTTCTTGGTGTTCCACAACTTTATATTTTGCAAGTGCCTTTTGTTGAGTCCTCTTTTTTTTCCTGGATCCTTGTGACCGTGTTTTTTTGTTTTGGACTTTGGGTTTTTGATAAAAAACATTTTTATTGTCGCACTTTGTCTGTGTCTGCATTTCTGGGATCCTAAACATTATTCAATTTGTTTTGAACCGGAAACCATCAGGCTACAATAAGGTCAAATGCAACAGTTTTCAAAACGGCCTCAAAATTTAAGAAACAAAGAATTTTTGACCCGCGCTGGGAGTGCTTGTGTAATCACATCTCCGCAAAATTTAAAAAAGCTTTTCAAACTGTGACCTGTGCTATGCTAACAAAAAATCTGCAAAAATCAATCTGATGTCTCCGCGTCCAAAATATATACACAAGGTTCTCCAAGTCGGAAGCAGTAAACCGCTTCTGCAATAACCACACTCTCATTTCCATTTGGACTAATCAGGCAGAAACCTCCACTGCCAAGAATCAGTGAGGAAGAAGACACATATTACATTTTGTATACTTCAGCAAAATATGGGAGGCTGACAAAATGGAGTGAATAATAACATGTATAGCCCTGCACTGTATCGTGACACTATATTTACTTTGGGGAAATAGGATTATATCTGGAGATATTCTGCGATTACCACTGGAGTCTCTATCAGCCACAGCAAGGCCTCTGGTGACAACGTGGCAGAGTAAATTGTGTGTGCGTGTGTGAGTGTGTGTGTACATACACACACACACACACTTGAATTGATTGGGGTGTACATACACACACACACACACACACACACACACACACACAGTTGTTTTTTTTCTGGCATATTCGGAGGAAGAAACCTAATCACACATACCACACCATGGCTCCTGCGCCCTCTGAACATAAGTTCAACTCTGTCAACCTGGAGGTGTGCATGTGACTCCTGTCAGGCCAAAGATCAACGCCCACCTCTTTTTGAGCATCACATCACAAACGTTACTCAGTGAAGGCAAAGAGCAGAGGTGCAGGCTCCCTCCACCGCTTGGCTATCAAACGCCTCACGATGTGCCGTGCCGAATTCGGAATTGATGTTATATATGCTGAGGGGGAAGCTAACACCCTGCAGCCGCACTCACCAGAAGATCAGCAGCGCTGGATAAAAAGAGTTCCACCCCTCATGTATCATCAGGATTTCATTTCCAATCAAAGAAACATGTCCTGAGAAGAAAGACCCCCGAAGAAGCAACACATGCATTGCACAAGGCGAATTTAAAGGTCAAACACAGTCTGTTCTAAAAACAACTGGACCTGATTTGTTCAAATTTTTCCCACTTGAGTTCAACTGAACAGGACGCTTTTACGGTCGGGAACAGTTTAAAAACAAGGTAAATACGGTATACTACTAATGAACTTAAAGTCTTAAGGATATATCTTTTTACTTACTGATGCCTATCAATAGTTTTATACTGAGGAGCCAAGACCACATGTGGTCATGGCATGATTATTGCTTCTATGGTCATCAACACGAATTTTCTCGTGGCCATCATTAGTTTTTAGAGGGGGGGGGGGGGGCAAACTTATGAATCGTTAAGACTCTCGCTGGGAGGATGTGTCCCAAGTTATACCAGAGTCTCGACATTAGCGGTTCAATCTCAATCAGCAAATTTCAGTCCCATCTTCAGGACTTTTTTTTTTTCAGAATCAGTTGTATAGGTACTTATCGTTAAAAAAAGCTAAATGTGAATAATTTGAAGGAATAATGTTTAGCCATGGTATGGAACTTGCATAAAAACTTTACAGAAGGCCCTCTGTGAAATGTTTGCATGAGTGAAGATTAAAAAAAAATCTCAACCAGAAAAGATGAAGCCAGCCAAGCAAGCTGTTAATTAAGAACTTCATAGGCTCTCCTTTACCCTTCAACAACCCAAGACAGTGCACACACATAATTCAATTAAATAAATGACGCTTTTGTCAATCAAACTGCTTGCCATTTCAAAGCGGAAGCCCATCTTAACTCCCATATGGCACTGCTAAGGAAAGAACAATAGATTCATCAACTTAGCACCTTTGAAACAAGGTTTGGGAGGAACTGGAACGGGTGTTTGTGCTCCAGCTTTCAGAGAAGTAAAAGGGAAGATGAGTCAGTAGAAACAAACTTAACTACTGTACTTTAAGAAAAAGACAGGACATATACGACACGATGCATTCATTACGAAGAGAAAATGTAATATGACCGGTACAAACTCTGACTGAATAATTTCGGTTAAAATTGTTTCGTTCGTGGAGACTGACGAGTGTGCATTTGCAATTGGCCAAATGCCCACTCACAGGCAGTATCACCGCTAAATCTTGACAGTAAATTTTAAAGTTCAGCCCGTGATGACTGCTCTCAACCTGACAGATGAGGCCGTGTGTGTGTGCGTGTGTGTCTGTGTGTGTGTGTGTGTGTGTTTGTGTCCGTGTGTGTGTTTGCGTGCGTGTGCGAGGCTGAGGAGGGGTGGGGAGGTGGGAGAGACACTGTTGTGCTCTTTGGCACTCAGTGGCGCACCTTGGCTTTCTGCACTGCTCACCGGGGGGATGTTCAAGCGCTGAGGGACTACAGAGTTCCTATCTGTGCACAGAAAAAGTCTGCCATTCATGCACCTCTCTAATGAACATGCAGTTTCTACCTCACGGCAGAAACAAGAAATAAAATGACACGAAGAGAAGACACACACCAACGACAGTAGAACCAAAGCAACTTAGTTGAAAGTGTCCTCTCAGTGTTTGCTTGCAGACTGTTTCGATAAAACATGGCCATTTTTTTCAAATCAATCGAAACACCCCAAATGTGTGTGCATGTATCATGATTTTTTTTAACCTTTTTTTAGGTAAGTTTGAAATGTTTTAAAGCATCATACAGCACTTTCATTTGCATTCTCATATATGAAAAGTGCAATATACAAATCAAGTTTTGATTGATTATTATTATTATTATTATTATTATTATGATAAACAATGCATACCTATGGACACAACATTACACTTATGGACAATTTAGATTCTTCAATTTAGATAACATGTCTGTTCTAGGGGAGTGGGTGAAAACTGGAATACGGTGGAGAAAGTTTAGTTCAGCACATGGAGCACGTGCAACCACACGAGAAGTCTGCAGAACTCTAAGGCAGGAGTGCAAATTGTTAACTCAAAGTGCTGCTACTGTGAAACTCTAATAATTTTTTTTAGATTATTAATTACACTTCAGCAAATGACGTTCTTTTTCCAGGGATCATACTTTTTTTTGGGGGGGGGGGGGGGGGGAGATGGATATTCCAGCAGGTAATTCTGTCTACAAAGCACTCTGCTCAACTGCTTGCACAAGTGAGGGAAACAGCAGTCAATCCCAACAGCTGACCTGTGAAGTGAACTGCAATTTAGAATGGGCTGCAAAACACAAGTGGAGTAACTCCGTACACCATTGCCGCCACCGCTGCCAAAAGAGGTAATGTTTGCTCTGTGGGTGGTTAATCTGTGTACTTGACAGCCGACTGTTGGCGGGACGACCCATAAAACAATAAACTGGTTGAGTGCAGCGTGGAACAAGCTGAAAGAACAACCTGGGCTATTCTGTATCGGTTGGGCATTTCAAAATACTGATTTTCTTTGTGTCTCCTAATGCAGACTGTACTTGAGAAGATGGAGTGCAGCAGATCAAACAAATGGTTAAATCTTGAGTATTGGACTTGTAAGGTGTATGAATAACTCAGAGTGTGGAAAAAGTATGAACATAGAAGACAACTTATTTTGCAACTTTGTTGTCATCACCATTTCAACAAACACAAATTGCTGTTGCGGGAAGACGAGAATATTTGGGGACCAAAAAAATAAGACTCACAAATGAGAATTGTTGCCATGATTACAAGAAGCTCTATGAACTGAAAAACCACACGTATTGTTCGCACCATAAGTCGCACCTAAAAGCATTCAATTTTCTCAAAAGCCAACAGTACACCTTATAATCCGATGCTCCTTAAATGTGGATCAGTATTCTGCTTTCATGGGCGTGGTATTTTAAATGTTCTGTCAAGCGCTTTGTTACAGCGGTTCTTCAAGCGCTATATAAGTAAAGCTGTATTGTATTGTATTCCCTTTAGCATAGCTCCATCTAGTGGATGCATAATGCAACCACAGCCATTATTGTGGCTTCTATTTAAAGCGCCTTATAATGCAGTGCGCCCTATATTTTAAAACAGTTTTAAAATAGACCATTCATTGGAGGTATGCCTTGTACTCCGAGGCGCCTTATAGTGAGGAAAATACGGTACTGTAATACATTATTCCTCGGTGAAAGGTTTTGTAGCGCCAACTTAATTTTGGAGTAGTAATAGTGGATAACTAGGCAAGTCGGGCTGAGGTCGATTTTTTTTTTCATCCTATACTACAAACTCTCTTTCGTTTGAACAAAATGAGGACCACTTCTTTAGTTAAATGAAATATTATTCTGCAGAGAATAACTGGGCCTTTGCCGTAGTGCTTACCTGAACAACCTCATCGTCCTCTTCCAGAAGCCCTTCAAGTACTTCCACTGCCAACTAGAAAGAAGCACAAAGAAAGACAGAAATTAGACACCATTATCATGAAAAGTTGGAAAACGCTTTGCAAAGACAGGAAAAAACCCAAAACGACAACAACAACAAAATCCAGCAGAAGCACACACAGACCACTCAATCTCCTAGACAGACAGCTCAATCAAAAGGATCCAAGGATCTGATAAGCATCTAGCCAGCCCTGCATCCAATATACACAAGGCTGGAGATACAAAGACAAGACAACAGGGACGGCCATCGACAGACACGCTCAAGCAGTGCTTATTGCGCAGTCAATAGGCACTTTAGCCGCTCTACCCGATAGCATTTTTAATCTATTTAATGACATTTGGAGTCAATCCACTGTTTGTTTCCGCCCAGCTCGCCACTCAGCACTCTGATAAACCGAAATAGCAGTGTGAGCCGTAGTCCAAATTTCTCCCCACTTAGGTGTATTTTTCTAAATTGTTCTCTCTGGCGCCCTGGGGGGACGCTTTTGAGCTCTGAAAAGAGTCAAATGTTGGTTGACCTTTTGCTGTAGAGCGTCATTGTTTGGGTCGGTTGCTGTGAGAAGGTTCTACTGCGGAACACAGACCTTGACCTAGGTAGGCTGCGTTTGCTTTGCTCTCACTCTCTTCCCGCGGATCCTGTGCTTGTGCAGCGTGTGTGCGCGCTTGAGAGGCCCCGGGTGATGATTTATTGATTTTTGTCAACTTGAGGTTGGAGGCGACTGTTAGCCAATCACCCGCGGTGAAGGGCAAGAATAAAAGGTACGCGCCACTGGAGAGTGGACGTGCGCACGCAAAAACACTGCAGTTCCACTAAAGAGTCGGTCGGTACAATAAGCAAGCTCTTGTTATGGCCGCATTATTTGCTGGAGAGCTTCCGAATTCCACGGCACTTCTTTGCTCTTTTGAGTTCCCTTTTCATTAAGCCTGTGCGGCTCCGGAGGCAATAAAGAAAGAGGTGTGCTGCCAGGATCCACAGAGGGAGAGACGGGTTAATTGAGAATATCTCGTTAAGAGTGTGTAAATGCCCATTGCAGTTGAGTGATTGTTGGACTAATTATCAGATGGAAACCTGCGGTCTTTAATTAATTGATGTCTAATTAAAAAGAGCCAAACAAAAACACTGAATCCCAGAAGATGATGGATGGTTTCATGCCCAGCCTCAGAAATAGCCGTTTGACTGTCACAACACTGTGACAAACAATAATTCGAGGCAGGAAGGATTGAGCGAATTGGTGTGAACAGGCTTTTTTTTTTTTTTTTAAGAGCAACAAAAATAGAACAAGAGATATCTGGGAGCTACGATAAGTGAGCAGCGATAACCGTCATCGCCAAGTGCCGAGCTTCCTAACTACATTGGTCAACCCTGGGGGCCCTGTGATTAAAGATTCAGATCTTCTGAAGCCGCTTCACACTAAACAACAACAAGCAAGGAGATTAATATATCTGCAACGCGATGGGAAGGAGAGCGTGGCCGCATGCTGAGAAGATGGGACAAAAGGCTGCATCATAAACAACACAAAAGTGGTCAGTGAACAAGCGGCGCCCCAAAGATAAATGCACACACCTCAAAGTCACTATGTACACAGTGACCTCTTTCTTTCAAAACGTCACGAGTCGGGAGGAAGTCATTTTTAATAGCCATTGCGTGCACTTTGAGCAATCTGTAGGCAATTTGCTTTAACACAACCATTTTAGCGGCGGGCAGCAGCAGAGAGACGTGAAAGACAAATTGCTCCACAAGCGAGGGCAACCAATATCTATAACACGCAAACACTCGTGCACACAAAGAGTATCACTGAAGTAAATAAATCCGACGCTGACAGGTCGGGCTCATTAGAAATTATAAGTGGCATGCCATTGTGAGCTACGTTTCACAACACAAACGTTCAATGACAAAAAAAGAGTAAACAAGAGTGACAAGAGCAGGGGAGGGAAACCAGCCATCGGCTAATAAATATGCTGAAAGACACCTTAATAGCTGTCATGGGACCACCTGTCTGTCTGATTGACTGTCTTTACGTCCGCTTCCTGAGGTGAACTAGTGCCAGCCCGTGACTTCAATATGAAAAAAAAGACAAACGGATACAAAGGACCAGAGTTGAAAATGATAAGGCAGGGTTAACTACATCATTTTATCAGGATTAACAATGATCATTTTCAATGAATTGCAATCTATTTTTTCTATGAATAATTACCTGATCTGGCTGTCAAATATTTCCACATTATGAACAATATTCTCGCTAATATACTTATTTACCGTAGATATGGTGTTTCTTTATTTGACTTTTTACATGACATGACATAACTTCTTTTTACACTTGTGTAACATCTGCTGTTATTTTCAAGCCCTCATCACTCCTTGAAGTATTTTGTGGTAGTAATACACGCTGAAAAATCTCCAATATGTGCTATCCATGACCCCCCTCCTCTCCAAAAAACAAAATATATATTTTTTAAAGATTCTAAAGTATTGAATTTTTTTTTTTTAACGGGTGCCAAAGCGCAAGTATGCGGGAGTCCGTCATAAAAGATTTTATTTTATTTTTTTAATGTAGAATGAAAAAATATAATGCAAAGTAGCCAAGTAAAAAGACAATTTTGATCAAGTAAAGCCTCCGAGTGTGAATGGTCATTTGTCTCTATATGTTCACTGCGACTGATTGGCGACCAGTTCAGGGAGTTAACTGCCTTAGCCCGAAGTCAGATGGGATCGGCTCCAGCAACTTCACGCAACCCTGTTCAGGACAAGCGGTTTTGAAAATGGATGGATGGATAGTTGGAGCCTCCTAAAACCCAGACAATCAGCTCAAATGTGTGCTCCATGCAGTTGATTATCACATACAAAAATAATAATGATAATAATTAAAAAAGACATTTTAAAAAAAAACATGCTGAAAAATCGCACTAAAAAGCAGCCAAAACTATTTCTCTTACATATGACAAAAGCAGCAATCATGCTGCGCTCTTTTTTTCCCATTTATTTGAGCTACTTCTCTAGTAGGGTCCCATTAGTCTACAGTCCCTTAGTCAATCAGAATACAGAACAGAATGCAAAAACAAAAAGTGGAACAAAGAAATTCTGAGAGACAGCAAAGCCGTGAAAAATGAACCGTGCCTGGGATTCTTCTTCTCCTTTCGGCTTGTCCCTTTTCAGGGGTTGCCACAGCGAGTCATTAATTTCCATCTTTCCCTGTTCTCTGCATCCTCTACTCTAACTCAAACTACCTGCGTGTCTTCCCTCACTGCATCAATGAATCTCCTCTTTGGCCGTCCTCTCTGTCTCCTACCTGGTAGCTCCATCTCTGTTCCATCTCCATCTTGGATTACTGTACTTAAAAGCTGAATGTTAGACACAATTGGTTGAGTTCAAGGCTTGCACGGTGTGAAGGGTTTTGAAATACTTCAAGTGTTACTTTCTCATCCAAACGGCTGCACTCAGTTGTTGCGGGGTTGCTTCAACCCACTCAACTTCGAAAAGGAAAGTGTTCACCACAATTCTGAAAAGGTAAAGCCATGACAGATATTTGATTGCGAGCAATACACTTCAGGTTCAATGGAGCAGACGTTGCACACCAGTGCTGTTAAAAGTCATCCTCACTTTAACTTCACTTTATTCATAAATGCCATCAAACCTCGTCAGGCTAATATTGGCAATTCGGATATTTTACTCAATATAAGAGGCAAATTAACAGCATAGTTTTGTGCAATTGAATCACTTACGATAACTACTATTTGGAGAAAACCAAAGCTTATTTGGCTGGGATTATCGTACTTGTGTTGGCAAACCCTTCGTTTCCTCCAATTCCAACCCATACGCGAGTGGAGGGAATGTGCAGGGCCAAACTGGACCCAGCAGACAAAGAGCTCAACACAAACAGGTGTTTTTCAGCTCACACTGTTGCTCTTCCAAAATTGCACAGTTTAGACGTGCAGTATGGTTCTTTGGCAAATGGATAACATGCGAAAATTTCAAAGCCTTGGCGCGGTTCCGCAAGACCAAACAAAACACACGATGGGAGGAAAATATGGGCAAATGGTCGGTTACTGGCAAGATGCCAACTAAAAAAACTTTACATAGCACAAAGCGCAAGCACAAAACTTTCGGAGTGTTGTGGATGGCTCTACAGCAGGGGTGTCAAACTCATTTTACATTGTGGGCCACATATGGACTCGGTAGATGTCAAGTGGGCCGGACCATTACAATTATACCGTAATAGCTATAAATAACAAGATATCTTTTATTTGTCCCACACTGGGGAAATTTACAAATAACCAAAATATCATGTCTTTCCTTTGTTTTCATCGAAAGAAGCACAAGAACATTCAGAAAATGTTGAAATTCAATGAACATAGCTTTTACAAAACATTTGACAAAATGACTTGACTCTCTGTTTCAGTTCGCTGTCCTAATCTGCTTATAGGTCTGAAATACTCTAGTATAGTGTCAGAGATTTTCTCGGACAAAGTTAAAGAAACGACTCGGCACACAGGAAAATTGTCTTCAATATCGGCGGAAGCGGATCTCTGAGAGCAAACGACGGTTAGTTGCTTCGCGATCACACTCGAGCTCCCTTCCCGCCAATTCAGTCTTTTATTGTAACATACAAGGAAAACACTGCCCCCGATATTTGCATAACCCACTCCCGGTCCGGCCCCTCGGTAGTAATTGGTTATCCGTTTTAAACATTGAACCACCAGTACGTTGGTGCCTTTTCTGTCTGGTATACATTGAATTAACATGTTGCAGACTTTGCGGATGGCCAATGTCACCTGGGCGCGACGGGTGTTTTCAACTCGTCTTTTGTTGTTCAACCGCGGTTCCCGAATTATTCATTCCCCTTTTGTGACCGAGTTTCACCCTCTCCCCCATGTTCGCCCACCTGTATTGACGTGCTAATTGTGGCTGTTGTACATTCCATCCTGTAGACTTGGGCCCCCTGTCTCCTTATCTTAAGTTAACAGTCTCAAACTTGGGCCTTAAACTGGACAGTGATTTCAAACTCGATCGGCAAATTGGTGCCGTTGTTAAATCCAGCTTCTTTCACCTTAGACAGCTGGCCAAAATAAAACCTCTCTTCTCACATGAACACTTTGAGAAAGTAATTCATGCCGATTACTGCAATACCCTTTACTTTGGAGTCAGCCAGTCCTCCATTAAGCGCCTTCAGCTGGTCCAGAATGCCGCTGCTCGCCTCTTGACTGGTACTAGTAGGAGGGAGCACATAACTCCTACTCTGGCATCCCTTCACTGGCTCCCCATTCATTTTAGAGTTATTTTCAAGATCCTCCTCTTTGTTTTCAAATCTCTGAATAATCTCGCGCCACCTTACCTCTCTGAGCTCATCCGCTCCTACACTCCTGCCCGGCGCCTCAGGTCTGTGGACCAATCTTTGTTAGAAGTACCAAGAACTAAACTGAGGCTCAGAGCGGATCGAGCCTTTTCTGTTGCTGGTCCCTCTCTCTGGAATGACCTCCCACTGAACATTCGGCAAGCCTCCTCGCTGCCCATCTCTAAAGCCCTCCTCAAAACTCACTTGTATTCTTTGCCATTCGACTCAGCATGACTTAGATTTGTTCTTGGTTTTACTGTTTGGTGCTTTCTACCGCCTTTATTACCGATTTGTCTTACTCTTTATTGTGCATGTTAAATTGCTCCATGTACAGCACTTTGTATGCAGCGATGGCTGTTTGAAAGCGCTCTATAAATACTGTTGACTTGACTTGACTTCAACAGCCCTCCGGCTTTGTGCACAGGAATTTGGGGGTGCTGGATACGCACCCAAACGTTTAGATGTGCCCAGATTAAATGAAACTTTAAACATGATACAATTTTGCTCATAGATTCCTCTAACAAATAGTATTCCTCATCAGGCTAATATCTGCAAAAGCTTGTCGCTTCTCAGGACATTCAAGTTCAGCCGCCTTCATCATGCATCGTTTAACAAAGTCACCGTTGGAATATGGCTTTGATGCTAATGCTATTTCGCTAGCAATTTAGGTAGCTGGCTTTGACTGCCGTGGTGGGTCCATCTAGTGACAGACTGTGAGACTGCTGTTGTCTTCTTCTCTGATCAAAACAGTAGTTGACCCACGAATTGCAGATTATTAAAATATTCATTCCGTGTCTTTGATGTATTTTTTCACTTTTAAAATATCCCGTGGGCCTGATTCAACCTCCTTGGGGGCCGGCTCCGGCCCGCAGGCCGTATGTTTGGCACCTCTGCTCTTCAGTCTCCTGGTTGAGTGTGTGTGCGTTCTTATTCAATCAGGATTAGTCTCAGACTGCAAGAAGACGGACAATAACATAAGATTGCCGACGCCTTTAAACTCGTTTTCTGTCACGAGTTTCCAAATTGCGGGATCGATGAATAGCAAACACTGTGTGCAGGAGGTGTAAATGAATACAAATGGAGAAATGCTCACACAGCAAAACACTTCTGCTGTTATTTATGAAGCAGTCACAAGTGTCTGCAGCTGGTGACACCGACAGCCGGATGAAGACAAATGACCATGTCAGAAACTGTGGACTGAGACGCTGTCATTTCACAGATTCACCTGACAGCCCGTTCTCCCCTCCCACCGATGAGTCCGGTAATAACGGCAAATCTCTCAACAAGAGCGAGCACAAATTAATCAGCGAATCGGAACAGAAAATAGCCGAACCGCTCGTAGCGTGGCAGAAATCACAGAAAATGATTTCAAACACTAATGAGCGTGAGGTTCTGCACTGAACCGACAAGAAGCATTTAGCCGCAAAAAAAAAAAATCATGGTAATTAACATGGGAAGTTGATGGGTGATTAAGAGGGCAAGTGTGCCATTGCAAAGAAATCAGGGCAGCAACTTCTCTCATTTATGAACTGCACCGAGCGGGAATCACTGGAGCAGGGATCATCAACATGGCGCCGCGGGCACCAGGGAGCCCGTTAGTTGTCTGCACGCCTATTTTACAATATAGCTCACCGGTGATGGGACATTGTGATTTCCTAAGATTTATCACATTTGAAACTATACACACTTGAAAAGAGTTTTTAAAAGTGTTGCAAATTGATGCTAGTTACCTACCTATGTAAATAATTGTCGATAATTATTGTGAGATATTATCAACATCAGTGTCTTGACATATTTGAATATCATTGTTTAGGAGGATATAATCAGTTATGTTTTTCAGCAAATGTGTTACTATACGATGTAACAAATGAAAAAATGTAATGTCAGAAGTGTAAGTCACACTGAGAGCCCTTTGCATTGATCGCTACCCAAAAGTAGCAGTTCTCAGTTTACATAAATAAATATTTTAAGCTGGGCAAAATGAGGGTCGATATTGACTTTCTTGAATTTCCAACATGAAATACAGATTTTTTTTCAATAGAAAAATAATGTAAGTACAGCGTCGAACTTTGCGATCAAATACATTTATTAAATCTAAAAACAATTTTTAACTGCATTATATAAGATTTTAACATTTTTAGCAGTGGCACAAGTACAGTGAAGATGGAGATGCACCCTTTTAGAATACTAATTGTTCAAAAAGTAAAAAAAAAAAATGTTCAGAGTAAATCAGAAATACATACACGTGATTCACACGTCACATCACGTACAATAACATTGGAGTCTTACTGTATTCTGCACCGAGGGCTTAGAACATACCTGATGGTTGACCGAAGGTGAGTTTGTGTCTTTGTTCATTTGTTATTTAGTTATTTATGGCAAAATTGCACATCGTACCACCTCAGTAGCATTTGACGACAGCTTCGATTGTCCCGATTTTCCAATATACTCTGCACAAGGGTGGCATAGTGAAAGCATGCCAGCTGTTACGACGTACTTACATTAGACCTAAGTGTGGCGGTGATTCACTTCCAATAGATGGAACTGGGCTGAATAAAAGCTTACAGCGTATGGCAGTTGGCACACAATTTGCACCGCTGCCGACTACGAGTATCTGCCAGCTTGATGTGATGTTTTAGTGCGACTGACATATTGTAATTGATTGTTCGACCTTGGCGGAGGTCTTTGCTCGACTGAGTGCCACTCTCGTTTATCTAAGTTCTTTCTCTCCTCGAGCATTGCCCCACACCCAAATACCAGTCTTCAATTATTGACACTGGACTCTGAAGGGGATAAAGACCAGCCATGACCTTGCCACATTCCAAGCTATTCACTGGAAAGCAAAAGTGCTTCGCCGCCCTCTTCCCATGAAACCCAAACAGCGAGACAACAAGAGCTGAAATGTTTGAGCTAAGCACATATCTTTTTACCTCGTACTCCTCGCCCTCGATGAGAAGCTTGGAGGTGGTGATGCGGGACTCATACAGTGGGATCTGGTTCTATGGGGGGAAAAAAAGGATAATATTGCAATGTCTAACGCTGAGTAATTACACAACCACGGTTCCCGAACCGTTCTGATAATGGCTAGATCCAATTTCAAGGTACGGGACGTTCTGCGGCCACGTGGTTATTAATCAGAGTGAACATGACAGCAGTCCGAGTATGGATCAAGCTGCTGTGAAAGATAAGGGACACAATGACGGTGCCACAGTGAGATTGTTGTATCATGTCATAAGCGCATTCATTGGCTCTATTTATGTATGCAAATGAAGGTCACATATAGAATTTGTTCTATTTTTCACGTCTTTCTTCCTCACACACACTCACACAAAAACACACTGTTTAACAGAATGGCAGGTCCACATTTAAAGGTTATTCTCCTTTTTTTTCATTATCTTCTGCTTTTTATCCGTCCTGGTGTTTTGTGCTAGTGGCAAAGCGCTCTATGAAAGTCCTTCTCTAGGCTGCAGTGTTTTACAAATAAAAGTAAACCATTAGCCACGCTAATGATGATAGAGATGCTCCAACTCACCTGCACCTCATCTTCTAGGCTGGAGGACGCTTCAGTCTGTTTCTGGGCAGGCAGCCACAGCCTGACACTCTTCAACAAGTACTCTTTGCCTTCCTAAGGACACCACAATGTTGTGCAAAGAAGTAATAAAATAAAATAACCATGACAGTAAGGGATGATATACAAAGCATGCTAATGAGTCATTATATTAATACTGTATATGATTTGTTTTATGTACTGAATGGGTCGACCGTCTTCACTAAAATGTGCGGGGTGGATTTCTGGAGTGGTTTCGGATCCAGCAATCAAATATCTGCAGATGGGATTCTGTCAGTGGAGCTAGACTGCCCCCTACAGTTTAGCAACTGATACTTCGGGTGCAATTTCACAAAACGTTTTAAAAAAATGTGTTGACTTTTTGGGGAAGGAGCTTTTGTATTCCAACATCAACATCTCCCAGCAAGGCCTTAACCCAAAGAAAAATGTATGACTTCTGCCCTTGCAAAATGTATCTTAAAATTCCCACAAACACCAACATCTTTGAGTTGAACCAAACCCATTCTGCTTTCCAAATTCACCTACAATATGCTTCAATGTTCAGACGTTCCAATACTTTTATGTTTTGAAGTTCTTCCAACATAAATTACTGTTGTAGGTCCAAAAAATACAAGTCGTGTAAGTAGCATTGTAATTCATTCAATTAATGCCATATATCATGGCAGTAGAACTGGCAATAATAAGAGACATGCCTGGCAGCCCATCATTTTGAAAATCATGCCATTGTCATACAGTCATTAAACCTAAGTAGTTCATTTTACTGTTAAGATCTGCCCGAAGACGGCTGGGATAGGCTCCAGCACGCCCCGCCCTTGTGAGGATGAAGCGGTTCAGAAAATGGATGGATGGATGGATTTGGATGGAGGCCAAGATAACAAATGTTTCAGGGCAATAACTTTTTTGAAATTTATGTTTTACAGTAAGCACATTTTTTGAGGTTCTACATAATTTTATACAATGGATTTGATATTAGGCCGTGGATTCAGTGAACCACCACCGATTCAGAATGAAGACTGAATGAAGACTAAATTACTTTGCTGCACTGTATAGGCGTGAATGAATTTGCAATAAAATGAGATATCCTGGTGTAATTAATTGCACATGCAAAATCATCACTAAAACCATTTCAAGGCCTGGGTTCCACTTTCTTTCTTATTACTTATAATATGTGAAATTAAAATGTCAAAAAGAGAAAGGTGTGTAGAAATGTACGGATGGGTTGTGAAAGGTTGAGCAGAAGAACTTCATTCGGATTTAATTAAATGGAAACCCAAAATAATTTTCTCACTTCTTACAATGAAAAGACATTTCTTTGAAAGGTCAGCCTATGCCCTTTCACTTGATATGTGGACTGTCCCCAACTCACTTCGCACAGAACTTCTTTTAATTATTTAAAATGAAGCGGAAGTGAATTTGAGAGTGTTTTGCTTAATCCCGCTCTTAGGCTACGGAATGCCTACGCTGACCGTGTGACATGCACACTCGAACTAGTAGTGAATGTCCTTGTACTGAAAAACTCATCTCGTCGTCATTTAAAAATCTCTTTAAATTAAAATGAACGTTCTTGGGATATTTTGTCTTCATCCAGTCCAATCGCCCGCCCTGATTATCTCTCTCATTCTTAGACAATTACATGACTTCAAAGATCTGCCTGTTAATAAGCATTTCTACCCAAATGGCCTGCTGTGTGCGCACGCAAGTGATAATTTTAGAGTCTATCTGCTGATTAATGGCAGACGATTCAATTTGCTGAGAACAATTAACTCACTATATTCCTGCTTTAATCTGGTGATCATTTATCCCATGGGCGTATGCGTGTATGACCTGACCTGATTTTTCTCTGTACTGAACAAGTAGCTGGCCTTGAGCTGGAGGGCTTCTGGGTTGCCGGGGTCATATTGCAATGCTCTCTCGATGAACTCACTGCACTTGTTAGCAGCTCCCTCCTCCATGCTGCATACACATTTACAAATCTCAAGTCATTCAACAAAATAGAGACATGAAGAAAGATTATACATGTCCAAAAAGTCTCGTTATGTTCTTGGTTACCAGAGATCTGTTAGGTAAAGCTCAGCAATGGAACAGTAGGCCATGCTAACATCCTTCACCGTTGGGAGTTCAGGATCCTCATCTACAGGTGTTGCACCTCTGGCCTGGGCCTGTTTAGAAGACAAAGCCACACTAATTAGACGTTCCTTTGGTAACACTATAATGACATCTACATAGGATGCCACTCAAATCGTGGAAATATACTTTAGTTTATCCTTTCCTTTAGATCCTTTCACTATTCAATCCAAGACTGAAAGTGCTCTTGCTAGGCCCGTGCACCAACCCTCCCTACACTTCTGTAGAAATCTGTATTAATTTACGTAGTGCTGCTTTGATTTGCTTTACTATGTAAAAACGACATGCCTTTGAGTAGGTGCTGTGAAATTCTCTTATTATTATTGTTATATTGTTATTGATGAAAACTGCCATTTATCATACCATACTGAATGAAATGTAAACACATTTTAAAACTGAGTATCACAACCAACACGTAATTCTTTTAAGTACATTTAAGTCTGACATGACAACTAAGCCCATGTCAGAAAAAAACAAAAAGTAAAGCAATCCTTTCACATAAGAACAGCGCCGCCTAGCGGCAAGAAAGGAGAATACATCAGGGATTCAACTCGAATGGATGAACGACAACCGAGATGAATGATTGATGCTGAATGTTTAAATTATTCGATGTATTATGTATGAGATATATTAACTATGTTTGAGAGGTAGATGGAAAGATAGATGTGGTCAACAAAAGCAAATTAAGTGTGTCTGTCTACTTCTTGCTAAATTGTTTTCTTCCTTTCATTTTGCCAGAAAATCTGTACAAAAGCTGCAACTTTTCTACAAAGATGCAATGAATTTTTATTACACAAAATCCCTGCTTAAAATAAAACACACAATAGTTGTTACACTTAAATATTTGTATGCCCAAATTTTCCATGACTTCAGATTTCAAATTCACTTTGTTTGCTAACAAAACCTAACACGCGCACTGTTGAGGCAATAATACATTACATGGTTTTGACAGAACATCCCTGAGGGAACCCATAACTATGCTAACGTGATGTTGGGGGAGTTCAGCCCATGAAAAATATTGGTTGGACACCGCCAGATTGAATAGATTAATTTAGATTTAATATGGGACTTATTTCAATCAATGTGCACTCACAGTGGTCTGTGCTTGTTTGTCCAACGCAGACAACATGACTTGTATTCCTTTGGTGTAGTAGTCAACAGCTTCCTGGCCTGCGTGGAGCTGTCCCAGGTACATGTACTTACTGTGGCCAACATCCGGGCTCAGCTCCACAGCACGCAGAAAAACGTTAAGTCAGTCAAGGAAGCTACAGTCTGCAGTAGAAGGTATGCTGAAAGATAAAACCCACAGTAAAGGATATTTCTTTAGCTTTCTTTGTGTCGCCAAGCTCAGAGGAGATGTGTCCTAGCATGTCAAGAGCTTGCAGGTTGGTGGACTCCACGTCCACGGCACGTTGACAGTAGAGTCCAGCCATCTCAAAGTCAAAACTGTCCATGCATTCTTCAGTCTGTGCAACACAGGACGGAATGATAAAGTTAACACGAAGAAAAAATGTCACATTTAACAGGATGAGCTGCTGTCGATTGTTATGTAGAGTAACCTTTTCTAGTAGTTGCTCAACAGAGTACTTGGCAGCTGTTTTCTTCTTCGCCTTTTCGTGCATTCGCACTTGCATTCTCTCCTGAGGTGTCAAGCCCACTAGGCCGGCATCTAGAGTGTTATAATACATTAACAAGTAGCCTAAGCATGATCACTCGTTGGTATGGCATTATCCGGACATTGATCATTTTAATCACAGCCTTACCGTTGTTTGGGCGGTTGTCTTTCCTCCTAGATTTGGTTTTCTTTTTACTCTTACCCTGCCCTCCCATGATGAGGAAAACCGCACAGTACGATTCAACAATTTAGACTTCTCATAAGCCCCCACAACACATGGTAAGGGGAGTCCAAGAAAGAACGTTTACATGGTGCGCATGCGCTGAGCGACAGCTTCCTGGTAGCTACGGGGAATCACAGTGGACATATTAGATAAGTGGTTTGTGTGAGATACGAAATAAGATGCTTGTCGTTTAAATAATAACTAGTGGCAACTGCACAAATTCACAATTAATCATAAATTAAAATGTAACCAAATAAAACATGTTTCGAATGGCCGACTATTGTTGTGGGATGCATTGTTGAGACTACAGCGAGGGAGAGATTCACATTAACGACAAGAGTCTGGACCAATAGCACAACGTGTTGAGAACGCACCCCTGACGCGACTGGGAGCTTTTGGATTTCAACCAATGAACAAGCACGTTACATTTACGAACAGGCTTTCCTTACTCCGTTGTAAATACGAATGACAGAGGCGTTCATATTAATGACATTGCACAATCAATAGGAAACCTGACTCGACTTTGCATTTCAGGTAAGTGAGCTTTTGAGTGATGAGACTATTGATGAACAGTATACAACGATATCCCCTTCTTACTTCCAATACATTTATTTTCTAAGCAATACTAATGTTAGCTGATACTCGTTATAATGCTAATGCTAACATGCGTTATCATTACCCATCAAACACATTTGGTCTTAAAAATGTATCATACGCGTAGTAAATGCACAAGCATGAAACAAGGTAGTCACGCAATCGTGTTTCCCCTGTCAGCTGTCGTCATTTTTTTTCGCTATTCACCCCTTGTAACGATTAGCTAGCTTTCCAGATGTTAATGGCTTGCATGTGTTGTAAGTACATTACTAGTTGTGTACACTCCTTGTGGTTTTGTTTATTACATTATGAAGTTACTGCCAAAATAGGCTCCGGCTGAACAAGTTTGTTTTTTATGCTACCTGCAGGCTGATGGTGTCACATTAATGTGTTTCCTCGTACCAACCAGCGTCCTGCCAGCGCAGAGAGGAATACTGCCTTGTTCCACAGGTAGCTTGTGGCCAATGCCACAGGCTCTACCTGCCCAGGGAAGTGGACTATCATTCAGACGAAAGATCTGGCTAATCGGCCCGGACAAAAATCGTTTGGCCTGCATAGTGAGTGGCTGTACGTCAGCCTGCAGAGAAATTGGTCATGTCAGACTTAAACAAAGAGCTGGTGGATTTAGTGTGGGGGAGACCAACAAGCGGGGCAGTTTCAGCCTCCATCTTCCGCAGATGGACACAAGGTATGATGTTGATTGTTGATGAAGTGCATTTTGTGTTCGTTTGTACCTCACCACCTTCTCAGAAACTGAAGTGTACACAACACAGTTTTAAGTGAAATTGTTTTACATTATATTGTAGTACATAAACTAATTGTCGTATGTTTGTTAAATATATCATGTGATCGTATAAAAACAGCATTTCTTCTGTCGTCATTTTTTTTACATGCACATTGTGGGTTTGTCCGACTCCAAAAACTATAATTACTTAGTAAGTAATACCACCGAACTACGCATTTGTTTTATCTCAATCACAGGGTTTGTGTTCAGTGAGAATGAGCACACAGCACTGGAGCAGTTTGAAGGGGGGCCATGTGCTGTAATTGTACCTGTACAGGTATGATCCTTTTTAAACCCTTTGACATAATGTGTGCACTTCCTAAAATATGAAGTCGGGTGACTATGAGGTCATAGAAAACAGTGCTCATCAAGCAAATTGCAGTTGACATTTGTGTTCTCCTTGCAGGCTTTCCTTTTAAAGACTATTCTCTTTAATCGAGAGACTTCAAACTGGAGACACATGACAGGTACATCAAACCAAGATCTATTGCTATTCATGCTGCTTATTAAATTATGCGTAAATATGTGTGCTTTTAGAGGAGGAGCAGAAAACTATCCTGTGCTCAGCGCTGAGTGAAATCCTGGAGTCGGCCTGTTCCAGCACCTCCACAGGGTTCTGCCTTGTGTCATGGGCCAAGGGACAGAGCCCACAAAGCCACGCACATACGAAAGCACAGACCCAGTCGCAAGCACAGGACATGCCAGTGCCAGAGAGCAGCCAACCCCTCGAGGGACAGCAACCCAGTAAGTCTTAACGGTTGTTGTCTTACAATGCTGTGATTTTGAATAGTGACACTCAAACAGTGATGCTCACTGTGTCAAAAGAATCTTACTTTGAATGGCTGTCATTGAATATCATCTGTTGCTGTTTAATGCTCTAAAACCATAGTACAGTGCATACAAAAAGTTTGCACACTCTTTTGTTCAAATGCCCAGTTTTTTTTTTTACAAAAAAGAACTGAGACAAAGATAAATCTTAAACTTTTCCCACAATGACTTGTGGGTTTCAATTAATTTTTTTAAGTAAATGTTTTGTCTTTGTCAAGAAGCGCAGTAAAAATAAGTGTGCACACATTACCTAATCACATCATAAAAATGATGTAAAATGTGAGTCCACACACACCTGGCAGTTTTCAAAGTGCCTCTGATTAACCCCAAATAAATTCTGGCTGTTGTAGTGGACTTTTCCTCCAAATTTATTTCCAAAAGACGCGTTTTTGTCCGCAGGACGTCGCTTCCGCCGCAACTTGGCCGCACGTGGTGTCCAAATTCACATTAAGGCTGTCCAAATTTGCCACGCTTTATGGAGTCCACGGATGAGGGAGGAGCCTTTGAAGGCGTCGAAGGACCCAGCCTACGAATCGTCTTTCTAGAATTTGGAAACCTCATGAGGTCGAGTTGCGCCGAAAGTGATGTCATGCGGCCTTCGGACGCCGCCTCCTGTGAATTGAGACACAGCCTTTGTATTCTGGCAGAAGACTGAAGATTGTGTTTGAACAGCCACATCACACTTACAAGAGTGTTGTGCAAACACATTTTCCTAATTAATTTTATTTTCTCTCTTTAACTCATTCAGTGCCAGCCAATTCTGGACCAAGTCAGCATGACTTAGATTTGCTCTTGATTTTACTGCTTGGTGCTTTCTACCGCCTTTATTACTGTTTATTGTGTATGTTAAATCGCTCCATGTACAGCACTTTGTATGCAGCGATGGCTGTTTGAAAGTGCTCTATAAATACTGTTGACTTGACTTGACTTGAAGTCTGAAAAGACGTTTAAAAACATCTTTGGGAGTGAATGAGTTAAAAGATTTTTTTTTCAGTTGAGCTTTACAGGGCATTTTATATTTCATAAAAACTTGGCATTCGAGCAGAGTTGTGTAGACTTTTTGTATCCACTGCATGTCTGTTTTCTTGTACTTAGCTGCTTTGGCTGCTGAGGACCTTGGCTTTGAGCGATTTCACAGTGTTCTTCAGTAAGTGAGACTTTGTCTTCCTCTCCCAAATAATTTTTGCATCTTAAAAGAGACTTATTTCTTTTCACAAATCGAAGCAGTTCTCATGTGTCTTCCTAAAAATTCAGTGATATTCTTTGGTCAGAATACCCCATGGATAATGAATGAAAGCAGAATGAAACATCTTTTACCGTACTTATATGAATCGGCTTCTTTTGCCTTACCATGATGACCAGGCGCTGAGTTATTTTACTTTTGTGAGAAAAGTAATTCGGGGGACCCCAGCAAAAAATTACTTTGCATCATTTCATGCATAAGCAATATGCACCATATGCACTTTTTTAATACATCCTCACTTGACACAGATGCACTTACTCATTTAGTAATAGGGAGTTTCTTGGAGGAATGAGTACACCCATTTGTATTGTAAAAGTAAATAAGAATATGTATCACATTGAAATAACCGCTTGCCTCACATTTTTCAGAAAAAGTGCTTCCATGGATTGACTGATTCATTGACGAGTACTTCCCTTTATCATTCTTGCACACCCACACACAAATGCACTTCAACCTCGATGATTGCAAAGCTGTTTGCCACAGCAGTATTGACCTTAAATCACAGGGCATGCTGCCTGCGCAGTCCACAGTCAACAACAGACACTGCATGCCAATGAAGAAGTTTTTTTTTTTTAATATGTATCATCTGTTTTAAAGTAGTTTCATGGAAGGAAACACAACATATTCTTGGCGTTTAATGGATTTCAATCATGTTCCCCCTCCTGCAGGAAACGGGTTGTCATGTCTGTGTCAGATCTCCAGGCCGAAGTGCTTTCCCTCTTCCACACCTGGAGGGGGTGCTGTGGCGTTTTGCTTTTCCTCTACTCCGTCATCCTCACCAAGGTATGTTTATGAAACCAAAAGAGGCAAGAATGTAGACACTTGATGGATAATATAAAGAATGGAAGTCAAACTAAATGTCTCCACAGGGCATTGAGAACATTAGAAATGAGATCCAGGACACGATGGAACCCCTTATAGACCCAGTGCATGGCCATGGAAGGTATGGGAACACATTTTTCACACTTTGGCATTAAAAGAAAAGAAAAAAAAGATGCGCGATCGCGTGGCCATATCTGTTTATATTTTTATCATAACCGTGATTCTTTATTCATATCGTCCTTGTCCATTTTGCAGTCAGAGTCTGGTGAACCTCCTTATAACGGGCCATGCGGTCTCCAATGTCTGGGATGGAGATCGAGAGTGTTCTGGAATGAGTAAGCAAATATTTGATGCAGTTTTAGAAAGCATTACAACAAATATACGATGCAATCATTATTAATTTTCCAAGACGCACAATCATGCAACACAATTCAAACACAACAAAATAGTATTACTCCCACATCCCCGTATTTTCTTTGGTAATCTTATCCACCAGAGGGCAATAGTTTCAAGCTGATGTTGACGCTCTGCAATTCAGTTTTTTTTGTAATCGCTCTTTTTCTCTCCTTCTGCTTCTTCATGTTCAGAGCTACATGGTATTCATAAGCAAGCGTCAGTCGGCTTCCTCACGCTCATGGAGTCACTACACTACTGTAAGGTACAGTTACTGTAAACACACTGCCAAAACAAAATACACACTTCTGAATTGAATTGAGTGAGCTTAAAACACTGTTGACATCACTATGAATACAAATAAACACAACGACTGTACATTGTTACATGTTTACAGTACAGTTTGCTGTAACTGTTTAGAAAACACTTGGACGGCTCCAGTGTGAAAATACGTTTGTAAACATCTGCGGAAAACCACTACATAAACAGATTGCGTAACATTGTTCAAGATATTTTGTTAGCTGTGACAGCAAACTAACTTAGGTTATTTGCTATTGCCAACATAATCACCAAAAAAGAAATGATAATAAGATAATAAGATGATAACACGGTGATCCCAGACTGAATCAAAATAAGTTTCAAGAGGCTATCGTGTCAAGTTATTCAGATGCTCTTTAAAAATAATTTTAAAAAAGAAGGAAGAAGAAAACAAAAAGCTTTGGTGAGTCACTGTTGTTGCAGAGTTACACTCACCTGACCTCTGTTCAGGCAGGTTGGGTTCAGTTCCCACTCAGTGATGGCGTTTGAGTGCAAAAAGTATGAACTACTGTATGTCTCTATACAGTGTTTGCCCTGTGACTACAAGTACTGTAGATGTAGTCTGCCTTTCTCCCAGAGTCACCTGGATTAGGCTCCGGCTCCCCGTGGCTCCAGACAGGATGAAGCGGTATGGAAAATGGATGGATGTAAAAAGGCTATATTAATGAAATAGGGCCAGCACCCATCCCACCCATAACCTTTGTTTGAAATTGACATTTTGTACATCGGGTCAGAGAAATAATCAATTCCTGTGGTGTCTCAGTTACCGCACCTCCAACTCGAAATATATGGAATAAGAATTCAAATCAATATTCATTCTAAACACGTACTCTCTTCTGGTTTATTTCAGGTGGGGGCTTTCTTGAAATCGCCCAAGTTCCCTATTTGGATCATTGGCAGTGAAACTCACCTTTCTGTGTTTTTCACAAAGGTAAGTTCAATACACTGGTCCATAATTGTCTAAACACGTGTGACGCAGTGTTTAATAAAAGCCAGATTCCTCGACAGGTTAATAAAACCAAAATGTGGAACCCACTTTCGAGATTTAATAAAGGGAGGTCAGATATCAGTGAGAGGGAGGAAAAAAATGTGTGTAAGAGACATAGTCATATATGGCCAGTGCTGTTTCTTGGCTTTCCACCTCTGTTTTTTTCCCTTCTGAAAAGAAGTGTGGACCTACCCCAACAGCTGTAACAATTGCCTTTGTATGTAGAAATACATTCTCAACACGGCGCAAACATGCAACCGTGGCAAACATGTGAATGTCTCATCCTCATGCCTGGCGCCCATAAAAGCGTGAGTGATTGATTTAATAATTACTTGTGGCCGTACTGACCACAAAAGCATTCTCCTCTGAAGTGATTTTAATTTCAGACATGCAGGGATAAATCCGCAGTCTTTAGCGAAGCTCATACAAGACTTCGGGAGGCACTGGTTGTCAATGGCAGTCAAATAAACTCTTGTCTTCCAAAATGACGGACAGGCGGCGTATCTTTGCTTAGCTGTGAGAGGAAGGATTGGAACAACAGAAAGGAAGGAATTTCATTTTAGTGATTCAAAACTTGGAAAGACACTCAGTTGAGTTTGTTTGAATGAGATGGACCAGCGCTCGTATTTGTTTGGAGTGAGGTTTGCAGTCCATTTGTGGGAAGGGGATCATGGTCAGTGGATGAGAAGAATTATTAATAACAGTGGGTGAAGACTTCAGAAAGGCCACACAAATACCTCTGAAGTAGCAACATTTGATTTTTGCAGGTTAATGAGCCACTTCATTTCATTCTTAAGACCGGCAAATCATTGTTAGTGTATCCAGTGGATGATGTTTCTCGAAAATAATCCGAATGGCCGGCTGTATGCCTTTTCCATGCACACATACAGTAAGTTTGTGATGACTGTCACACGACATCATCACACACATTCTCCTGACAGGCGACAAGACAAATACTCTGGTTTCTATGTTCCTACAAGTTTTGATCGGTCCCACATGTGACAAGGAATTGAGGAAGTCGAAGCAAAAATTGTAATCGTACACTCTATTCAATGGCCTGATTACAATTAATGTATCGTTTATGACTCCCAACTCCCATTGCACGCGTGCTGATTGACCGTGAGCCGTCACAAATGAAAGCGGATGTGCAGCCCACATGTCATCCGCTCCACCTGAAGTTCGAACACTTAATCCTTTGCC
Source organism: Hippocampus zosterae (assembly GCF_025434085.1). NCBI lineage: Eukaryota > Metazoa > Chordata > Actinopteri > Syngnathiformes > Syngnathidae > Hippocampus > Hippocampus zosterae. The sequence goes on from NC_067455.1 coordinate 10,783,643, forward strand.
CCCCTCGTGGGTAGTGCGGCAAAGGGCTTCATGATTGATCCATCGGTACCGTAATGGTTCATCGAGATTACTTTTGCGCAGCTTGCAGTAGATCAGTTCCCGCTCAGTGTGCTCTTCACATTACCCTGTGATTGAAGGGCAGTGATCAGACCAAGATGTTGCGAGCCCGAGCTCAGTTGAGAGGCTCCAGCGCTTGCTGTCATCCTAAACACGACAAGCGGTATAGGAGCTGGATGGCTGAATAGATAGATCGATGTTCCTTGAATTCCTTAACGGGTTAGTTGTGAAATGATCCTTCCCCATAACTGACATGTAAATGCACACAGTGCTACCTCGCCTGGTATGGAATGCCCTCATCCATACTGAGGTCCCCCGTGTTGTTTCGACTTCAATGACAGGACCAGGTGGCCTCAGATTTCATCTTGTGCAAATTTACTGTTTGTGTGTGTGTGTGTGTGCGTGCATAAGGGCAATCCAGCATTCACACCTCTCTCATTCCCTGGGCATGTAACATAAGATATTGTCGTGTTTTGTGTATTTATTTACCTTGCTGAATGACTTGGACCAAATTCTCTTTGCTCTTGTGGGGAGGAAAAAAGTACCAGTCATACAAAACGATTCCAGGCGATCGTCTTCATAACAGCGCCAGTCCCGTAATCCGCTGCTGATTAAAAGCTCAGATACATGCGTCCAAGTCGCGCGAATCATGTGCGGGCTCACTGATGACCAGCCGTCATTATGCGTGTTTCCCGATTGCCTCAGCTCTCCGCTGGTGTTAGTGACATATTCACAAACATATACAGTCACACTCTTCACTGAGTGCAGGGAACCTAATCCTGATTAGCGTTTGTGTGTGCATGTGTGTGTGGATCAAGTGGATGGCTTCCCGTGAGCGAAAGTGATTCCAATAATTCCCATCTGGATCTATTTGTACTGAAGCTGAATATATGCACATGCATGTTTTCTGACGTCCTGTCGATGTTCTGCCACCATGAACGTACTCAACCTCCGTGTGCCTAAAACCGCTCTGCTTGACAGTAAATCTGCTTTCGGCCTTCATTTGAAGTGTACTGCGATTTCCCAGCCATTGTGATACAAAATCCGTACTACCTGCTAATGTAGCTTTTAGTCCCAATATCGAGACATCCTAACAAAAGCAGAACATCCGATCTCTGCTTCTGATGTGTCAGTCGCTCCTTCTGTCTGCCATTGGGGACCGGTGTGTATTCCCCGGAGTTGTCACCAGTGTGTGACTATGGCTTTTTAGACCATCAGCCTAATAGCATTCATGTTTTTTTGTTTTTTTTTTAAATCGAATCCACCACCACAAAGGCCATTCCACCATCTCTGTACCCATACCTACGGTTCGTGTGTGCGTGTGTGCTTGCGAGAAATGTTTGCTAGCTCGTAACCGGATCTGTTTTTGAGATGCCAGGAAAAAAGAAAGAAGCTGAAGAGGATGGATGAGACAGCTTTTACATTTGATATATTGTGTTTCTCTCTCAAAGGATTCACGTTGCCCTTAGTTTGATCACCTTCTCGCGAAAAATTACAAGTCGCTGTAGATGTCACTTGTCCGAGTTAAATACTTCCACAAACCTCTTCAATATATCGGTCTCGAATGGGAACTGAAGAGGAAGGAAGAGATTGGGTCAGGAGGATATTCTTCAAGGAACAGCGTAGTGGTCACTCAGGAAAAGCATGTGTCTCTTTCTCATCGACTTTTACCCTCTTCGATGAGTGATGAGTATCGCCGTCTTTCTTCCCGAGGGAGTTACTGGTGTATATGGCTATGTACAGTAGTCGTGTCCTGGGTCGTGATTTAGTAGCAGAGAGAGGAGCCTCACCAGCACTCTGCGTCCTGAGATTACTCTTGTGACTATCCATACACACTACAAATTTTCTTCAAGGATTGCCGCAAGACAGAGAAAACATATGTGCAGAGTGCAAACAGAGTTGATGTCAAGTTCTTTCCCCTGTGTTGGCAGGAACCGCAAAAGGTTATTAAAGCCATGTCATCAGAAACAGACCATGTGCATGTGAACTGACCGGGTAGAGCGCTCTGTGTTTCACCGCATTAAGTAACAATGCCTCATGAAGGGGCTGAATAGTTTGGTTTTGTTCTCACCATTGCACTAAAAAAAAAATTAAATAAATTGCATTCAAATCTAATGATGTAAATGTTCAATAATACAATAAATCTAACCAGACACTAATTGTCTGGATTTACAGGAGTTGATTTGACATTCATTTGGGATCTCGCTTTGACGGAAAACTCATCCGCGGAGGGTAACCTTTTCAGTGGATCAACCCTGCGGTTATACATGTGATTTTTTTTTGGTTTTCTTTTTCTTTGGAGGGAGAGTTTATGCCTATGAACTTGCACAAAACGGCCATCGTGCCTGACCGCACCAAACCTCAGCCTGCCTCATGAGAGCTCAGTTATGTAAAAGGAATATCTCTGCATGTCGTTTTTTTTTCAGTTTTTGTGGCATTTTATGACACCAATACCAAAACAATATTCTGAATTGAAACGGATCGGTTCCCTTGAAAGCCTTTTGCACAATATCAGGAGGAAACTGAAGCACATTATATAATTTATTTGTATATTTTAGAAAAATTAATAAATAACATCCCTTAACTTGCATCAAATAGTAGGTGGCCCAGCATCCCTGAATATATTGTTCGACTTTGAGGTCACACTAGTGCCTCATACAATCATATCACGGCATTAAAAAGTGAAGAAACAATAGTCTCCTCTCAATATCATGTTTCAAGGAGATGCGAGATGAGCGCATTGTAGAAGCACAAAGTAGCCAAGCGGTGTACATTAGCAGTCATTAATAATCTTTGGCAGGTTCGACCAAAGGCCATTGTAGGAGGCTGAAAGGCTGTGTGTGTGCAGGCATTAGTCGTCCTTTCCCTGGTGCATTGTTCGGTTACGGGATCCATCAACATGCTGCAGAACCATTCTGTGATGTCACTTCTATTTTCACCCGTACGTGTACCCAAAAATCAACTCCAGTGAGATACGATGTCCTGAATCAAGTTAGTTGAGATGCATTCAGAACCCATCAATGGAACAGTCTATCTTGTTGTGATTTCTTTTTTTAGGAGGTCATGGCAGTTCGACGAGATCTTAGCTTTGTTGTCCTGAAACGGATCCCTTCAGACTTTCTGCTCCCTGGGCACTCAATGCCTCAGCCCATACAAAAAGCTCTTTGGGCGGACCGGAGGGAAATTACTCGCGTAGTTTCCTGCATATAAAGATAAGAGTCAAACGAGGAAAAAGGAAGCATGAGGGGACAAAGAGGAAGTAGTCCCAAATTTTCAAGTACCTTTGTGGTGCAGGTGGACTGGACTCAAGTGCACTTCTCATTCAAAAGACAAACCCCAGGTAGAGCGAGGGAGAAAATAAAATGTATGGTCTCTCGCTTTGACTTTTTGGTGCCCGTGTACACTCACATGTACCGGTAATCGAATGCGGGGTCGAAAACTTTTTTTTTTTTTTTTTTTTTTGGGGGGGGGAACCGTTTGACGTCAGCCTTGGTTTCCTAGGACATGCTTGATTTTTAGCTTGTGTTTTCTTAACTTTGTTCCTGTGTTGAGAAGCTTATTGTTGCTCGGCAAAGTGGGTCAAGCATTTCAGCCGAAACATGGGACCCTGGGGAATGGAATGTGTTCCTCAAGGCCACACACGAGCACACGTGGCCCTGTTGAGATGATGTCTTCTTTTCAGTGTCATTTGTCGAATCTCTGCATTCGCAACTGGAATATAGTTCTTCCCTTTTCTAGCAAATAAACCTTTGTGAACAGAGAATTTACAGTGTCGCACTCACGGTAACGTAATGTAATGGCATCAAGAAGCAAGACAGAAACACACACACACTCCCCGTGGAGTATGTTTGCTTCATGTTTCCCAACTCAGCAGCATCTTCCTCAGGCCTCTAATAAAAAACAGATCAAAGGCAACCGAACAGACCTGTCATCACATACACACACACACACACACACACGTCATTTTGCCCGCCATTATTTTACCTCGGGAGAACGTTATGAGAACTCGTGAACCCTGTAATGTCACCTACGGTACAGCCATGATAGTACTTTTTTTTTTTCCCCCTGATGATGACCACGTGTTCGGTGTTTCTTTTTTGTGGTAGGCAATGTCCCGGAAGACACGACACCGTAGATGAACTTGGTTTTATGCTCATTGCACCTCTTGGGTCTTGCAAAGACGCAAATTGTCTTTACTGATGAGGTTTACAGTTTATCAACCCAGTGCGTGTGACAAGAGCTACATTCCAGTGTTCAACCGGTGACTTTTCGAACAATAAAAATGACTTTTCTTACGATGATCAGTCACCTTTTATATTCCTTGTGGGACAGACACTTTTAGGTAATGACAAATCTACCAGCAGATTTATGAAGCCGCTAATGTTAACAAATCAGGGCAGGCTATAGTATGTGTGACAGATCACCGTGTCGACTGGTCTGTTTTCTTTATAAGTGAAGCCAAAGCAGCTGGGAGTCATCTCTGCTCAGTCTTCCTCCCGAGTGAACACTGAGCACTACAATAAGTGGACAGGGAAACCTCAGCAGCTTGCCTGGATCAAGTTTTAATAAAGGCCAAGTATAAATGAGATGACCAGGCCTCATTTGCCCTGCAACAACGTTGTGTGTTTGTGTAGTGTTTGTCATTAGAAATACACGACTTGGCAATTACGGAGGCGCCAAGTAAATGTCTGCATTTCTAACTGAGACTATATGTGACTGTTCTTTTAATTAACATTCTTTAACTACACTTATCTGAATGATTATTCAAGCTACTTGATATTTTGATTTTCTTGCCCTGTTGCCTTGTTTCTCATGTCAACATTGGATCGTATTGTGGACATAAAAAAGTGATTACAGCTTTGTTAAAATACATTTTTTAGAAGGCAAGGCAGCTATATTTATGTAGCGCGTTTCATCCGCACAATGAGATTCAGACATTTCAAGGCAAAATGCACATTTTAAAGACAAACGAATTGAAGACATTTTTAAAACGAAATGATTTAAAACCTGTATTCCAAACTGATGGGAGAAAGTTTGCAAAGGTACCAAATGTAGATTTCTCATCAGGGTTCGTTTAAGGTTGCAAATGTTCGCCAGATGTTGGCTAACAGATTTAACGGTTTGGGGTTTTTTTCTTATTGCCTGAACATGTTAAAAATGTACTTGTGCCCCTCACCCCAACACACACACACAAAGTGTCAGTGACCATGAAAACTGTTGGTGAATGTCTTCTTGCAACTTTGAAACCACAAATGAAAAATCTATATCCGCTACCCTTGCAAACACTAGCCAATGTTCGCCTTTCAGTGGGATACAAGCTTAAGACAATTAAAAGCAAAGTCGAGAATGAGAAAAAAAATTGTTGACTGAAATGAATACATTGCCAACATTTAAACACATTAACAGAAGACTTTAAAAGCACTTAAAGGTACGTTGAAATAAAATAGGTTTGTAAAATTACGGAAAGACCATTCTGCGAAATTAATTTTTAAAATTATCAATTATCAAGTATCAGGGCGGCGAGAAGCAAAGTTGATGTTGTTGGGGGTTTTTTTGTGTGTTTTTTTTGTTGTTTTTTAACCGGATTTAAAGCATATACACTCAGGGCTGACGTCTGTTAGCAGCATATTCCATTTATGTACAGCATAACAGGTAAATGCTGCTTCACCTTGTTTGCTTTGAACTCTGGGCTCCACTAATTAACCTGCAGACCTCACAGCACTACTGGATTTACTCAATCAGCATAGCTTTAATGTATTCAGGACACAAACCATTCAGTGATATATATTAGTAGCAGAATTGTATCTATTCTAAAGCATAAGTGAATCCAAACTTTTCAGTAAAATATGAATTAATGTGTAATTTAAATTAGGTGTATTTAAAATATTAGGGGTTTATGCTTTACGGACGAAATTGTGTTTTTGTCTGTCAACGTGGTGCACCTTTGCCCATGCTTTGAAAACCTCATTGTCTTATGAATTTTATTGAGAGAGTTATTTTTTGGTTCAGTGTCATGTTGGAAACTAAACATTCTTAAGGCTTTCGGCCAAAACTGACCGGTATTTAAAACTATTCATTCCTTCCTCCCAAGTGATTTATTGTGTACTCATTTTTTCCGTCAGAAAAAAAACAACCAACAGTCATGTGTTCTTTCTCGACATCTGATATCCATGTTTGGAAACATCAGAAAGCAGGAGTTTAAGGCAGGATTTGAGCGCTCTGCATTGAATATCTCTAAAAGAAACCTATCAAAATGAATGACTTTCCAAAAATGACAGTTCGCTATTTGCTTCCTGCTAATCTTATCGGGGTGAAATTCACCAACAAACATAGTGCAGAGTTTCTCATGAATCATGTTTATGTGTAGGACTTGATTACCTGATTGTGTGTTTGCAGTAAAAACAAGTCGGCAGACTTTATCAGAAAATCACTTAATAGCCTGGCAGACTCCAGTGATTACGCTGGCCCCTTGCACAGCCGTAGACACACACACATGCTCATGCTGCGTGACCAGTGCGCTGCTCACACGCACATGTACACACAAACACACACGCACACACACACACACAGCTGTTGCTACAGGTTGCTGGTTCACCAGACACTCAACATCCATTTTATTTATCTGCTTGCTTGGCTTAAATCTGAGCCAGCTACACGTCAAACATTCTTCTTGTTATGTAGTCTTTCATTTCATTGTTGTTTTTTCCTCAATGTTGTTTTTCTCAATATCTAATATGACAGTATCTTTGTCTTCTTGCCTATAGGAGCTGACCCTGGTTGGTCCAGAGTGTCCCTCAGAGCAGGCAAGGAGGGTCTTCCAGTCATTTGATCCTGAAGGTAATCAATTCTTGCGACGTATTTATTACATGACATCGCTCTCGGTGTGAGGAGACACGGTATAATTGACGCGAGTCAAGTATAACCGCCCTCCCCTTTGCTTCTTCCGGCTTCGGCTTTTCCAATATTTTTCCTCAACCAACAACCAGAATGACTTTTCTCTCATCTCCACTGTTGTTGTTTACAGTATGTCGGTGAGCTCAGCTCCTCTTACAGCTGAGTCAACCATCTCGCTCTTTTCCTCCTTGTCGCTTCCAGGTTACTGGGGGAAAGTACAAATAGTGTGATGCAATAGTAATAACACACAGAATGGGTTTGGGAAGAGTGTTTCCTGTGTAAGACAGTAGTGCGCAACCACCGGTCTGCAGGCCTTTGGTAAAAGGTTGGGGTGATGTAAGACGCGTCTGGAACCCAAAAATATACAGTATGTGTGTTTATTAGCAGATTGGGGTGAGGGGGGGGGGGGCTGAAGTTTTGCTTTCTGCTTTAGAGATGAGGAAAACAGGGTGAGATACAATACCAATGAATGTCCACAAACCTCAGATTAATTGCCATAGTGTACATGACAATATGCACAACACTGCAAAATTCCCGGGCAGCCACATCTTTGTTCTAATAATCAATATCGTAAATTGGAGGACAGTCATAATTGACAGGATTGCACAAACAAAAAGAAGTATGCTTGAACTTTGTATCACGGTTGTATCAAGTCACATTTTCAGCCGCCAATTCTGTGTTGACGCTATATTCCTGCCAGTCACAGCAGCCCAGTTTGCCTGAAACGTAGTGCAGCATTTTGCCCTTTTTTCTATCTCTCTCTCTCTTTTGAAATCTTGCCAAGAGTGGGGGCAAGGGGCTGCTGAGTCCTGAAGGCTCAAAGGCGTGGTCTACTGCAGATGCCAGGACGTTTCCTTCAGCCCTGTCATGTTCTTATGGGGTCCCTCACATTTGCTATGATCTAAACAATGTCTGACATGTTTTTCACATTCTGTCAAGCCTTTCTACGATGAAAGCGTGCCCGACCATGATGTCATTTCCATCCCGTTTTCTCCTCGGTCATAATTTACTTGCCATGGCATAAGTATAAATTTGACAATATGCATCTTACAATATATTCAGTCAATGCTGTCTCCCCCCCCCCCCCCCCCCCGCCCCCATCTGCTTGAACACAGACTGTACAATTTTATGGTTACAGATACCGATCGCATCTTCTCACTCACCTCCACCTAGGATCTGTGTCAGATTTAGATGGTCACCAATTCCACACATGCAAGAGGATGTACTCTGCGTAATCGCATACATTATATATGCAGAGCCGCACATCCTTAGCCATGCTTCAGCACACTTGAGTGCTGCGTTAATGTGCTGTAAATCTGCCCAAGTCAGCGCGGCTCCCACATGTTGTGGTGGTGGGGGGGGATATTACCCCTCCAATAGATATGAGGACGCAGCCACCCACTGTCTGTGTCGGTTGCTTGACTAATACTCTTTGCGCCGACCCCTCTGGGTTGTTTGAGAGAAACAGTCGGAGCAAACGGGGCATGCATTTAAACAAGAGCCCACGTTGGCTCGCATGTTCGTGTTTGAGTGAGTCACATTCCAAATTCAGACCGGCGCGCCTTCAAAAGCACATGTTAGCGTTTAAAGCGTCTCCTCACAGGTAAAGTGATCATCATGTCGATGGAATGTAGGTCAGAGAGAAAGGGCAAGGTGTATATGTGCGTGCTTGTTTTGACTCGCATCACAAGTTAATTCTCATCTGGTGCGTATGTGTGCGGTATGGGTGAAGGTCTCCCCCCCCCCTTTTTTTTTTTAAGCGACAATTGTGTTCTGGTCTGACTTGTTCATCCATCTCTCTTTGCGTGTCTCCCTCCAGATAACGGCTTCATCCCAGATTCTCTACTACAGGAAGTGATGAAAGCCCTTGACCTTGTCTCAGAGCCAGAATAGTAAGTGCTTGCATGTCTTGAGGCTGCTCGTTGCGGCAGCTTGTCTGTGTGGCACCTGTAGCTCTTCTAAAGTTGCCACTCCAAAGTCACGGCCAGGCCGGGGTCACCGGCCCAGCTCACGTTTCACTACCAGGCTTCTATAAAGTACCGTTAGACTGGACTCACTGTGAAAGCGCAAGACTTAAAAAATAAAAATAAATTGTCCGAATCCGAGGCTAAGAGGGAGAACATTAATGACAGGAAGAAAGCCTGTTAGAGAGAGGAAACTCTTAATAGCATCGCTTCAAACAGGAGTACGTTTTCCATCGAGGAGTGTTAAGCCCTGCACTGGGAGGACGGGTATAGTCGAGTGCTTGGACAACTGATGTGCTCTGCAGAGCCCCAGATGGCCAACACATCACAACATAACAGAGCACACCATGGGGGGTACTCGTTTCTCTCCGCTTGCCACACACAACACAAGTGTAGCAGCCCCAAATCCACCATATTGAATAAAAGTCAGCGAGATGGTGGCGCCGGTCTAGAAACAAAACACTTGGTACTTTTATTGCCAGAAGAACGAGGACATGCAGTTGTTTTCATACGCCTCACAGTGTCTGTATTGGTTTATTATTTCCTGCGATGGTTACTTCCTGGCCACTTGTAGTCTGTGTTCATGTCTTTGTGTTTAATCGTGTCTCATCAGTCTCCAAAGCGCATGTGTTCCTGTTTTGGGGCTTGGCTTCATTTTGGTCAGTTTGTACAGCGTGTTCCTGAAAATGAAAATCAGCATGTATTGTATTGTATTGTAAAATCAACCTTTTAATGCGCTAGCTCATTTTGACTTGGTTTAAGATACCAAATATGGTTTCTTGCCTTACTAAGGGCTCTATTAAACTGAGGGTGAATTCAAATCATCATTATGGATTCCACCTTTTTTGCAGTTGCAAAGTGGAATTTATTCTTGAGTCTCTGTGGTAAATATGATTCTCCGGCTGTTATTTAGGCATTTCTTGTGCTAAATGCTAAAGCTAGGCGCATACTGCATATTAAGCCTGTTTCAAGCCCTCGCGTTTGTCGAATCAATTTTTGTACAATGGAAACTTGAAGTGTCATAAATTAGGCATGCACAACAGTGATATCAATACCGTCAACACTCGTCTATCACAGAAGAAGAATCAATATGTGAAATCTAAAAGCAAGCAAGCACACAAGTCAAAGGAATGAAATTTTGCATTTGTCTGTAGACCCGCTGTTTTAGTTCCAGTTGAATTTCTTGGCTCAATTAGACATACAAGTACTTTGCTGCTTTACATTCCCGATTCTAACTTTCGGCGTGGCACCAGACTGCGTGCCAGAGTCGAAGCTTGAGGCAGAACAGGTTTAAGACGCAACCATCTATCAACTCGAGTCGGTATTTCTGGAGGTCTTTTATCGTATTTGATTTGCAACCTCCTTTGCAGGAGATTGTTTTTTGACACACTTGGCACTGAGCAGAAGACTGGTCTTTATTTTATTTTCCACTTATGATTTGTGCCGATTTGAGTCCGCAACTTATGAGCCTGATCCTGTCTCGCATTTTCCGCCAGTTCCTCTTTATTGGGTATTGTTGCGCGCAGCAAGCATACATTTCTGATTAGTCCTTCTCCACTTGTGTGCGCCGACTTCCGCACGACAAATTAGACAGCAGAAATTAGCACTGAAATGTTAGTCTCGGGTCCACTCAATTCTCAACCCTAATTATATGTTGCAACAATGGGTCTTTTCTTTAAAATGAGGCCACAATGGTTTTATAACATAACTTTATACAAGTTTTGAATGGTCGCACTTTGCCTGTGATGTCTTTTTTTACAAGCTGCTGTACGGCAGAATGTTCTGTTTTCTCCTCTCTATTACTGACAGAAATCTGCTCATATCATCAAAACCGCGCTGGTCCTTTCAAACATGTTCTGTTGAAATGAGCGTGACTTCCTCAGACTGCCGCCAGATGAAGGCACCCAGTGTCTGCATCGAAAACCGATTGACGCATGACTCGAAGTCCTAGACCGCTTCCAGAGAAAACATCATCTGATTGTGTTCGCGCACCTTACTCAAGGCTGGATAAGACACAAAGAAAAACTGCAGCGTGCTCCACGCAGAGAATTCCATGCGTCATCGTATCACATCCAGTTCGCTTTGAAAACGAACGTGTCATGTATGTCGTTCACACTTGCATGTCGTCTACTCTCTCTTTCTGCTGCCTTAAAAGGGCAATCGAACAAAAGTCTTCTTTTTTTTTATTTGCACGGTAATAATAATAATAAGCCTGATCTAACACACAGGAATGTCGGGAAAGTGGTATTTTTAGTTGCACCACAGTCTTTGTAAAAACACGTAGGCGCTCACCAAAACATGGCTTCACTCCGAGCTGACGTGATGTTTCCCAGTATTCTTAACAAACGAGTTTTACCCCCCACCCTCTCCTTTTTACCCTCCAGTGTCAATCTGGTGAAGAATAAGCTGGACCCAGAGAACTTGGGCATTATTCTTCTGGGCCCGTTCCTCTTGGAATTCTTTCCTGATCAGGTATGTGTACAAAGGTGGACGCACAAATTCCTTCCGTCCTCATTTGTTTATGCTTAGCGCAGTTTAAAAAAAAGGAAAAAGCGATCAATTTGAGGTCACCTTCACATTAGCATCGTTATCCGTGGCCAAGTGCTGTTCTAGCTAATCAAAGGCTTTTGCGCCAAAACATTCTTGCGGTGTCTCGTGTGAACTCTATGCGTGTTCACAATCACATGACGCAGCTCACCGAAGAGTTTAGAGAGAGTGGTTAAGCCTTCTATTTTTTTATGAGGCAGAGATAGAGGGAACTGTGTTAAAGTGATCAGGGCTTTAGGGACCCACCAGAGGAGCAACGCAGAGCTGCAAAGAAATTATGCCGCCATTAGCCAAGTGGACACACACACATGCAGACACACGTGGGATTGGGTCAAGGGTTTGGATTTCATACGGAGACATACAAATATGAGAAACTGGACGCGCGCTCAGACAACACACCCTATTAGCATCCTGCACCTTTAAGCCAAAGTCAGCACAAGTGTCATGGTCTTCGTGGTTTTGGCTGTTGGGTGGTAATCGGAGTTGCACTTCGCTTTAACGCATTCAAAACACACTTGAATGTAACAGGCAGGACTGCCAGGATTTGTAGTCAAAAAATGTTCCACTTCTGCGTCTTAACCTCCAGTTCTACCATTACGTTTTGGCCAGAGAGTCTCGCCAGCATGTTCTTCACTCTGTTTCCTGACTTGTGTTCCAGGATTCAGGAATCCCGGACTCGTTTCCCGTTTACCACTACAATGGACTCAAACAGTCCAACCACAACGAGAGGGTAAGACGGTGATGTGGCCTTCTTATATGTCCGTCTCTACCTACGTTGCATCTCTGTATTCCCTGTCAATCATTCATGCGCACAGAGACACACACACAAACACCGTTGGTGGTATCCTGCCCCTTCCAGGATAAACAGTAGCCATTGTGATCCTACTAGCTTGTTCAGTCAGCCAAAAAAAACCTCCAAGGGTTTGCCTCCCGTTCCTCATAGTCATTAGGACAGAGAGGTGAGTGTCAACAGCACGGCTGTGACAAATGCTCACCGACAGACAAGTTGAGGATGACAGATGGCTGTCAGCATGTGTAGCGCTTGTCTGTGGCTGCAGACTAGCCTGGTAGGCAATAATATCACTTTCTGCAGCTGTCAGCTCAGATGGGCCTTTGTTTTTTTTTTTTGTTTTTGTTTTTTTTTACTCTCCCATACACCGACCTGAAGTTGTAGGACGTGCACCACAAGTAGACAGAAACATGTGCATATATGCAGGCCAAGGCGCCTCTAAGATTGCAGTGGCAATTACATTTCCATAGATTCAAACGATTATGACAACAAAGTATTTTTTTTTTAAAGTATTATTGCCACCCGTGCAGCTGGTACAATTGTGTGTGTCTGCACATGTGGGTGTGTCTACTCTAAAATAGCATCAACACTTCGCATTTCAACCCAAACCACTTTAGGTGAAGTGCCTAGATTGAGATTGATGGCGCCGCTGTCCGTCGCTGGGGTCAGGAAAAAAATTTAATCATGCGATATTGTTTCCCACTGGGACTAGAGTTGTGTTTTTGTGTGTGCTGCACCAAGGTCACAGTTTTATTTGGAACATATCATTTGTTTGCATTATGCAAGCGAGGTACATGTATCGATTTATAAAATGTGAGAGACAGTACACCATGAGGAAAAACTCGGCATGTGTGTGCTTATTCTGCTTGTGTGGTGGACTTGAGATTATTAAAACAGCACATCACTCACATACCCATATCACCACCGCCAATCAACGATGCCGGTATTAGTATAGTTGCCAACACTTTATGTCTATAGTCTCATTCTTAAAAAGGCCCTAATACTATGACACTGATACCACTTTACCAATTTGACAGATACCTTTGAGGTAGCGAGACGAGGAAAATTCCAGGCATGTATTGACGAAACAGCTTTGACAACACTGCAAATGCATCTTATAGTCTGCAACAAAAAAAAAGAAAAGCAGACACCTCGTAAGTTATGGCAGAAGGAGTTTCTCTAGCTCCAATTATCGCTTAACTCTCTGGTGGAGTCAGATGCGCTTATGTCATAGTTAAAAGTGAATTGAAATTAAATTTAGACTTGTCTAGGTACCATAAAAGCCCGTTAAAAAAACGTACTCACTGTCTCAGTCCATGTATTAGATTGCGTGAGTAAATCTGGACTGACATATGTGCTTCAGGTAGAGTACGTGGAAGGGACCGCATTGGTGCTCGGGTTTGAAGACCCCATGGTACGGACCGATGACACTCCAGTGAAGCGCTGCCTCCAGACCAAGTGGCCCTACATCGAGCTGCTGTGGACCACCGAGCGCTCGCCGTCACTCAACTAGTCTGGTTTGTATGTACAACGGACCACTACTGCCTCCATCTCTCTCACTCACACACACGCAGCTCTGCTTAAGGGAGTTTATAGAGACTGGGACCACAACCACATACACGCAAACATTATGAATGAGAACTTTACAAATGCACCCAAAAAACTCCTGCAACTGTGTACGCCTGAGATAAAAAAAATTTCAGTCAAGATTCAACGCACCTTTAAATGATGCTACTGTCTGTTCAGCACGGCTTGCCATTTGTCACACAAGATGTTTATCATGTTAAAGTGTAGTGTGTCACACAAAGTCACACGCCGGAGCGCATATTCTAAGAGTTGTTCCGACAACTCAACGACTGTTTGAAGGAACGACCAAAGCCTTCCCACGTGAGAACACGCAGATGTTCACTCTCACTGCTAAACGTTTACAATGTTAGGACCAACGGAGGCACTCAAGCAACTGTGGAGGCTTCTTCAATGGCTTCAAGAACATGTACGACAATGTACCTCATGCACCACATTGAAACGTTGTATTTATTAACACGCTCACAGTTCAGATTGTGGAATAAACACTTTATTTGGCATCTTCCGCTTGTTGTTTAAATGTGTAGTCATCCCCGACCCAACATCAGGAAACATCACGTTTCCAGGCCCATCTGCATCCCTTCACCGCTAACTCGCGGCACATGTTTGCACTCTGCAGAGGCTCACAAGTCATTTTTCACTACATCTGCAGGATGGTGAGTTAAATGTCTGATAAAAATGGCGGAAGATGATGTGTTCTCACTTCGTACACTAAAATGAATATTTGTCTTGTGCAAACCCACTTAGGTACTCAGGTTCACATAGATGTCTCTGTGATGGAGTGAAGTTGTGAGCCGGTGTCATTTTGAATTCATGCTCGGAATGATGTGTTCATGAGCAGCTCGGAAATATGGGTACTGACTTGTTCAAAAGAAATGTAATTGTTTGCTCTTAAAATGTGTGTACGACTATGTGAGGTAAGTTACATGGGGGAGGAGGGGTAAATTCAGAGTTGCAAGTGCCCGATTTGCTCGCCCCTTTACGGCGCTTCTGACCCGTTGCACAACCCAATCTGCTCTCCCCTCACACACTAAGTCAAACACCGATAACGTTAATGCCTCATTGTTGCTAGATCAGATCAGACACAGAATTATGCCTCACCCGACCTTTCGAGAACTTTCTCATGCATCTTTTTCATCCTGGATTTACATGAGGACATAGAGCAGACCATTCACATCCATACATCTTGCATAAAAGCTACTTGAAGACAAGGTGAACTGTGCAATTAAATGATGAGGGCAGGGGTCAGGAAGTGAGAGATGGCAGGTGTTGGAAGCGTCTCCGTTTGACGGCTCAAGGTTTTGTTTTATTTGGGGGGTGGGGGTTCTTGACAGACACTAATGCTGTTTCATTTGTCTTTGCACTGCACTGTCAGACTGCCACTGGAGCTCATTTTGTTTTTAATGCGCCTGTATAGCTCGGTTAAGTAAAACAAACTGTCCAAAGTGGGGTTTCTCAGTCCATTATCATCATCTTTCGCTAAATGTGTTTAATACAAGAGGCTTGTCAGTTTGTGTTACAGCCAAATCCTCCAATATGATGCAAACCTGCTGGGCACAGTGTTAGGTAACCTTGCCCAAGGCACATACCAGTAATCTTACAGTTGAAATTTCTTGCAACACCATAACGAAATAATGCAGATCTCGTCTCAATTTAATCGGCAATTGGTAAATTATTCAGTGTGAGATCCGTTTTATTGAACACACATCTGCTGCAGTTACAAGAGGCCATTACTTGTCTTGTATGAATGAAAATAAGTGACTATGCAGTTTAATTGTATTTTCTGCCACCTAGTGGCAGAGCATTGAACCGCTCTGCCTGTCACGATATGTTAGTGGCATAAATAG
Source organism: Hippocampus zosterae (assembly GCF_025434085.1). NCBI lineage: Eukaryota > Metazoa > Chordata > Actinopteri > Syngnathiformes > Syngnathidae > Hippocampus > Hippocampus zosterae. Next base: position 10,799,326 of record NC_067455.1, read on the forward strand.
ATGAACGAAAATGTATTCTTTTCCGTAAATAATTACAAATTGTCTGACCAAATAAATGATACTGGATAATCATTTCCTGCTGCACACTTGATGATCTCTCACCGCACCAGGAAGTACCGCATTAGTTTGTGTAAGTGTACCTAGTGCCTTGCAAAACTACTCTCAATGTATTTATTTAGATTATTATTATTATGCAAGGGATGATTAAAAATGCAAGGAAGTGTTGTGCTAAAGCAATGGGGACCTTGGATTGCATGCACATCCAAGTTTTTTTCTAATTTGCCCCTCATGTATACTTTACAAGTTTCCCTTTGATTTTGTTTATTTTTCAAGCATTTATTAAAGCGATGGATTAATTCCCCCCCAACCACCCACCCACCCCCATGCGGAAAACGCGCCGTAAAAGGAGTGATGACGCACGGTTTGCGCGCTCACTTGTGGTCTGTTCCTGCTTGAATGACCGCGCGTGTGTGAGAGTAGGGGTGGTAAAAGTTTCGAGCAAGGGGGCGGGGGTGGGACTGTGTCGCATTGTGGAGGTTCCCAAGCACTAGACCTGCCGCTGGCTTGAAGGGGGTCAGAAGAAGGAGAAGATCCGGGGCAGGAGCGCGGTGATCCAGACGGACTGCAGCCGGCATTTGAAGCGACCTCACCTGCAACACGGTGGGACCTCCATCCGCCTGCCTCACATCGTTGAACCGGGGATTGTAAACGGCGGGATGGAGCGTTTACGGCGCATGGGAGTGTTAACACTCCGGCTATTCTCCCTCCTCTGGTGCGCGCCAAGTGGAGTTTGGAGCTTCAACCTTTACGCACAGCATCCAACGGTGTACCGCGGACCCAGTGGGAGTTATTTCGGTTATTCCGTTGACTTCTACCAGGCCAGCACCGACAGCAACAAGTGAGTGGCAACTTTGTCGACAGCAACATTCCGTAGACTTACACAATTAGTAGAATCATAATATAGTACTCATTTCACACTAATCTAATAGAGTGGTTATAAAGCTGCATTGCATCATCTTGACAGTTATTTATGGCTGTGTTCACGTGGCTGAATGGGTAAACCATTTTTTGTAGATATCAGATTATGCAATGGACAGTTGATATATACTCTAATGGGAAAAATATAGTTATGTGATGTTTTTTTTTTTACTTGTAGGATTTGATACACAAGCATCAAATGTTGACAGAATTTTTCCCTTTTCAATATAAATGGCGTTGACTTCCGTTTACCATCAACACTGATCAACATTACTTAAAACGTCATCCATCCATCCATTTTTCTGATCTGTTTATCCTCACAAGGGCCGCAGGCGTGCTGGAGCCTATCCCAGCCGAACTTGGGCAGTAGGCGGGGTACACTCTGAACTGGTTACTAGCCCATCATAGACGTCTAGTCCATGCAAACTGAAATTTAAACATAACCACCTTTTTTTTGTATCTATACACACACACATATATTCATTCATAGATTTGGAGAATTTTAGGTATCTAACCGACCCATTGATGATCAAAAATACTTATCAATGAATGAGATTATTTATTAGATAATCAATGCACCTCTAGTACATAACAAGCAATTATCTCCAAATATGCTGTGTAGCAGACTAATGTGACAGATGCATGAGTCATGTCTTCTGTTATCACGGAAACAAATCTTTTGGCCCATGCATTGCCTTTTCTTACCCTGCATTTCTTGAAAGATGCATTTGTGTCCCAGGTTCAGCGTGTTGGTAGGCGCTCCCAAGGCCAACACCTCCCAGCCTGGCATTGTGGAGGCCGGGTCCGTCTATGACTGCCCTTGGCCGGGCCTGCCTGACAGCTGCAGACAAATACCCTTTGACAATGCCAGTGAGTTCCCTCCTTTATTTTGTTCTGAAGTGAGAGCTGTCTCAATATATTTCATTCAATGAATCGTACACGGAAAGGAGATTGTACACATATGTCTCTTTTAAAGCTAAAGGTGACCTCACTTGTTTCATTTGGAACCAACGAGTTAATTGTATGTGAGCCGGCGCGTTGTTGTTTGCGTGGAAAAACAAGAGCGATAAGACCATGTGGCTTTTATCAAAAAGATGGCTGGCAGGTTTGCTGGTGCAAGACCGAATAGTTTGATATGCTAAGTATCCAATCAGCCTCTGCTCCATCTCTAATGTTGTGTGCGGTGGATGGAGGTTAAACTCCAGAACAAGTGAGAACAGCAGAAAGGCGGGGAGTGCAGGGGAGGGTGGGGGGGTGGGGGTAGCTTTGTATGCACATGGGAATTTAGTTCCCTTACGGAAGAAAGAAGGGGGATTGGGTGAGGTCTGCTTTTCATTACATCTTGAAAATGTATCCCTGTCTCCTTTGCCCTCCTCTTGTCTCCCCTTCTCTTCCATCAATCCGCCCCTCTCTCTTTCTCTCTTTGAGATGACTCAACATCCCCAAAATGAGAGGGCAAAAATGACTTTTCATGCATACTTGGCTTGGAGGAAATGGCTTTAAATCAGCATCTGAGCAGCATCACATTTGAAGTCTTTGTAACGAAAAACTACGACCGTGCACGGGAAAACAAAAGTGTTACATACGGTGTACACGGTATCTGTGTCTCTGTTGGAGGCCATCATTTGCTTTGTTGTTGATCACTGAGCAACTGGGGATGTCATTTTTCGCTCGACAGCAAGTGGCAAAATGGCCGCCTTCTGAGATGGATAAAAATGGGTGGATTTTACTGCTCAAGTCCCATAGAATACCGTGTTTGGACTAGTGGAACTTTTTTTTTTACTTGACTTCCCCTTTAAGACATTCGTAGAGGTCAACCGTGCACTCTGGATGTGAATTTGACTTTCATGCTTATTGTATTAATTCAGTGATTGAGATTAACAATCAATTAATTCAAAATATATGTACCGGTATATTATTTTTCAAAGTATGCGAGAATGCTCTGAACTCTTGCTTCCATACTAGAGTTCTATTGAGCACTATATTGCTAAGCTTCGCCGTCCCTCCAGTTTTCAGAGCATGACGGAGTTTAGATGGCAAACTAGTTGACTCTGAATCACCACTGCTGGTTGTTTTGTCCTGCCTGACACCAGGGCAGGGCACTGTCATGGTTGGCACGTCTGCTTTAGCATTCTAAGGTTTGAGGGAAATTTCCACCATCAACACTATTCATAATAATGGATGGCGTAATTATTATTCCTACCTTCTGCACAAAACCGTGCACAGGCAATAGCATTAGAGAGCAAGTAAGTGGTCAGATGGTTCATGGAAATTCCCTGATTGCATTTTATCGATGCATGTATAAGGGATGGTTTTATTCCGCTAATTCTGGGTAATTCTTCACAAAAAGTTGAGCACTTAGAGTTAAGTGTTGCTGGCTTAATTCCATGTTCTGAAAGCACAAGAGGCAGCAAGTGTGTGCTTGGACGTGTGCAGTAATCTAAACACCAGCGTATGTATCTCTTTGTACACAACTCTGTGATTGATGATCGAGGCCAAGGCGGATTTTTCTCGAGTTACAGCAGACCCCTTATTACAGGTACAAACCGGACAAGGGAAGAAGCACACATGTACACAATAAGCAGGGCGAGTGTGGCAAACATCTGTGTGTGCGCGTGTGTGCCTTGCTGGTTATAATCCACGCATCAATTTCACATGCGCCTGGTTAAGCGTACGTACCTGCATGCATGTTTGTGCGGTAGCGGTGACAAAAGGCAGACTTGTAGTCTCATGTGAGCATTGTGACGGATGGAGGACTGAAACTGAGTAATGGGACATGTACTGTATACTGTATGGACATAAGAATTGAGTGTTCAATTAGCCTGCCAGGCATGTTTTTGGAATGTGGGAGGAAACCGGAGTACCCCGAGAAAACCCACGCTGGCACGGGGAGAACATGCAAACTCCACACAGGGAGGCCGGAGCCGGAATCGAACCCTGCACCTCTGCACTGTGAGATTGACGCGTAAACCACTGGATCACCGGGCTGCCCCAGATAAGATGTACACAACCAATATTTATTTTCCGAAAAAGTGGCTTGAAGCTGACAAAATACAAGTAAAGACGCTGGTAAAGACACCAAGATAAAATGAGAGAAACAAAAGGCGCTGGCTTGCAAAAGTGAGGAAAAATGAAATTAGCTTGTCTGTAAAGGGCTAGAGAAACAATTCACGACAAATACAAACCAAGAATAACTTCCCAAAACCAAAATGACTCCTCACCAGAATGCAAAGAGCAAAAAACAAGGAACGGGAAAAAAACGGAGCAAGATCAGGAACCTCTCAAAAATTGCATCTGAACAATGGCTTGAGCAAAGTGAATTATCCGACATTCAGTTGTCAGCAGGAGAGTCTTTAAATAGTGGCTTGATTGTGATGCAAGAATGGCGCGCAGCTGACGGGAAACGCCCACCACTCAGCTGAAAATCAAAACAAAACGAACAGAAAATGACAGAGCTCAGGTCTTCCAAATCCAAGCATGACTCTATGGACTTCGCTTCTTGGCAATTCTGATGCATGTACAAATGATGGATGGATGGATTTTAGAACTGGGGTTGGAGGCATTCTTTTCAATTTGAATGGATTGTGTTTTAAACTACAATACCCCAAATATGTTGTTTGGGATGAAAGGGGGCAGGGTACCTCCTGGACAACTCACCAGCCAAGGGCTGGATGTCTAAATCCTTAACAATTCTGTTAAAAGGACTTAGGCAACAAGAGGTGCTGTTGATTCATTCCTAACTGGTTTCTGGTCTAGAGAGGACCAACATGACATCTGCTCTGGGATTGGACCTCGGCGATGGCTTGATTGCTTTGGGCAAGCATCCATGCGTTCAGTGCGACACTAGCATTGGAACGGCATTTCAAAACATTCAGAGACAGACTGATGACTGTTTCCCTTTTTTATTCAGTCTATTGGTAACATAGCATCAATGTCTCATTTAAGCCTGGAAGCGTGGAGAAAAAAAAAATCAGTGACAAATGAGAATGTTATGTTGATATCTGAGGGCAAATCAATCAGTGGGTCACTGGATGATGGATGGAGCATGTTCACCGCGGTCAGTCATTGTTGTGAAGCGGTCCGCACAGCATGTGCACATGCAAAGTGCGAGTTTGAGTGAACATGTGTTCAAGAAAGGTGTTTAACAACGAAATGGAGGGGGGGGGGGGCAGCTGCAATAATGTTGGAAAATATCCACAAAGAAACACAGTTACACTAATCCTAACACAATGTAGTTAAGTCAGCAGGGAGATGGTTGTAATCTTGTGTCTCCGAGGTGTTGTTATATTTTATGAGACCAGCGTTAGCTAGCTTTAAAAAAGGAACAATAGCATCCGGACAAACGTCTATTTCTGTGAAGCCAATTTTGTTTTGGTGTTTATTTATTGGTCTTTTTAAGACTTTGTTTTATCCATGACAAATGCTTTTCATCCTCGAAGACTCCAAGAATGGAGTCAGTGCCAAAGTTCATTTTGCTGGCATCGCTAATGATTTTGCTACATTTTTGCTCATTCTTCTGTTCAGATAACCGCATGATAAAGGTAAATGGCAGCAGAGAACCTTTGGAGTTTAAGTCCCATCAGTGGTTTGGAGCATCTGTCAGGACACACAAAGGCAAAGTGGTGGTAAGTTGTCCTTGGGAAATTGTAATAGAATGTTGATTGTCATTGTTGCAGAAAATGCAAAGCATTTTAGCAGCTCCAGGTTGAGTGGCACGCCACACTATGGCAAACATTGTGCAACGAGGAATATAATAGATGTCAGAGCTCTGCTGCAGTAAAAAGGAATCAAGATCCATGTCCTGTAATATGAGCATCGGTTTATAATGTGAAAATAATAACGAAATATATGACTATACAATTTACAGGCGGGGGTTAAAAGTAGAAAAAAAATGTGCAGTGGATTGGAATTGGAATTGGAATAAACCACTTCTGGTGGAGTAAAACATTACATATTTTGGTTGTGGTATATTAAAATATTTATGTGTATTACTTAGGCCGATGATATTGGGCTCGTATTAGGCCTTTTCAAAATAATAATCGGCTGGACGTTTGCCGATTAAACAAAGATCTTACTTTCTTCAGAAAGAAAGAAGTTTTTCTTTGTGAATGACATCATTGTCTCTATTTCCACAGACAGGTGCATGGGCGCTCAGTGTAAAAATTGGTGCATCTTCATTTTCATGCCAGGGCATGTCTACTTTACCATGTTTAGGAATTTGGCAGACCACCTTACATCTCACTGGGCATTTTCTATTACACGCCCCCGCCACACCTCACAATTTGGTGATAAAAAAGGAGACTAGAATTTAGAACAGGTGAAACCAGGTCTAAGTTGTGGCGCATGTGTTGTGATACGATTTCGGTGGATTTGATCCAGGTCCAGGCAGACGTATTCTGCACTCTTCTGATATGTGTCATGGATGTCATTGTTTTTTAATTCATAAAGGCGTGAATCGAAACGTTTGAATCTTCTTGCGGTTCTTAATGAACGTAGTTTGCGCAAGCCGATTTCCTGCACGGGCTCCAGCGAGTGAGTCCATTCTGCTTCCGCCATGTAGATCACACCTCTCACCTGTGCTGAATTTAAAGGAAATTCGAGGTGCCGCTTTGTTTGGCTGGGAATCAAGTCAGCTCTGTTCACTCCCACAACAGCGCAAACACCCATTTCTAACCGCACCCATCAATGAAAATACCCAAAGAAAGAAAACTCGCGTAACATTTGGCTGCACTTTGAAAAAAAGTGAGGAGAAAAGCATTTAGAAACAATCAAATGTTTTTCTGGACTGAAAAGGAACATTTTAGACATTGTATGACCATGCCATTACATTTTTTTATTCACCATGTTTTCAAATATATTTTTTGTCTTTATTATTTATCATTTGTTTGAAAATAAGTGTATGACAAACTCAGTAGAAAATATCCTCAAATTAATTGGAGGGTTTTCTGCTCCTCTACCTGCTTTTAGGTTGTTTTTTTAGAACGTAAACTTATGATGTGTTATGCAGGCGTGCGCTCCTCTCTACCACTGGCGCACAGTGAAGCTGAGTGGGGAAATGGATCCCGTGGGTACCTGTTACGTGGCCGTCCAGAACTTCAGTGCCTACGCAGAATACTCGCCATGTCGGACCAGTGAGTCACTTTACGATTCCTCCTCCGCTTCCTATTCACCTCGCCTTTTCTTCTTTTTTTTTTTGTCGACCTTCGCAGCTGTCCGTATGAACGTATGAATCCAAATGTAGTACATGGACTTAATGGCCACAACATAAGGTACACATGCAAAGATCGATACAAGATGCCTTGAGATAAATAATTTTGCGAGCCATGAAGTTAACAATACATTTTATAATGCATCTTCAAACTTGACCTTCTAAACAGCTACCATAAATCTAATGTTACTCAAGTGGGCTATTCAGAACTATTGAACCAATAGTCAGTTCAATATACGGCAGCTATGGTCGCACGAAGTTTCAATTAACTTTGGTTGTCGCAGAGGTATCCATTTTTCAATTGGTTGTTCGAAGTCAGTCTTTTGCAAATAACAAATACTGCCTAAAAACACTAAAAACACCACCATCCTGAAATACAGTAGTTCATCAAAATGAAAACATCAAAAATCTATTGTCATCCCGGCCGAATTGTTTTCCATGCAAGAGATTCTGTACAAACATAGGTACTTAAACAAGTTATAATCTGAGTCATTAATTTATTGTGTGTTAGTTTGCGTTCCTGTACAACTGCACTGCCTCATCTTATTCATTTCATTTTGATGATTAGAAATAGCTGTTATTAGGACACCGGGACTGTAAACTACAACCACACAATCGTAAATGCTTAATTAACACTTTCAAAAAAAAAATACTTAGTGCACATTATGGCAAACAGAACAGTTACCTGATACAATTCATGATGCATCTGATTTGATTGAGCAAGGCTACCTGATGAGGTATCCAGACAAAGATCTGATCTTACTTTCTCACGATGTCCCTCCCGGTTGCAGCCGAGCTCACTGGAGCTGCTACTTCACGTCTCACTTTCACGTCTTTCCCCTGCTGATAGTTTATCTGTGTCTTTTTTCTGTCAACTTAATGGGCTTGTAGGGATTTTCCTGCCTTGCACCCTAACCCTTCCGCCCTCAAAACCAGGCTCATGCTGCACATACCCCCTCCCTGCAGGGTGATATGAGCATGATAAGGACAAAGGCACATCATCAACAAAAGATCAAATGTGGCCTTTATTGTCGGCCTCTCCACAAACAAATCCGCTCCTACATTTACGCGCACCCTCCAGCCATCACACAGATATGCATGATGTCGTGTGCGCCAGTGCAAACAAAGCCCCACTTAACACAGTGAACCATGTCGTTCTCCAGGGAGACATAAAGCTGCGCTATAGTTTCCTCTTATATGTCCAAATTCTGCGCCTCCACTGACGCTCGAACGTGCACCCTCCCTACATCCCATAAATCACGTTGTATTTACACATTGCGTTGTTACACATCATCAAACTTCACCTCAGGGTGCCTCCAACATGGGGAACAATCCGTCCTTCTGATTTACATGCGCAGTTAGGCGATGTTATTCTAATAAAAACACACCTTCGAGCGTATTGTTTTTCTTCTTTTTTTTCTTTTTTATTATTGATTAAACTGTTTCATCTGATATAATATTCTCTCTCGTGTCAGATGAGCATTTGGCTCCAGAAAACAAACCTTTCCACTGATTAAAACAAATGACATGCTGCCTCTTTACGCTCTATTGTGTATGTGTGTGTGTGCGCGTGCGTGCTTGTGTGATTTGCAGATGACCCGGACCCAGAGGGGCAGGGGTTCTGCCAGGCTGGCTTCAGTGTGGATTTCACAAAGGTATGAATGAATGCAACACAAGCACATCACCGGCAAAGTCTCCCTCAACGCATCGCAACGCACCCCTTCTTAAAGTTTCAAGCGGACACCTCCCTTTTGAGATTTATCGTGAAAGTTGGGAGCCTGTTTATCTCCTGGGGAGCCTCTCGTCCCAAACACAATAGTCTAAATAAACACATATGCAGGCTTACACTGTAAAGTCAGCGGGACCTTTAACCTCCATCTCACGATCCAAAGTAGCCCTCCTGTACAGGAAGCTCTCACTCTGCAAAAGTTGTCGCCACGTATGACAGCAGGGTATGCACAAACATATGCACTCAGGACCACGTTTGTTGCTCACGCAAATAGTCACATGCTCTCGCAAGTTCCTGTCACGTGACTGACCACAAGTTAATTGTATTTATTCCAGGAAGGAAGGCTGGTGGTAGGAGGCCCTGGAAGCTTTTACTGGCAAGGTAAATGCAGTAACACACGATGCATATGCTAAAGTGATGGAATGGAATCTTTGAAGTCAAATGAGTTTGAATTCAACCAAACATCCATCCATAAAGTTCCCAAAAGGTGACTGGAATGTCAAAGACATTTAATGAGGGCCTGAAATGGGCTTGAACTCAAATCCATGAATTATCCATTCATCCACTTTCTATACTGCCAATCGTCATCAGTGTCACGGGTGAGCTGGAGCCGATCCCAGCGGAAGGCACAAAAACAAAGCATTACCACACATATTCACACCTACAGACAAAGGACTCAATTTTCATAACTGTGCGGCGTAACTCTGCCCAGAGGCGGTTTAGACCGCCTGTTGGTACTTTAGCAGACGACTGCAAGCCAGCGGATCTGCAAGAGGGAGGACTGCGCCACTGTGGCAGTCGTCACAGACAACTTCAACAATTACAGTAAATACTATGGCAAAGGTTTGCTCCATGAGCAGGTTGTTTTCCTCAGGAAAAAAATAAGAGCTGGACCTGCAACCCTGCAATCAACCGTGATTTTAAGGAGCTCTCCTGGATATTGACAGAATGGTTTTCATACGTGTCAAGGTAGTGAGCTCAACAGCCATTACCGCCACCTCCCCCAACACACACACACACTTGCCAGATAAGCAGTGTCATCACGAGATGACAGCGATTCTGACTTTTACTTCATGATCTTTCCCTTTACTCCTTCTACTTCACATCTGTAACAGTGTGACAGGAAGTGAGTGTTTGGGCTCCATAATGAGCTGATCTTGGGGGGGTAATGGAGCGTGGAGGGCCGGCCCCTCTGCTCCATGATAAAGCTCGTAGGAGAAGGAGGCTCTAAGAAGGAAAGGTGGTGGGGGCGGGGGGGGGGGGTTGATAGTGGTTCATTAAGGAGATGACAGTAACGTGTTGCAGAAGGCTGCGAGAGGGATGCGAGGTGAGGGCCGGGGTTAAGGATTTAGACAGCGCAGATGCATTTCCTGCTCGATGGATTGCTTTCAGGATGTGGAGTCCGAGCAGAATGCCGAAAGGCCATAGAAGGGGAGATCACCCGTACGAGTGGGCCAGTACTCCCACTATTCCAGGTGTGCTCTCCAGGGTCGGCCCCTTTCCTCTTCCTTCATTCTAAATTAGGGAAAACACAGTTCCGCAAATACACATTAATTTCTCATTTCCTCTTGGTGTCATCGGGTGGCGTATCGTTTCTTCAAAATGGAACAAAGGCAAGCTTGACTGCAGCGTCAAAGTTTAACATATTGGCACAAGGGGAACGATTCCATTGTCGATCTATCTCTTTAGTTAGCTGGCTACCTTCTTACATAGGATGACAAGACGATGTGTATGGATGCGTTGTATGCCGGGGCAGGAGGAATATTCGCCCCGTGACTCAAATGGAGAGAAAAAGAAAAAAAAGAGTGTTGCAGAAGCAAAAAAATAATAATAATAATCATAGTACGCCGAGTTTGTTTGTCCCTTAGTTTGTTGATAATGACGGGGGTCATAACATTTTTGTTTCCGTTACGATTAATGGGAATTTTTCTATCCTGGCTCGCGAGAAGAAAAACAAATTCCTCTGAAAAAAAAACAACCCAATATGCGATGTCGTACACTTACATTCCTGGGCAGTGAGAATGTTCCTTCAAGACTTAAATGGCAAAAAAGAGGAACTAAATAATTGAAACTAAATTGGGAGGGGTGCTCCACATTTGACAGGCTGGTTTGCAGTGTATGGAAGGGGTCTGGGGGGGGGGGGGGATCTAGAGAAATAAGAAAGTGTTTTTTTCTGGAAATGAATCAGTAAGTAGTAGGTTTTCAATCATACACATCTTAGAAGTCGAAGAAAAGTTTTGCATCATGGCATTTGTTTACAACAACCGAGAAAAGTCCAGTAGCCTCGATTCAACTTTTACAGATTTTGCAATTTTTGCAACATCCTACTAACTGGTTAACACATCCAGAACGATCCACCTGAACAACTTTGGTACAGATTTAAGAAAAAGGGCAGGAAAAGCTTTCTCGAAACCATGATACCATACGTGTGTGATTCGGGCTTGTTGTTTGTTAGTGGTGCCGTTGTTACTTAACATATAAAAGCCACCACAGACTACACTAATGGACTGCTCCCTCTCCCGTGCCCTCGTCTCGGCAAGGCCGGCTGCCTCCAGTTAAAATACTTCCTCTTAATGTTTATAAAAGCACTTTGCCCGGAGTTTATAGACTATTATATGAAACAATCACCATCAGCAGTGGAGCCATGTATACTCCCCGGACACTTCTTTAGGTACACTCCCATGATAACCAATACAAGGCCTGTTCCAAAAATTCTGTTGAAAATACTAACAACTCCGTTTTGATTGACACTACTGGGGAGGCATTCATTTAACAATTTGTTTATTATCTCGGCTGTAGTTTCTAGTGGGGAAGAAATTCACTGTATCATCCTGAGAACGACGTATTATAAGCACATGTCAGTCTGATACCGTGCAGTTCGGAGGTTGTGCCAATGAGTGTATGGTCAATTTGTCAGTTGGCGTAAGAAGTGCTCCATGACAAAATAATGTGCCATATTTAACGGTGAGTTTGATGTGTTGATGTGTTATTTTTGGGAGATAAAAGTCAGTCCAAGGAGGCCATGTTGAGCTGACAGGAGGGTTAAGAGCGCGCCATTTCCTCTGCCTGAGCCGGACCGCGCGCATACGTGCACAATAAAGAGGATTTATGGAAGGTTGAGTACAGCCGTAGATAAAATGCTTTGTTTGTTTAACCTGCTGCTCAATGGCAGAGCAAAGGTGTTGTTTGTATCTCTGCGAGCGTAAATCATAAACCCCCACAGATGTTTTCTTGAAAGTTTAAGGAACGTAAGGAATATGTTTCCTGTTTTTGGACTCGACTAATGATGGGTTTTAACTTCCCTCGGGGGTGACGCCGACGTGTCGCGATAGCTCGACGTACACGGTGCCAACTCGATGCGACATTCTCACCCTGCTTGTTTTATTATTCCATGTGCAGAATCTCGTACGACGTACATCTTTCTGTGTGTGTGCAGGGCAGGTGATGACAGCAGGCGTAGCGGAGATACTGAATGGCTACTCTTTGAAAGCTGTGCTGAGACGAGTTCCCGGAGAGAAACACACCACCGCCGCTGAAGACACACACGATGACAGTTACCTCGGTAATGCACAAACTCAAAATCGTCCCTTAAGAAGCGATTCCTGACCCCTGTGCCGTGGCACATTAGAGCTGAGCGATATTATTTGTTTCATCATTATTATTTGCTCGATTGGTTTAAAAATTATTCTTTGTTCAGGAAAAAATGTGTCTTTGTTCATTTATCTTTGCCCACAGTCACCATTCATGACGTAGGAGTGACCTCAATCACAAGAGTCGTCACCCAGACAATTTTTTTGCTAACGCTGTATGGCGGCTGTTAGCTTAACTCAACTCACTTCCTAAGTAGCAGCAGTTTGGCATTTTTTCTCGTACACTAATCATTAAAAAGACAATCACATCTTCTGTATTTCAATCAATCACTAATGTTCCCTTAATGGCCCACCTGCTTAATTCTAACATAAAATGGTTTGCACCATGAACATGCCAATGGTTAGCATCAATAATAGCAGTTTTAGAACCATACAAGCAATAGATATATGAACACAAACAGTGGCTCAACACATATTTGAATATCACCACTCGATATTTATTCTCTATGAAAAGCATTAACTCATGATGGACAAATGATTTTATTCTTTACATTTTATTTACCGGGATTTATGATACTCATTTTCTTTTAAATAAATAAACACAAACATAATTTTGGGGTTGTTTTAGGGGAAGGCTGGATCATATAAATGGCATTTCCATTCATTTCAATGGGGAAAGATGATTTGAGATGTGAGTGTTTGAGTTACAAGCATGGTCACGGAACAAAGAACGCTATCTAAAGTCAAAGTACGGTACCTTTTTTGACATCTTGGTTGAAAAGTGTGCCATAAGATTATTCGATTGTAAAAGATCTGCTTTGGCGCAATAATGGTTGGGACAATAATGCTTCACAATGCTCTTCACCCCAATTTTTTTTTTTTTTTGACAAGACAGTGCATCTTTCCCCCGCGGGATCAATTTATAGTGATTGGTTATAGTTATAAACTGTGGCTATCATCTCATATGATGGGATAGTGAATAATACCTACTCGAACTATAATTTCCAAAGAATTAGAAGGATATTGTCGGTGGCCCCCAACTTTCACCGTGTGGAATCCTCAAATTCTGACGACCATCAAACACATTGTCCACCCCTTGTCCCAGTAATCTTTTGTGGAATTTAGCCCTTTTTTTCTCTTCTCTGCAGCTTCTTGCCAACCTCCTCTCGGGATTATTTTATTTCTCCCTGCGGACTACATGACAATGTCTGCTGTAGTTTCCTTCTGAGGTCTTCCTCCATTTCTCATCCCTTGGGCTGCAGGAGGTGGACAACATGACTTTGGCCCTCTTTCACAAAGGCAATGGTGTTTAACAGTGGCCTTGCTTAGGCTGGGTTTCTTTTACCTCATTTCTTGCTCCAGAATGTCTGTGAGTATCGCTACCACCTTGCCATAGTGCCACCTAAATCTCCGCTATGTCAGTACAGTCTTCCATCCTAAAAGCATGCGGTCCATTGTCCCTTTTCAGCCACAAAACCTTCACAGCGGGTCCTCCATCAAGGTCTCATACGCAGAAAACAATGTCCAATGTCTTTTGAGGAGATTCCACCTCCTCCAGGCACCTTGAGTTGCAAGCTTGATTTATTTTGATTGTCTTCTTTCTTCCTCAAAGTTTCAGACTTCCACCATACATGCCCCACGGAGTTCTGAATCTGTCTGCCCGAGCCTCCATCAAATACACCCAAATTGCATTACGCCACCTGTGCACAGAGCTAGGAATGATTCTAGGTCGTCGAAAATCTTGTCTACCTTTTATGACCAAATTTGCAGATGCGCCGGGGGGCGCGGCAAGAACCTTATACCAAATTTACAAACAATGAAGATGTACCCGTTTCTAAGACAAAGGCAGGGGTGACGGTCCAACTAAACTCTTCATTTGGCATTGCGATGGCGGACCACTCTGTGAGTTACATTTATAACGGTTCTCCACTAAGTACATTCACTACGCTACTCGTGCCACCGATGAAGACACATTACTTACACCTATCAATATTTTTAACTAAAATGTATGCAGACAAAGCGTATTGACAATATGCTTTTAAACGTGTTTCTTTGTTTCTCAAAAATGACGTCGCCATCATTGTTTTCTGTTCGATGTCACAATGTCATTTTTAAATGTTTCCCGAATGTAGCCGACGTGTCTTAACGAGCAAATGATCTTTCTCTCCTAGGTTACTCTGTAGCAGTGGGGGAGTTCACTGGTGATTCGGAACAAGGTGAGAAACCAAGAACACATGCAGCACCAACAACTACAACTTGTCTCTTTGGCACTTGAGACGCTAACATCACTGTGGCGTGTGAACGGGTGACCCAAAGGGAGCGAGCGCACAGCTGGGTGACGACGTGCAACTCTGAACTTCCAGGCAATAATGAGAACTGTCTCTGAATGTCTGGGTCGCGACCCCCCGAGGGGGACACGTCTTTGGGAATTACTGATAACGGGATTTCCTGAGTTCCACTTTGACTGATTAGAATGATTAGTGTCAGACTCCGCAGACCTCTGCAGGTTTAGTGTTTCTTCTGGACTTGAACAAAAGGACTAATGAGCCTATGCTGGACAGATTTAGTAGGATTTCATCCGAAAGGAAAATGGTCGTATCATCTGGGTTTCTTAAAAAATGAAAATTTTGGTAGAAAAAACAATGACACTTGAAATAAATACTTCGCAAAAGTAAATGAAATGATCTCAGTGTATATAGATGCTACATGCAGACATTGCATAGTAAATTTCGCCGATTTAACCTCTGTTACATACTCAATTGCTGACCAAAACAGCAGCACCCCGATGATTTCAAGTGTACACTCTTACCTTGTGATATAACACGCACAGTGCATCTGCATAGTATTAAATGTCATCTTATGTTTCTGTGGAGACATGGGATCGCTCCAGAAGCTCATTATCGATTAAACATTGACAAAATTGCGTCTCTTATTCAGTATTACACCCAGGGACCGTCAATAAAGACCAAAAGAAAGTTGGATCGTTGACAAAATGTTGTGTTTTTTAGTGCTTATTTTATGGACATTTCCACCAATGTCATTGCCATTTTATACGTCCTATCTATTGGCGCCTCTTTGCTAATCATGATTTAGTGGGATTTTTTTATTTTATTTTTTTTAACTGAATGAGCTGGCTTTTATGAACCCCCAATTCCCCACTCAAAGGCCCTCCAGCACAACAGATGTTAAACAGTTTTAAAAGTTACATTTCGATGCAAGTGCTTTGGTGAGAAGCTCACTGTGGTCTTGCGAGTCTTTTTCACAACAACGAATTGATCGTAACAAAGTTTTAACGGGGCTGGGAAGTTTATGGCCTTGTGGTTATAGGGAAGAGCAGGATGACAAGAAAGCTGTCTGTGATCTCCCCGAGCTGGTAATTGCAGCGCAGTCGTCAGTCACTAGGACTACAGCCGATCATTCAACGTATTGTCAACTCTTCTTTTGTCACAGTCGGTGCACTGTTTAGAGTTGACATCATTTGACAAACCCCTGTCAAGCCCCGTCTTTGATTGTAAGTCTTTTTTTCCAAATGTGCGTTAATTCAGGCCCTGTTTGGGATTTTTTTTTTCAGAGCTCCTCGCCGGAGTACCGAGAGGAGCACAAAACTTTGGATACGTGAGTATGGACACAGGAATGCAAAATATACTTGAGGTTGGTGTGTTTTTGCAAGGATTTGGGAGGAAATCACACAATAAGTTGTGAACCTTTACAATCAAAGTGGCCCTGGTGCCTTTAAATGACCCTTGAACTCATGTGCAAACCCCCTAAGGGGTTGGGGGGAGCAGTGGGGTGGGGCGCAGTCCCACTGAAATGCGCTCCACGGACATGAAGTGCTGAAACATTTTATTTTGTAATTATCTCAGTGCTGTGAGCTTTCGTGCATGAGATGAGTGCAGTTTATTATTTCTTATTATTATTTGTAAAATTTCTTATAACAAATTAGTGTCATCTATTTAATACAGTATTATTGTATGGACCCCTACTAAATTCTCAATGTTGTAAATTGATAGAAATGAATAGAGGGTGTGTGAGAACTGTGCAGTACAATCTGGGGAAAACAATTACTTACAAGAAATGATATTTTATATAATATTGACATTTACAAGATGTAGTCATTATAATGTACGCATTGGGGAAAAAATGCACCCTCAACAGACTACAATATCAATATAACAGAGGAGAGTAAAACTTATTCAGAGGTCACGGGTTCAACTCCGGCTTTCCTGCGGGGAGTTTGCATGTTCTCCCTGTGCCTATGTGGCTTTTCACCGGGTACTCCGGTTTCCTCCCACATTCCAAAAACATGCATGGCAGATTAATGGAACACTCTAAATTGTCTAAAGGTGTAACTGTGAGTGGGAATTGTTGTTCGTTTATGTTTGGCCCGCGATTGGCCTGCAACCAGTTCGGGGTGTACCCCAAGTATTGGCCAAAGTCGGCTGGGATAGAATCCAGCACGCCCACAACAATCATGAGGATAAAGCCGTATAGATGGATGGAGTGCACCAAGGGTTAAGGGGGCACAAATACTTGACTCACCCTGGCGCCTGCAGCCCGTGCTACGCCACTGGTTCGACTCTGTGACAAACGAATGAGGAAACCGTTTCCAGATTTGACCACAGTCATTTCAGCGTGTTACAAGGCACCCTGCTCCTCCACCGCCTCCAACACTATCTTCATGACAACAACAACATGAGGAGTCTGTCTTTTTGTCAAGGCTGGGGGACAATACATGGATGATTGCGACATTTTCGACAAGAAGCACATTTC
The DNA here is from genome assembly GCF_025434085.1 of Hippocampus zosterae. NCBI lineage: Eukaryota > Metazoa > Chordata > Actinopteri > Syngnathiformes > Syngnathidae > Hippocampus > Hippocampus zosterae. The sequence continues at coordinate 10,816,601 of NC_067455.1, forward strand.
GCCATTTCCAAAGTTGGCATGTCAAATCGGAAAGTAGCACGAGCCTGGTCGTGAAGAAACCCCAGTCTTCGAGTGCCATTCGTACGGCCGCATTGCTCGCTCTGACGCTTTAACTGGTGGGAACTTGTCCCCGGGGCTGACTGCGTCCGTCCTCCCTAATGACACACTGCTTCCGCCGTATGTGGAGGGCGCTGACCCCGCGTCACCCCACCAACCCGCCTTCACCACCACGACCCCCCTCGCATTAACCTGCAATCACAGTGCATTCAGAGTACACACACACACACACACACACACACACACACACACACACTGCAACACTGTGTGTGTGTGAGGGCTGGGACAAAATGTTACATTGGTTTATAATGAGCATAAACGGGGATGCAGGATGGTTGTTTTCATGTCCCAGACAACCATCCCGTTGGGAAAAGTTAGCATTTAACGTTAAGAATCTGATATTTGTGTGTATCTTAATCTGTCTTTCTATTTGTAAATCAATCCCGGGTTAGTGTGTCTTTGCAACATCTGCGAGTGGGTCGAGCAGTATCCTCCCATGTGTGTGTATGTGTGTGTTAAGCCCCCCCCGGCTGTCCCCATGTGGTTGTTATTTTAGGTCTTATGAAGGAATTCTCAGCCTCCCCCTCCATCTCTCCCCACAAGCGGGGTTACTTTTGGGGGAAGGAGGGGGTGAGACCGGGGGTAGAAGGGGAACACGAAGGACTGTCATGGGGGAGGGCAGCATAAAAAAGGCATTTAGGCTTTGTGGTGTGCGTTGTAGTCTTTTTTTTTTTGGTGTGTGTATTGTTTTGGTTGTTTGGTTTGCTGTGCAGAAAAGGACAAAATGTGCTGAGTCATCAGGAGTGGTCCGTCTGCTTCTTTTAGGTTGTGATGATCAACTCCACCAACCTGACCTTCATCCAGAATTTCACGGGAGAACAGGTAGGGACAGCAGCATGTTCCAGTCATGATGAAGGCATCATGCATTTCCCAATGCAAAGTCATCTGGCTTTAAATTGCGCCGCTGGGTTGTAGATGTAAATTCGCCGTGGTTTTTGAACTGATGCGTATGAATAAACTTCAAAACGTCTGTTAAATTTACCAAGAACTTCCCACAGGATGTTGAGCTGGAAGAACTCATGAAGTATTCAAAGTGAACACTTTTCTCGTGAATTTCTGAGAATTATTGGTGAATATATCAATTCAAGTTATGCGGTTGATCAACGGAAATCAAGATGACCCAGTTATTGACCAAACCTTTAGTTTTCCAGATTCATTGAGTGGTGCACTAGAAATAAATAGATGTAACCCAAAAATATTATGCATGATTGTTTTTACTCAAATAAATATCCGTCCATCATATTTCCGCTGAGCTTGTTCATGTCATGGTTAATTGGAGCCAATTCCAGCTGACTGTCGGTACTCCCTGGAATAGTTGCCAATCAGTCGCCGGGCACATGTGGACAATACAACAATGCACACTCGTATTCACAATTGTGGATAATTTAGTCTTCATTTAACCTAACGTGCTTGTTATTGAAATGTCGTACCCCAGCTAAAAGCTATGCAAGCACGGGGAAAGCAAACCCCACAAATCTTGTTTAATTTCACATCTAAAGTTTTCAACTTTGAAAATTCCCAACAAGAGGCTTATCACTGTTTGGCATGACCAGGACGAGTTCTGGATTAGGTTGGTTTTTTTTTTCTTTTTTATGCAATTTATAACCTTGTCGTTGGGGGGGATCAAATTTAAAAAGCTTATTAGAAAGTAGGACCTTCATCTGAGATGTAGCCTACTTACCTGCCCCATCCTTTTCCCCATATTAAGATACCTAGATGTGACATACAGTACGTTCATGACGTATATTCTTCAATGCTCTGTCCTTCAGATGGCCTCTTATTTTGGCTACTCAGTGGCTGTAATCGACCTGAACGGAGATGGGTAGGTTGACCATCATATTTGCATGTATCACATGTACGTATTGTATTTGTCTTAAATCCAACTTGCCCATTCAGAATGGATGATGTTCTGGTCGGAGCACCCCTCTACATGGAGAGGGAAATGGAGAGCAAACCCAAAGAAGTGGGGAGGGTCTACTTGTACCTGCAAAAGGCCCCGCTTACCTTCTATAAACCCGTCGCCCTCACTGGCACGTACACTTTTGGCCGCTTCGGCACAGCGATTGCACCGCTGGGAGACATCAACAACGACGGATACAATGGTAAGAAACGATAGATAGGATATTAACCCCCTTTGATGTACCAATAATGATAACCTGATAATATAAGATGTCCACTATAATGTCCCTGAAAGGGTTAAGATGGGTGAAATTTATCTGAGTAACGCAAACAAATGCAGGAGGGAAAAATAACAACTCCTCCTCGCATAGTAATGCAGTCTTTGCCATTTTTGGCTTGAGGCTGATACAAAAGTGGCAGATAATAACAAAACGTGACCCTATTATTGTTAGCATGATTACGTTGACAATACAAAGAATCTTTAATCGCCAATTTCCTTGTGAGGTTTAGCGTTCGTGTGGGCTTGTATATGGGAGTTCACTTCAAGAGAAAATACTGATGATGTATTTAGTCAAACATATCCAATGGTGCCGGTTCTCACCAGAATGTAGGAGGCGTTAGTCCAAAACTAATCTGATGGGATTAGACAAAAATGGAGGAATGTGGGCTTTTTGAACAGAGATTTGTTTTCCACTCACCTACATGTTATGCCTTTGTCATTGATGATAACGCTGATCGGAACATTCTTTGGCAAGGTACACAGAGAGCAAGGTCTAACAAGACGTAGTTCATTCGTTAGTATGTGTACATCGGGCATCAATCCCCTGGGAACATATGTATTATATATATTATTTTTTTTATCATTGCGCTGTACCACACTGCTCTAGATGGAGGCACACAACTTTTCAGGGGTGTGAGGTTAGTCTCCAAGTGCCCAGTTCATGGCGCGGCTGTGCATTTGCCTATGTCAAGTCTCTAGTGCAGGAGTAGTGCGCCGCATTTAAAGGGAATGAAAGGAGCCATTTTGATTGGCCATGATTGAAGACGGCTGGGACGACTCCCACAGTGGCGCAGCCCTCCCTTTCGCTGATCTGCAGAGCCTGTCCTTGACTGCGAATTTATCAACATTGGCAGCGCAATGCAGGATTTCCGCCAATCAGGAAAATACAGCCCTCAGCATGTATTTTTACACCTGGGTGACAGGTAAAAATGTTAAATTGTTACTCAAAGCATTGCACTGCGATGCTTTTAATTCTCAAGTCATTAAAAAAAATCTAATAAATACACTTTTAAAAAATCCTTTTAATTTTTTAAAACCTTTTTTCAACAAGTACTTTGGTATTGGTGGATTTGTGTTCATATGATGGGTGGGGTATTTTGTTTTTATATTTTTGTGTATATTTCTTGTTTTTTTTTCATTTCTGTAAAATACTCTGTGTTGCATTTTAGTGTATGAAACGTGCTAACTAAATACAATTTAATGGATTCATACAGTGAATCCTCTATAATTGGTCAATTTCTTGTCCGTTTATGTATGTTTTTATTATTTAAATTTTAAATACCAATTGATTATTTTGACACACATCAGTTTGGAGTAACATATCGAAAGAGGACAACAGTTAAAACGATGTGCTCATCACATTCGGACAAAGTTGGCCTCCCCCACTGATGCTCGCTCACCCGTAGTTCCTGCAGTAATTCTCGTATTATCCCCCTCACGCTTGAATTATATTCCTATTTAGGTCTTACTTTGTCTCGATTAAACTGAAAATCTGTACAGGGTTATATTTAGAATATCTGTCTTTGTTTGGAATTGCAACAATAAACATAAAGTCGCTCCCCTCATTTCACCCCGCAGCCATTGTTTCAGTTTGGAGAGTTCTCCTAAGCTGAATGAATGGCTGTTTACAGTTTCAGAGTGGTACGCAGATTTAAATAGGTGCGAAAGGGATTGTGACCCCCCTGCTCTCTGCCAATTTTGGACAGAGGTAAATCTGATGACTTTTATTTTTGTCCTGCATATCCTGTACATTCTGGACTGTTTGGTCTCTGACAGAGGAAATCCCATCAAAAGCTCAAACATGAGTGCTCTTCGTCCAGTCAGGAAGTCACGCGATGAAAGGTCATCTGCACGAACACGTTTCGCCCGTGATCTCCAAGGTTAAAGCCTGGTTGTCTGAGCAAGTTATTTTTAACTTGCCACATGTGCCTGGAGATTGAAATCATCTGGGAGTGAATTCCTCTCCTGGAGCTGTGAGTTCATTTGTCATCTGTGTGTTTGGTTTTATCCTCACATTGATTGGACTCGCACACATGCGCACCAGCCTGGAACTGCGATGGCCACGGAGCGGAGTCCATCAATCCGAGTGATTTATGTTTTACTTATTATTATTATTACTTAGTCTGTTTACGTGCATGTCGCCCCCTTAAACTATCCGATCAATAACCGGTGGATCAATAGCGAAGCTTCCACTGGTGGGCAACGTAAATCACATCAAGCTGTCTGTCAGGACGTGACAGGCTCCCACGGGGCTCTAGAGGAAGCTCTTAGTGGTATGTGTGGACCATTTTTAAAATCTAATGAGTGCATGCCCGTGTCTCTGTGATTTCGTTATTTGGCATGACATCACGATCGTCATGGAGACGTCGCAATCTGGGTTGTCACTGACTCATTTTTGCACACGTCAAACTGTTTTAGTGTACAAAAACATACCTGTACCCCCCATTTTTCCATCTGCGCGTAATCACTGGCAGATGTCATCGCAATAAAGGGAACCGGCCACGTTTGCGTTCATCTTCACGTTTTGTTTAGAATCAGCTGTTTAAATCGGTTGACTGCAGCTGAGTTGACGGTCTTACGGAGCCATGTGTTTTTATTTTTAATCATTTCGATTAACTTCCTGTCAACATCGCTCATACTGACCAAGGTGATGACTGTGACATCATTGTAGCCGTGTTCTCTGAAAGGAGACATAGCAGGGCACCAAAAGTAAAATACTGTCCTCCCTTCTTATAGCTTCGCCACAATTTACGGTCTGTATTTGATTACATCTGTCCAAATGTTACCAATGCCCGGTACCTACTTGGCTTGTTGTGGCTCGATTGGAGCGATGCAACGGAAAGCAGCTGATATTCAGTTTTTGTGAGGATCTTCTGTCTATCACATCACTGATTATACCTAAAATGATAGTTCACTTTTGTAATTAAAATAAGAACAATTTAGAGTGTTTCATTAACCTGCCATCCATGTTTTCGGAATGTGGGAGGAAATCGGAGCACCCGGAGAAAACCCACGCAGGCACGGGTAGACATGTGAACTCCACACAGGAAGGCCGGCACCGGAATCGAACGCTGCCCGACCCTGAAGTATTTTTGTTTTAATCCATGGTGTTAGTGTTGATAAGATTTTGGTGATCCCTGCGCCTACTTACTGTCCCTACTTACTGTGTAAAGTTGGTAATACTTTTAAGAGGAGCTCCTGGACGTAGAAAGTATTCTTTTTATATGCTCCTTTTCTTTCAGTTATCCTGTCCATGTCGCAAAATTCACAAAGAAAAATTATTTTTGCTCCAAAGGTATTTAGGAATAAAATGTTGGAGCAGTGAAATACAGGTCACTTCAGATTTTGTGAGTGATACAAAATTGGCTTCATGTTTTAGAAAATGCTTATTGTTGGACAGCGACTTGATGCTAGTTACATCCACGAGGTCTCTTCAAAGTTGAAGAAATCGTGGCTAAAACAACATTGCATAAATTGTGTGACTGGCACTCATATGACATTTCTGGACAGCAATATGATCGTATTTACAAAATTGAAAAGATAGATGCAGTATATAGCTGGCTAAAAGTTTTAGGGCTGTAGCTGAACCAAGATCACAATCTTAATTTTGAAGAAAAAAAAAGTTCCATTCAAATGAATCATCATTCTGGAACAAAATGACAAAAATCAGGTGGGCACTGCACTAAATTGTCACGTTAAAGCCTGAAGGAGTCCTTCACGGTATTTTGTAGTTTTTTTTTTTTTTTGTGTTTGTTTTTTTGCACATGCTGTAGTTTTTAGACAACTACAGGCCCACAGCAACTCAGACATACAATATATACTCTACATACAGTGTATGCGGTACACACACATGGACGCATTTATCCACTCTCTTCCAGTGCACTTCATGTGGAATTACTTGTTTAGACTGACTTAGGCTGAGGGGGGTCCAGAGACAAACAGGATGTCTCGAGGTGTTTATGCATGACAAGTTGGAGTCGTTCTCTTGTGTAGGATCATGCAAATATCCACCAAACCTGACTGCATATAATGATCAGAATTTTTTTGATGATGGCTGGCGCCCGTGTGTATTTTTTCAACGATATGCGTGCAATCCGTCTGAAGAAGTCTGAGGTAATAGTTTGACCTTTTATGGAAATCTGCTTACCTGCTGTCCTGCCGAGATTTAGATGAGAAGATCAGTGGGGCTCTTATGTTTATCCGGAAGATATGGAGCAAGCGCCACAAGACGGTTGGCTAATCTTGAAGACTGAAACGGTTAACTGGACTTCCTGCAAAATTGAAACAATTCATTTTTATCATTCCACCCAGAGCTTAGATTGATATTATTGAGCACGGCAGTGAAAAAGGGTTCGGGATGATGCGGGAATAAATTGGCGCCCAGGCGGTGGGAAGAAGAAAACATAAAGTGATGCGGAAACAACAGGAACTTCCTGGACCCCGAACCAGTTGCCAGCCAATCCTAGGGCACACGTAGACGAAGAACCTTTCATGCTCACAATTACACCTCGGGACAATTTTGAGTGTCCTGTCAACCTACCATGCATGTTTTTGGAATGTGAGTAGGGGATATATGCTCGTATCATTTTAGTCGTATTTTATGCCAGAGCCTTAAACGCCGAAGTGTTTGAAAGGTCAAATACAATGTTCTTCCTTGCTCTGAGCTGTATGTGCGACATGCTTGTGGGATTAGTAGAGGCCGGACGCCATTTTTAGTAGTACAGTGACATAGTTGCGTCGTGGAAAAGTACTCGGGTTTTTGATTCCTATTAAATTCTTCCGAGACAGTTGGGATGAGATTTCAACATCCAAACTGGCTCGAATACTGGAATACCTGCAAAGACCTAAATCCGTCAGAATAATAAATAACTAACATGGCAATGAATTGAAAGGATGCTGAAGAGCTTACTGATATTGTCATGGGGGCAGGTAGACAAGGGTCACTTGGAAAGTTTTCCCCTGCTTTGCTCTCAAAGGGACCAGAACCGCGCTGATGTCTATACCATGTGCATGTGTGTCATCTCTCAGACGTGGCGGTGGGTTGTCCGTTTGGTGGAGAGGATGGCGGAGGACGAGTATTGATCTTTAACGGACACAGAGATGCAACGACGCAGGGCCTGACCCCGAGCCAGGAGCTGAAAGCGGCCTCCGCCCCCGCCGGCGCCCTTCCCGGTTACGGCTTCACCCTGCGAGGAGGTCAGGACCTGGACCGCAACCAGTACCCTGGTAAAGACACGAGAAGCCAGTCTGGCTCTGTTCGCTGCCTGTGTTTGTATCATCAAAATTCCTCCTTGAAGTTCCAAATGCTTCCCTTTTGCCTCGGTTTCCAGCTGCTCTTATTACATCCTCCCTCCTCTTCATTCCTGACCTCCACATTTCATCCGTCCTCCTTTTGCCATGTTCTCCTCCGTTGCCTCCCTCGGCTCGCTCTGCTAAAGTCATCATTTCCAAGGAGGGCCGCCAAGGAGCTGTGCCAATGGACTGAAGACATTCTTTAGTCTGAGTTCATGTAACAATTTACATCGATGTATCCATCTAGCGACCTACTTACCCACCCATCTCTCTATCTGTCTATCCATCTCTGTTTAACATGCTGGCTCGCTATCCATCCTTCACTCCCTCCATTGCTCTCGATATTCAACTATTCCTACTTTCAACCACCTAGCATTCTCCCTTACATCCATCGATGTATATATTGACCTATCAAGTTCTTTGGTTATCCGTCCTACACTTTGTCCGTCCATCCACCCATATCAGCCACCCTCCATCCATCATCCCTCCATCCATCCGTACCTCCATCCACCCCACCTTCCTCACTCCAAGCCAGGCATCCCTCCTTCCTGAGGCTCCGCCTTCCTCACTCCAGCTGTCTCTCCATCATTCCTTCGATCACTCCCTCACTCAACCCCCTTCCTCGCTCCATCCATCCATCCATCCATCCATCCATCCATCCATCCATCCATCCACCCATCCAAGCCTCTCCATCATCTCTCTGCCTTCCTCCCTCCACCTAACCTTTTTCACTCCATCCAACTCAATCCACACTCTCCTTTATTCCCTTTCTTCATCCCTTCCGAACTCTATTCATCCATCCATCCATCTATCCATCCATCCCTCCCTCCCTCCACCCCTCATTTGTCACTCCATCATCACTGTTCGATACCTCCTTCCACTGTTTTGTACATCACGAGCTGGCCATTCAGTTTTTATCTATTCCCTTCCATGGTCTATTCATCCCTCCCTTACACGCACTTTGCCTCCCTCACTTCACATAATGCATTTCCCCAATAAGGTTTAGCCATTAAAGCAGTACCTAATTGAATTACCGTTTTCCCCTTAAGTACAAACCTCTGCCATACACTTGAAATGAGAATTAGATGTCTTTAAGTATAAGGCAGTTTGTATGCACACCTGTTGACATCATCTCAATATAAGTCTTTAGAAACAAAGTATGGGCTGTAAAAATCACTGTTTTACGAGCTCATTTTCCTCCTAATTTGGAGCTACCCTGCGCTAAAGGTAACGCCGGAATTAACTTTACCTCTTATTTTCTTTACTTGCACCGCACGTTGCCCCTTTTTGTGCACATACTGCCATAGTGATGGAGATTTCTTCATTCTGCAATGGAGGTACACGCCTAAATGCACACAAGTCTGACTTTTGATTTGTTTCATTAGCGGTCTAGGGAGTGCGTTCCGGCTCCTGGTCAAACTAAGGCCTTGTGTAACTGCTAATTAGAAATCTTCCACTCAGAAAAACTGTGCAGTAAATGCAAATAGGAGGGTAGCAGGTTGAAACTTTGATGCAGGAGGAAGTTGGTTTGAGTCGCTGGGTGGCAAAATAGTGGTGCGACACCAATGTGTGTGCCCTTTAAGAGCACAAATGTGTCGCTTAAAGCTGTGCCGCCTGTCATTAAGGAGTCGGTAGACACATGCTAAGTCATTTGCGGGCCAGTAAAGTCACAATGTTCAAAGGACACGAAGATGTTTGATCAGCGTTAGAAGGAAACTAACTGGGAAGCCTGTGAGTCGTCATTAACGTTCAGTGTAAGTTTGAGCTGCTTTTATCGTCAAATGAGCGTGGTGGTGGTGGTGTTGGATACATTTGGGTTTTTTTTTATCGCAAAACTCGGGGGAATGGGAAACGTGAGCATAAAGTTGGCAATCGCGGTGCCAAAACGACAAACAAACAAAACTTACTTCACTGTGACTACCAGTGTTGGGAAAGTTCATTTTCTATGCAAGATAGTTCAAAGTTCAGTTCACAATTTTTTTAATTAACTAGTTCAAGTTGATGATTCAAATGTTTTAAGTCCAGTTAGTTCACCGCCCCAACAAAGAAACAACTTCAGGGTTCTTTTTTCTTCTTCGCGATCTTGCTGTGAGCTATTTTCTTGAAAATCCTGAAATTTCCTCCTCGTTGACACATATTCAGTCCGCATGAATAGCCAGCTGCAAATTTCACTCTATAGTCTCGAAAACATGTGGAAAACTTGTTGCTTGAATCCCCTTTTTTTAACATGAGTAACACGACTGTAGCCTTTAATGTGGAAGCACAAATCCAATCTGAGGTAGGAAATGAGCTGTCCCTGCAGGTGTGTCCCTCGATGCAAACTCCCCTCCGTCATCTTCAAGCATAGCGTGAAACACATAATTGAGAGAATTGAAAGATCAGATAACTATAAAAGTACGCAAGTTCTGCGGATACTTGCTCACGAGGAAAACATAAATATGTTTCGTTGCAAAGGCACACCTAGGGTGTGTTTCACTGAAGAGACTGAGATGATATTTCATTAAATGTGCTGGAGGCCACACAGGAATGCAGGGTGGGGGTCGGCCACTGAATCACGCTCGCGTTCCCTGCGGACGCCTTTTCGCTTCATCTCAGGGGTGAAAGGTGAGAAATGGACAACATTTACCTGCCAGTCACACAGGCGTGCTGCTTTAGCATTCAGTATTCATCAACGTGTGTGGTGCTTAACGTTTGTCATCAAGTCCGAATTTATTGCAAACTTCCCCCTGACTTGCAAAAATAGTGCAGATTGGGGGAAATACTCCAGGAATAATATTTGTCAGCTATTCATACCGGTATTATGTTGCAGATCATATAGGAAAGTCATCTCCCAATGCACTTGCGCAAATAAGTCACGGAATAGGCAAAAATCCCACACAGGCACCCAAGAATGAAGAAATCTCCTCAGAAAGCATCTTCTTTTCCATCCAGTGCCATTGACTTTTGACCTTGCCTCATCGCCGGCTGTTGGCCCCCCGCAGTCTCGCCGGCAGTCAGCGTGTCCCGCCAACGACAGCTTGACAGTCTGTCTAAACTGTGCGCGAAGGTCGTGTTTTCTTAGCAGTAGGTGGACACCGTCAATTGGAGAGGCTGGGTTACCAAGAGAGAGCCCCGTTAAAAACAGCGTGCACAGGCAGAAAAGCTAAGCCAACGTAAACCATTATTTTAAGATGAGACTTCCACTTAACCCTCAAATCAGAGAGTGATTTGAAGGAAAGATACCTGCCAATTGCACGGATGGAGTTTCCCACTTCCAGAGCTCAAATACAGCCAGAGGGACCCAAAAACTTGGGAGCAAGGTGGTTTCCTTCCATCTCTCACCATCTGGTGAAAAAGCACACCTTGCTCCTGATGGCTTTCACAGATTGCAGTCTATTAAAGGCTAAGTGCATGTGCCCCCCCCCAGCCCTCCACCTTTCATTCTGCTCCCTTCTCACCCGCCCCTTCGTCGTACACCTCCAAGTTCCCCACAAAAGCCACATCTCAAAGTCCTTTCTTGTCACAACCGCACATAGCGGCAACCGGCACCCTGGGGGGGACAAAGGACTGGGCCTAAATGTTTAATGTCGCGGTTTCAGGCAAAGGCAGAAACAGATGTGACTCTTTCCAATTCAGTTAGTTTCTTTCTTAAATACATAGGAAGGGACTCACTCCACAAAGGACAGCGACATGGGTACAATTAAACTGTACGGGCAAATTTTCGTAAAAAGTCCTTTGGGCTTGGTTAATATGTAGCATCGCTATAAACATAAACATGTCGAGTTTTCACTCTGGGTTTATTTTCATGGAGTGTTTCTTTTCAAAGTGAAATCACCAGCTAGTTATGCGTGCCTTTCACATTTGATACCTGGGAATCAATTCTGGTACTCAAGGGTACCAATTTTTGGTACTTTTGTGTATGTTGATGGTAATAAATGTTTAACACGAAGGTCTAAGAAAATCTATCTCAGATGTCGTTTTTCATTATGTGGGGCTCTATTCATGTGCCAGTACAGGTCAAGCACAAAGAGGATCTAGTTGTCCACATGAGTGGAGTTTGCTTTCTATTTTCACAGATGAGCGCAGTTCGAAATGGGGGTTTGCGCCATTATGAGCGTGAACACAGCCGACGAGCTTCTCGGCCAATGGAAGCGGCTCCTCTCATTCCCTTTAAATTAAAAAAAAGGAAGCGTAAGCAAATCTGCACGGGTGGATGATGTAAATTTGGCCAGGGGTGTCACAAATCACGACCGCGAAATGAGCACTTGGAGAGCACCTTCCAGCTCGATCGTTCAGCCATTTGTTAAAACACAAGTGATGAATGCACTATAGACCTAGACTGTAATTAGTTACCTCAGTCCATGTGCATCATTGGGTTTTCTTTCTCAGGCTCAAGTTATCTCAGTTTAGCTCTGTCTGGTTTTGGTGGCTTGAATCAATTCAGTGCCTGTTTTTGCAGCTGACAGATTGTTTTAATAAGTTTGTGTACGTGGGTATTTTTCATCAACATGTGTCCCCATAACCACAAGCATTAAATACCAGCGTTCTTCGAAACTGCGAGAGCCAATGAAATTCAACCCAAAATCCATGAAAACAACAAATAAATGCTGACACCGATGTCATGTTGCTCTCTTCTGCAAGTTGTTTTGTCAACACGGTACAATGTAGCCAAAATATAAATACACACATGAACATTTTGGGCGGGTGTCTGAATTTAGTCTGAGGTGGGTCATGGGTCAAAAAGCCAAAGTGGAGTGACAACCGCAACTCACACTGTGCCCTTGTGTGTGTGCATTAAACACGAGGAGTGTGTGTTGATAAAGATTGTAGGAGGGCTTAAAATCAATCCCATCTGTGCCCCCCCCTTTTGTAACCCTCTTATTTCCCGTCTCCTCTCTCTCACTCTCTCTCCCCCTCCATGCAGACTTGATCGTGGGGTCATTCGGTGCCGGAGAAGTGTCTGTGTACAGGTAATGAATAGTTTTAGACCTTGCCCTTGATTCTTCAAAAGTCAAGGAATACCTCTCAAAAAAACGCCTCCATGTTGTGGCATGTGAATGTTTTTCCATAGGGCTCAAGCCGTTGTGACTGTGGAGGCGGCAATGATCCTGACCCCCAGGACCCTGAATCCTGATGACAGACAGTGTCATCTGCTGCTCACTGATGCCATGGTGACCTGGTAGGATCTCCATGCACGTTCACACCGATATGGACCATTTACAGTTTCTGATATATGAGAAGAAGTGCAATGTAAGAGTACCCTGAAAACCCCGCACTGGGGAGATCTTAGAAAATGGGCCTATGGTCAGATTTAATGCTTTCTTGCACCCTGTAACCTGATAAAATGATAAAACCTCCACCGTAGTAACCGCCCTGAAAGGGTTAAACTTGTGATCAGCTGTGTGGCAGATGTGCTATTATTTCACAGTGCTGCCTTAACCTTAACTAAACTCGTTTTATATAATGCCTTCAGTCATTGCATGGAAAATGGTGTTGGGCTACACAAGCAAAATATTACCTCATTGTGGTCGTCAGCCATGTTTATTTTTTGTTTGTTTGTTTTCATTTGACTGAAAATCTTTGAGGTCGGCCTTCGTGAGTTCCAAGTGTCAATTCAGACTTCCTAATGGTCATTAAGTGCCGCAATCGTCCTATACTAAGCTACTGGAATACTGGACAGTACTCTCACGCTGATGACAACATGTCTGGTCAGCATCCGATGAGACATGATAGTGATTTTATCATAACATGAGGGTATTGACATACATTTTGAAGTGACGGAGTGATCGCAATGAAAAAGCAACATATGCAATCTAAAATGTTCAGTCTGGGTCTGTGCCTAATATCCTCACATTCCTCCAATCCGTTTTCCTGGAAAAGTACATTGAACCCCCCCTGTGCTTGAAGAAAGGAAAAAATTTAAATATTTTTTATCATGATTATTTTTCCATATGTGCTGGTCATTTCAAATGAAAAGGATAAAAGTCTTATCCAAAAATCGGACTGATGAGATCTGCTGCTGCCGTAACGAATCCCTGAAATCTTGATGCTTATGGAGAACCATGCCACACAGTGAAACACAGACACACTCGCAGCACACACGAAATAATTCACCTGTTTTTTTTTTTTACGCATCTGCCATCAGCCAGTATCCAGTGCAATACCAAACTATATTTCATATAACCTTTAGGGATTTGAATCATTTGAAACCGTATAATCCTATTTTCAATATTTTATTTTTCCCATGGGTCAGTTTGAACAGTTGAAATGAGGCCCGAGTCGAAAATTCTCCCGCTGCTTCGCCGACGTCTCGCATTGGTCTGAACATATTAGGGCTGGAAGTGGGGCTGTTTAGACAAGAGAAGTGTGCTGGGCTCGCTGCCATCACGGTGCCGCGGCGTGTGAGTGTTGGCGGCGGCCGAGACGGGAACAGAGATTTGAGCCTGATTGACAAAAAGCACTAAACTATCGAGCTGTGTCATAATAATACTCAGCTAATTCAAATAAACAGGCTCAACGTTGGTTCGGAGGTATGCAACCAGATATGCCATGGTGCGCGCGTGCACACACACACACACCACACACACACACAAGATCAAACAGCAGCACACAGAATTAAGTGACGCCATAGGGGAGCCGCTTGCGAGTCAAATGTTGAACTGTGATAGCAGGCCCAGTTTTTGTCCGACGTTGATGTCACACTTGAATGATATACAACTTTTCTACTCAAAGAGTTTTTCAGCAAGTAGAACACATGATTTCGCCCAGCCAATCAGCAATGAGAAATTCAGTGCAACATTTAAGGATTCTTCAGATTGTAAATTTATTCTCACAATACGAAATAGAGATGACCCAAAACTTTTGCTAACTGTAAAAGTCATATTTTGAAGAAGCGGTTTAGCATTCATTCAAGTGCTAAAATACAGCAACACCTGTCTTGAGAATGTCATGACTTGAATTGTCATGGAACTCCACCAAGCCTTAAAGGAAGAAATAAGGTCCATTAACTCATCGGAAAATCCTCCTGGATCCCCCGCACCCTGCCCACCACCTTTTTCAGCCACTCCCCTCAGGCAGACGCTACAGATCCATGCGCACCAAATCCAGTAGACACTTAAACAGCTTCTTCCCTCTAGCCATTAACTCCTTAAAATGGTACTACAAAAACTACTGGTATACTCTAAAATGGTTCAATGATTTTGTTGTTTACGATGATACTAGTGCAGCGTGTTATACCGGAGACAAATTCCTTGTGTGTTCTACATACTTGGCCAATAAAGATGATTCTGATTCTGATTTTGATTCTGATCGTAAGCCTCAAAACACAAGCGTTCTCTTCTATGTTGCATTATATGATTATATTACTGTCTGTGATTCGTGCACATAACAAAAAAATGTCTTTGTAAAAAAAAAAAGAAAAAAGAGTTCAGACAACTAATACATACAACATTAACTATTTATATTTATTCAAAACACAATGCCATTGATTCTGTCAGTGATAAGCCCCACCCACTTCCTCCAAGTAGGTTGTGGTCTCGCCATTGAAAATGCACAAACCGATCCCCCTTCTTCTCATTCTTTTTCCAATAAGCAAACAATGCATTCCACTTATTATTTGTTTAATCAATTTTGTGTTGTTGTTTATACATTTGGCTTTTTATGCCTCTCAGCACTCATCCCGTGGTGACCATGAGTGGCTGTTACTCACTGTTCCTCTAAAGGCAAAACAGATTGAGGCGAGTCAATGAATATTGGTCACACTATCTGAAAAAAAAAATGGCTTGTCTGATGTTTAACAGGAGAAGATAGGCCACGAATGATGGATTGAGGATGAACCTGTGGTGTAAAATGTCTGAAAAATTCTCCTTCAATAAATGTAATGAGGGTGGGGGGTGGGGGGTTACAGTCAGCATGTCTAATAAGAACAGTGTGTTTGGTGGTAAAGCACACATGTATTTTTGGGAACGATTCCATACACTCTGGAGTCACGACTAAGACGGCGCTAAGGCTGTTTGCTGCATAACCATATATATTATATGCCACACACACATTGTGTATTACTAGCATCACAGTGGAGCACACCCACCCTGAAACAAATAATATAAAACACATGCAACACTCACAAAACCACCTGGAGAAGTCCAAGTAAATGTGGGGGGGTTCTTTCTTTTTTGATTTTCTAAGTTTTACGAGAGACACTAAAGCATCTGCATCATACACAATTATTAGATTCGGGAAACCCAAGTCAATTTTACTGATTTTGGTGCCACACCAGACGAGCTCAATTATGTACATTGAAGTCATTAGCGTTGTTGAAGTGGAACCAAACAAACTGTGCCTCATGTTGCGTAGTTTTAATTCAGGAGTGTCCCCATGCTTCCTTAGATTATGGGAAATTAGCCGCCCCTAATGTGGGGCTCAGTTTAGTGTTTACTAGATTTAAAGAGGCGATAGCACAAATGCACAACCACATAGACGTATATTGATGAAGATATAAATAGAGGAAATGCACAATGTTACTCTCCCATGTTACACTTCTTGAGGAATTCACTGCTCCAAGAAATAAAATAACTGAAGTCCATAAAGATGTCCACATTGAACGCCATACGCAACATTAACTCTGATAACTTGTCTTGCAGCCTGAAGGTGGATGTATGTGCGGAAGTGAGCGGAGTGGGCATCCCCAGCTCTGTGGGTAAGCACATTTTGAGGCATTCAGACCATTCAGATGCGTATGACACCATTTTTTCTTGTAAGTACTGTATGTACACTCACGTGTTGTATTCCATCATAAATAGATCAAATTGATTTTGCTGTGTCCCCATTAAGTCTGTTATTTTTCGGCTCATTGGACAAATAAAAGCAGGGGTGTCAAACTCATTTCACATTGTGGGCCGCATATGGCCTCGGAGGATGTCAAGTCGGACGGACCTTTAAAATTATACCATACTCTGCTCTAAATAACCAAAATATCATGTCTTTCCTTTGTTTTTGGTATAGCGAAGCACAAGAACATCAGGAAAATGTTGACATTTCATCAGCATATCATTTACCTAACATTTCATAAAACTTCTTAGATTTCCTTAGACAAATGTGCAATTTACTTTCATCATTCACAGATATGCATTGCAACTGATCCCACTGATTGTATAAATGCACAAAACTTTAACAAGTAATTGGAATTGGAAAAATATAGTCATGCATTTTAAGATTAAACGAAATTCATAAAGAAATGATTTTTAAAACCATTTACACATGTGAATATAAAATCTAAATGTGACCCCTGCTTACACTTTACAAACTAAAGAGAAACGTTGTGCCCCCTAGCGGATAATACATGAATTGTGTCTTATTGAAAATATTAATTCCGTGTCTTTTATGCATTTTGTTTTTCATTTTTAAATTAACCTCGCGGGCCTGATCGAACCTCATCTGGGGCCGGTTCCAGCCAGCGGGCCGTATGTTTGACACCACTGATTTAAAGTGTTGGAATTACAGTAACTTGTGAACAAATCTATGAACTCTCTTGGACACATGAACTGTCTGAAAAGGGTTGTAAATCTCACTCCTTTTCCTCACGATGCCGCAGCCGTGTCGTATCATTTCCTTCCACCTATCTCTATTCCATCCTCCTCAGACCTGAAAGCAGAGCTGCATTTGGATTGGTTGAAAGGTGTCCGAGGGGGTGTAAAGCGAGTCCTCTTCTTGGATAGCCAGGAGCCTCAGGTCACTGGACTCCTAACGCTGGGCCACAGCCATCCGCGGGCTTGCCTAAGTTACACCATTTACTTGAGAGTGAGCAGACCATGCTACACACGCATACGCCACCTGATCTGCTTACGCTCAGTTCTGACTGTATGCCGGTTTCTTTCTTCACAGGAGGAAGATGAGTTCCGTGATAAATTGAGTCCCATCTCATTGGCTCTGAACTACAGTTTGGCTCCTCCCTCTCACGGCCAGATGCTCCCGCCGGTCCTCAACTACTACAGTAGCACCTTCCTGCAAGAGCATGTAAGTTTGAACACCACAGCACCTGAACATAAATGGGCCTGTTTGTCAAAAGAAAACGTAATATTCATCCAATACCTCGGATCCTAGGTCACTGGTTAAAATCCGGCTCGAAGGACCAAGTAGGAGGACCTTAAAACACAAAAAGAGACGAGCAGTCAAACAGAGTAGTAACAGCCTGTGTACGGTTACAGTCTTGTGAAAGCTCTGACAACAGTGGGCTCATCTCCTCTCTTTTTATTGTCTTAGGGAGTTTCTGAACACAGAAGCTTCTAAATGAATGTAACTCGAAGCTTCTTTAATTCTCCTCCAACAAATGTAATTAGTATTTAGCAGTATGATTTTTGGCAAGCAGTCCAGGGTGTACCCCAAAAGTCAAATGAAATAGCTCTAGCTTACCTGTAGCTCGGCTGGCTTAATTATTTTCTCACAACAATCCTCTGCTTCTTCTCAGGCCTACATTCTCCTGGACTGCGGTGATGACAATATTTGCATTCCAGACCTTCAGCTCACCGCCAGCATGTAAGACATCAACTAAAACACGTGGAACTCATCAGAAAGCACACGCAGCCATGCCCAAAATAAAAAAAAATCAGTTAGTCCCCAAACAATAAGAAAGGTTTTGCACATTGTAGTTCAGTCGACCATGTGGAGCATCAATGTGTCTCTCAATCAGCCTTCCCTCTGGAGTGCTTCCAGATGCACGCCATCTCCATGGCAACATGATACAAACATCCTGTCACCCACTACCGACTGACACATACATGCACACAAGCGGAGGTCAAGGACATTTAATTTCATCAATGCAGACACTCTAGGTTCAATTTGGGTCAAAAAGGGATTTGACCGACTTTCCAACTTTTTTTTTTTAAACAAAAACAACTCGAATTTGTGGACTTATAGTATTCTTTTAGCCAATCAGAAGCTTGATTAGCAACTGTCTGACTGTGCATTCTGACATTCGGGTTCATACATACAATAGATATACAAAACCCTCTTAAAGTGTATTTAATATGAAATGCAAGAACTGAGTAAGGCTACAATTTTGAACAACTTTAGAGAACAGAGACCTTCGTTTCGCAAAAATTCCTTTCATTTGGTATTCCGATTATTTATATGGGCACGGCCTTATCAAGTTATTAGGTTCATACCTTACTTAAATATGAACCCTCTCCCACTACCTCACAGGGACCGCTCTGAACTGGTGATCGGAGATGACAATTTGGTTATGTTGACCATCACTGCGGAGAACCGAGGCGAGGGAGCCTACGAAACGGAGCTCCATGTACTGATCCCGTCCGAGGCTGACTACATTGGTGTGGAGAGAAGAGTCGAGGTGAAATAAATCACACAAAGTTACACACGTACACAAACACGCATCCTAAATCAAAGTTCTTGCTGCTACCGTGGCACACGAGTTCTGAAACTGGAAGCTTCACAATGAAGCAATTGTCCCGTCATGCTTAAAACGTGCGTGCATGCAGTTACAGTGTGACATAATTTCCTGTTGTGTCGTGACCTTGTTTGTTTGGGCCGATTAAAGCGGCACTATCAGCTGTTTGCGCTTTGCTGGCAACGGCCCAGAAAGTTTCCTTTTTTGATGCCCAAGCTGCATTTGAGCCCCCCCCCCCCCCCACTAGAAATCAGCAGGCTCAATTGCCATGTGTGTACGTGTGTTTACCTCTGAATGCGTGTGTGCGCGTGCGCGTGTATGTGTCCACACTAACAAGAGTGTAATGGAGCTGCATAATAGATGGTGTTGTTACTGTCAGAGCGTTCATCACTTTCCACCTCTTCGTCCCTCCTACCCCCTTTTTGATGCTGTTTTCCTCCCTTGTTTGTTCGCCCAAGATGTATCAATTGGCCCAAAATGTCATTGACCAAAGATGACAAATATGCACTCACATTCGGGGAAAAAAATTTGTCACATGGAGCAAAAAATCTCACGTTCACAAAAAAAAAAGCAACACACACACACCTCAAGTGAGTGACTGAGTGAGTCGGTGATTTTATTTGTATTTTTTTAATGGATAAGATAAGTATTTTTGTTTGCACATCTGTGAATGAGAGAGATAGAGAGGAAGAGGTTTTTTTTTGTTCGTCGGTATTTCTCCTTCTTGCAGCGCGGGTGTAACACACTCTGGCTGAAGGAGCTACCAAGTGCTGTCAGGGCGGGCTGGAGAGAGTGGGAGGGACTGGCCATCATAGCTTTTAGCTTAGTTAGCATCCTTCTAATGTGTTCTTATGTGCCCATTAAAGGATTTTAGGTTCATTTTAGAAATTTGTGGTGTGAGGAAATGTTTTTGTTAGTGTATGTGAGAAGCTTTTGGTGAATAAGAGTTTATTTTTATATGTTGGGAGGGAAGGTGGGGGGTTAGTGGATATGATTTTTTTGGCATGAGTGAAACGTTTTTTAGGGAAGTGAATGAGGATTTTGGGAGTGGGGCGGTAGTGTGAGAATATTTTGGTCTATTCGATGGGTTTTTTTGAGCCTGGTTTTTGGTGCATGTGAGAATGTTTGGGGTGCATGTGAGAGGGAAATACTCTTTGTGGCCTTTGCAACACTTTGTACCCTTTTGACCACTCAACTAAATCACTCAACTCCTTTTTATGTACCGTGGTTTTGTTTTTTTCTTTTTCCACATGTGTCCCCCACCCCGCCTTCCTCCAGTCTCTGGCTCAGCTGAACTGCGAATACAAGATGGTGAATGACTCCAGGCTGGTCGTGTGTGACCTGGGCAACCCCATGGTGGCCCAAACCGAGGTGAACAGATGCACACTCCAAATCCATCAAGCTCTTTCCCTCCAACATCTTTTGTCACCTACCTCCTTAAAAATCCGGCCCTGCATCTCCTCAGCTTTAGCGTATACTGATTGATTGTTTGCGATGGTTACCAATCATCTCATTGACACCATTTCGCTCGCCTTGACTCCCGCTCACACACCGACGAGGGTGCTGCATACCTGAGAGTTTCAGTGTATGCAATAAGGATATACTTACCTCCTGGATGACTGACACATGCAGGAAGCCGAAACTTTGTAAAGTAACAGGTCGTCATTTCCTGCGATGAATATATGGACCTCATGTCACACGTGTGCATGTCAGGGCAAAGGTTATTAGTGAAGGTGTCAAGGCGATGTGACGCCCGGCATTGTTATAAATCAATTACGTGGTCATGTTACACCGCATTGGGAAGAAAGAGAGTATAATGAGGTATGCAAAAGGTGCACGTATATGTGAGTGGGTGGGGTTTCCCAGCTTCCCAGATGAGAGTTATTAACTCTCCCCTTTCCCCCCACTGGATGCTCAGGAATCCACGGGCTAGTGTCGAACATACTCGCATGCACCCCCGCGCATATGCTTGGTATATCTAGCCTATAAAGAGTTGTCATCACTGGAGTTCAACCATTCCTTCTGGGTTATATCACAGATGCAGCACGTCCCCGGGAAAGGCAGCTGAAGTCTGAATTAGTATGATGGAATGCAAATGTAATAACCAAAAAGTATTCATTAAAAGTAATTAGAAACACACATTGACCACATCATTGAGCACACTTGCACAATTTTATGGTATCCATATCGAGAAGTACATCCAAAGTTCGGCCTTTACTAGAATGTGGTATATAATTTATTATCAAAGTGCAAACTTCCAGCTCCTGTATTTTTTTTTTTTCGTTTGATCGGGCAAGTGTACAATGAATGGCCTACTTTAACCCTTTCAGGGACAGTGGTTACTACAGTGACCTATCGTGTTATCGGGTGCATGAAAGGGTTAAAACTGTTTTCATTTATAGGGCGCACCGCATTATAAGGCGCACAGAACAGAAGCTACAATAGCGGCTGCAGTTACATTATGCATCCACAAGAGGGAGGTACGCTAAAGGGAACACAATACAATACAATACAGATTTATTTGTAAAGAGCTTTTACAACCGCTGCCGCTGTAACAAAGTGCTTTACAGAACATTTAAAATTCTACCTCCAAGAAATTTGAATTGTGATCCCTATAGAAGGCGCATAGGATTATAAATATCGGCTTTTGAGAAAATCGAATGCTTTTAGGTGCGCCTTATAGTGCGGAAAATACGCGACTTTAGATGCCAGCATAACACCAATAAATCATTTGTTATTCCATTTTAAGGAATTTTGAGTGAAGTTGGTGAAACTAAAACCGACCTCCGCCGTCGGATAGAACACCTGCACGGTTGCGTTGTCTCTTCTTCTTGCATAACGTATTGAAATGTTTGAGAAAATCCAGAAGACGTGTTGGTCTACTTATCCTTTTATAGTTCACAGCAAAGCATTTTTCAGTCTCAACAAGTGGCAGGTTTATGATCTCATTAGCGGTTAGGTTTTGTGTCATCCCAGTGTAGTTTTCCTCCATCAGCATTTTAACAAGGATACGGTAATACCAACAAATGGGAGCTTTGCTGTGGATAAGATGCAGATACTGACATGACATTCAAGTTTTGCATTCTGAAGCATTTATCGAGCATTGAACGCATAGCTTCACAGCACTTAAAATGAGCTCCATGCTGGCAACAGATGCGCCGCTCCGAGGACTGAAACTGCAACAGTAACGATTTACCAGCCTCTTTTGGATCAGACCTCTGTGACACTTTGACCGGCTCGTACCCGTTTGCCCTCTTTGGATCTTCGGCGCCTGGTTCTTCTCCTGCAGCCTCACTAATGCGTTCCATATAGACGGCCTCAAATCTCGGTGCCCCCACGGGGATGCTTCTTTTAGTCTGCATGCTGTCATTTTCACAACCGTGTGTCAGGCCTGACGTCTAGTGCGGTGCTCACGTGCATGTGTGCAAGCACGCCGTCGAGTAGTTTTTTGCGATGGGCACTCGCTTGCATGTGGTTTACGTTAGGCGATGTCGGGGGATTCACAAGCATCTCAGTGTGCGTTTTGTCAACACTTCAAACTGGATCTTCGTCGCGCATAATAACGGAAGAATGACCTAGTTAATTGGTCCTTTCCTGTCTCAATAATGCACACCGCACTTCTTTCTTTTTAACTCTGGGAGGCCGATTTATTTATTTATTTATTTCATGTACTCTCCACAGCTGTCTGTTGGTTTGCGGTTTGCAGTCCAAAGGCTCGAAGATGCTGGACCAAAAATTAGCTTTGAGCTACAGATCCACAGGTGACATACATGCCGCCGTCACAATGCGCATGACGCACATACACGACCGAACAAAGAGATGCTTGTCGGAGATTGTGGATGAAGAAAATCTGATCACGCAATTGTCGCCATTCGTCACACTCACTATGGGACAGGTCCCATGCGGTATCATTTCACATAAATTAAACACAACAACAAAATAAAATGATCATCTGAGACATACCTGTCACTTATATTAGGTCGCAGTTTTACAGGATGGAGTGTTTGTGTTTTATTTCTTTAACAACCAACGTGAATATCATCACCCCATCCCCCACCCTCCCACCCATCCACCCCCCTGCAGTTCCAACAAAGACAGCCCTGATAGCAATCCAGTCAGCCTGAATCTGGCCATCGTCGCCAAATCCCAGATTGATTTACGAGGGTGAGTCCTTGCATGTTCTTCATCTCTGACGTAAAAACGATCTGCTTTTGTGCTTTTGGGGCTTGGGGCTTTTCTTTTTTTCCACCCTTTGTCACAGTGTAACGTGCATGATTAAATTAAAAAATGAATAAATACATCTGCTGTAATCATGTGCACATGGCTTCCTTCTGAGCCCTCGGCATGTGCACTGATCGACATCGACAATCATGCAAACTCTGAAAACTCGTGACTTTTTTTTGTTTTTTTGTCCTCATCAGTTGAAACAGAAAAGCAAAATGATAATCAATTTTGTCAGCTACCATCATGTCCCTGTTTCAAGTTTGGGAGTGCACAGGGCATTGTCACGACTGGTTATCACTCTTTTTGCTTTTGCTATTTTATACATACACACATACCTGTATATATACTGTATACACATATATATATATTCTGTATACTGTATGTATATATATATATATGTGTGTGTGTGTGTGTGTTCTGTGTATACTTCCACACAGAGTTAAAGGATCGTTGTCCGATCCACATTGAGCATTTTGGCAGCATTTTAAATGCAACTCGGAAAATCCTACTTAACATGTGCTCAGCTGTTTATATCTCTGTCACAGATTGGTCGTAATTTGTTGCGCTGACGTGAGATTTGACTATTTAAAAAGAAGGGAAAATGTTTCATGGTGATCCAGAATTAATTCTGATTTAAAATGAGCCAAATGTAAACGTTCCAGGTGCTGGTTTGACTTTCTAGGTGACAAATGGTCCTGGCAAAGTTCCGCACTTTCTAACTGTTCTTGTTTTGTCCCTCCATGAATGATCTTTAAATGTGTTACCTGCTCTGATTATATGTTCACTGTATGCGACATGTGACAGTGTGACTCAACTCTGGCTCCAGTGCACAGCAATTACATGACTACATGGGCAGCTTATCATGTTATCACGTTACAGGGTGCATGAAAGGGTTAAAAAATAAAATAAGTCAAACAACGGAAAGACAAAGACGATTGTGCCCGGAAAATCCTGTAAGAATCTCACTTGAGAGTTTCAGAAATAACCTGAAAGCAATATTACGCTCCAAAGGACAAACCTAATGCAATGGAATTGTGCTTTCTGAATGAACACTTTCTCCTTCACTGAGTCATGTGCGTGTCCTCGTCTCCACAGAGTGTCTCATCCCTCTCAGGTGGTGTTGCCATTTCCACGCTGGGAGCCCAAAGAGAAACCTGTCAAGGAAGATGATGTGGGTCCACAGGTGACACACATCTACGAGGTAAAGACCTGCAGCAACTTTGGCTGCAACGGTGGAAGTAATCCAATAAATGCAAATAATGTAACACAATGTAAACATGATCGGCGGTGCCGCAAAGGGCAGGTGTGGTGCAAGGGGGGTCGAGCATGATTTTTTTTTGGGGGGGGGAGAAGGAAAAATTGGGTCCAAAATAAGGTACAGACGACAGACAGAAAGAGGGTGAATGGCAGACACACTGGCGACAGTTTACAATGAGAGTGTGTGTGTGTGTGTGTGTGTGTGTGTGTGTGTGTGTGTGTGCGTGTGTGTGTGTGTGTGTGTGTGTGTTTGTACGGCTATACTTGTGAGGACCACTGTGATTATAAGACCAACGTAGTGAGGACATTTTTGACAAGTGAGGACATTTAGGCCAGTCCTCACAAGTTTTTCATTCTAAAGGCCTCTAGAGGGTTTATATAGGCATCTCTCAAAGTTTCAGAGAGGTCCTCACAAATATACCAAAAATGATTTTTTTGTGTGTATTTTCATTTAAATTCAATACACACACTTTTTACTCACTACCGCCACCTATTGATTTCTGAAATATTTTTGTTCCAACAAAACTGAAACTATAGAAAACAGTCTCATGGGCTTATTAGAAAGTAAAACAATGATGTATTTTTTATTATATCTAATATTTGTCTAAGTTTAACTTTTTTAACAAACATCTTGTTTTGAAATAGAACTTGTTATGCAAACCCAAATCTGGAATATGGCCTCAGACCCACCCGAAATTACACCTTAAATCAAACCACTAAATAAAAAACCTAAAATAATCTAGTGAAGTACACACTTATTCCATTTGTGTCATATTGAGGTTTTAGTTGTCATTTCATAGCTCCACATTTGTAATTTGAAGTGCACATTTCTAACATTAAGCAAAGCTCTCTGTGAGTATTTTTACTGAGTAATGTTTTATATTCTATTGTATACTACTGATGGAACTATTATTTACTATTATATTTAGGGCATCAGTCTCATCTTTTCCATAAGGACACAAGGACAGAGGTGGCAGAATAAATGTGCACTCAATTGTATTAGTATTACTTTTGAAAAATATGACATGTAAAAAAAAAGAGTCCTTGAATAAGAGTAAATATGTACATAGTGGGGCAGCCCGGTAGTCCAGTGGTTAGCACGTCGGCTTCACAGTGCAGAGGTACCGGGTTCGATTCCAGCTCCAGCCTCCCTGTGTGGAGTTTGCATGTTCTCCCGGGCGTGGGTTTTCTCCGGGTGCTCCGGTTCCCTCCCACATTCCAAAAACATGCGTAGCAGGCTGATTGAACACTCTAAATTGTCCCTAGGTGTGAGTGTGAGTGCAAATGGTTGAATGTTTCTGTGTGCCCTGCGATTGGCTGGCAACCGATTCAGGGTGTCCCCCGCCTACTGCCCGAAGACAGCTGGGATAGGCTCCAGCACCCCCGCGACCCTAGTGAGGATCAAGCGGCTCGAAAGATGAATGAATGAATGTACGTAGTGAAAGAATCACAAGTACTGAGTAATTGGTGAGGAACTTCTTATTTATATTTTCAAACTACCACATTAAATGGAAATAGGAAAGTGCAATTAAATTAAAAAAGTTAAAGCTGTAAGCATATTTACGCCCTCAGGCATGTCGGAGTTCTCATTGTAACATACATTCAGTCATTTTCCGATCCGTTTTATCCTCACAAGGGTCACGGGGGGTGCTGGAGCCTATCCCAGCCGTCTTCGGTCAGTAGGCAGGGGACACCCTGAACCGGTTGCCAGCCAATCGCAGGGCACACACAGACAAACAACCATCCGCGCTCACACTCACCACCGAGGGACAATTTGGATTGTTCAATTAGCCTGCCATGCATGTTTTTGGAATGTGGGATCTGGAGAGAACTCACACAGACCTGGGGAGAACATGCAAACTTCACACAGGGTGGCCGGAGCTGAAATTGAACCTGGTACCTCTGCACTGTGAGGTCAACACGCGGACCACTAGTTCACCAGGCCGCTCCCCAGAAAATCCATCCATCCATCCATCATCTACCGCTTATCCGGGGCCGGGTCGCGGGGGCAACAGCTTTAGCAGGGAAGCCCAGACTTCTCTCTCCCTAGCTACTTCTTCCAGCTCTCTCCGGGGGATCCCGAGTCGTTCCCAGGCAAGCTGGGTGACATAGTCTCTCCAGCGTGTCCTGGGTCTTCCTCTGGGTCTCCTCCCGGTGGGACATGACCGGAATACCTCACCCGTGAGGCGCTCAAGAGGCATCCGAATCAGATGCCCAAGCCACCTCATCTGGCTCCTCTCGATGTGGAGGAGAAGCGGCTCGACTCTGAACCCCTCCCGGATGACTGAGCTTCTCACCTTATCTCTAAGGGAGAGCCCGGACACCCTCCGGAGAAAACTCATTTCGGCCGCTTGTATCCGGGATCTCGTTCTTTCGGTCACGACCCATAGCTCGTGACCATAGGTGAGGGTTGGTACGTAGATCGACCGGTAAATTGAGAGCTTCGCCCTTTGGCTCAGCTCCTTCTTCACCACGACAGACCGATACAACGTCCGCATCACAGCAGACGCTGCACCGATCCGCCTGTCGATCTCCCGCTCTCTCCTACCCCCACTCGTGAACAAGACCCCAAGATACTTGAACTCCTCCACTTGGGGTAAGATCTCTTCCCCGACCCGGAGGGGGCACTCCACCCTTTTCCGACTGAGGACCATGGTTTCAGATTTGGAGGTGCTGATTCTCATCCCAACCGCTTCACACTCGGCTGTGAAACGCTCCAGTGAGTGTTGGAGAGCCCCGTTTGAAGGAGCCAACAGCACCACATCATCTGCAAAAAGCAGGGATGCAATACTGAGGCCCCCAAAACGGACCCCCTCAACGCTTCGGCTGCGCCTAGAAATTCTGTCCATAAAGGTTATGAACAGAATCAGCAACAAACGGCAGCCTTGGCGGAGTCCTACCCCCACTGGAAACGATTCTGACTTACTGCTGGCAATGCGAACCAAACTCTGACATCGGTGGTATAGTGACCGAACAGCCCGTATCAGGGGGTTCGGTACCCCATACCCACGAAGCACCCCCCACAGAACTCCCCGAGGGACACGGTCAAACGCCTTCTCCAAGTCCACAAAACACATGTAGACTGGTTGGGCGAATTCCCACATACCCTCAAGGACCCTGCTAAGGGTGTAGAGCTGGTCCACTGTTCCACGGCCGGGACGAAAACCACACTGCTCCTCCTCAATTGGCGGCTCGACTTCCTGACGGACCCTCCTCTCCAGCACCCCTGAATAGACCTTACCAGGGAGGCTGAGGAGTGTGATCCCTCTGTAGTTGGAACACACCCTCCGGTCCCCCTTTTTAAAAAGAGGGACTACCACCCCGGTCTGCCAATCCAGAGGCACTCTCCCTGTTGACCACGCGATGTTGCAGAGGCGTGTCAACCAGGACAGCCCCACAACATCCAGAGCCTTGAGGAACTCCGGGCGGATCTCATCCACCCCTGGGGCCTTGCCACCGAGGAGCTTTTTAACCACATCGGTGACTTCAACCACAGAGATAGGAGAGCCCACCTCAGAGTCCCCAGGCTCTGCTTCCTCCAAGGAAGGCGTGTTGGTGGAGTTGAGGAGGTCTTCGAAGTACTCTGCCCACCCGAGTCGAAGTCAGCAGCGCCCCATCCCCACTGTACACAGTGTTAGTGGTGCACTGCTTCCCCCTCCTGAGACGTCGGATGGTGGACCAGAATTTCCTCGAAGCCGTCCGGAAGTCCGCTTCCATGGCCTCACCGAACTCTTCCCACGCTCGGGTTTTTGCCTCGGCGACCACCGAAGTTGCGGTCCGCTTGGCCAGTCGATACCCGTCAGCTGCCTCTGGGGTCCCACAGGCCATAAAGGCTTGATAGGACTCCTTCTTCAGCTTGACGGCATCCCTTACTGCTGGTGTCCACCAGCGAGTACAGGGATTGCCGCCACGACAGGCACCAACCACCTTACGGCCACAACTCAGATTGGCCGCCTCAACAATAGAGGCACGGAACATGGTCCACTCGGACTCAATGTCCCCCGTCTCCCCCGGAACATGGGAAAAGCTCTGTCGGAGGTGGGAGTTGAAACTCCTTCTGACAGGGGATTCCGCCAGACGCTCCCAACAAACCCTCACTATACGTTTGGGTCTGCCAGGACGGACCGGCATCTTCCCCCACCATCGGAGCCTACTCACCACCAGGTGGTGATCAGTTGACAGCTCCGCCCCTCTCTTCACCCGAGTGTCCAGAACATGCGGCCGCAAATCCGATGATACAACTACAAAGTCGATCATCGAACTGCGGCCTAGGGTGTCCTGGTGCCAAGTGCACATATGGACACCCTTATGCTTTAACAAGGTGTTCGTTATGGACAATCCGTGACGAGCACAGAAGTCCAATAACAAAACACCACTCTGGTTTTGATCGGGGGGGCCGTTCCTCCCAATCACGCCCCTCCAGGTATCACTGTCATTCCCCACGTGAGCATTGAAGTCCCCCAGCAGAACAAGGGAGTCCCCAGCAGGAGTACTCTCCAGCACACCCTCCAAGGACTCCAAAAAGGGTGGGTATGCTGAGCTGCTGTTTGGTGCATATGCACAAACAACAGTCAGGACCCGTCCACCCACCCGAAGGCGGAGGGAGGCAACCCTCTCGTCTACCGGTGTGAACCCCAATGTACAGGCACTGAGCCGGGGGGCAATGAGTATGCCCACACCTGCTCTGTGCCTCTCACCGTGAGCAACTCCAGAGTGGAAGAGAGTCCAACCCCTCTCGAGAGAACTGGCACCAGAACCCAGGCTGTGTGTGGAGGCAAGTCCGACTATATCCAGTCGGAAATTCTCTGCCTCACACACCAGCTCGGGCTCCTTCCCTGCCAGAGAGGTGACATTCCATTTCCCAAGAGCTAGCTTCTGCAGCCGAGGATCTGTCCGCCAGGGTCCCCGCCTTTGGCTGCCGCCCAGCTCACATTGCACCCGACCCATTTGGCCCCTCTCATGGGTGGTGAGCCCATGGGAAGGGGGACCCACGTTGCCTCTTCAGGCTGTGCCCGGCCGGGCCCCATGGGTGTAGGCCCGGCCACCAGGCGCCTGCCAACGAGCCCCACCTCCGGGCCTGGCTCCAGAAGGGGGCCCCGGTGACCCGCGTCCGGGCAAGGGAAACCTAGATCCATTTATTGTATTCATCATTGGGGTCTTTGAGCCGTGCTTTGTCTGGCCCCTCACCTAGAACCTGTTTGCCATGGGTGACCCTGCCAGGGGCATAAAGCCCCAGACAACTTAGCTTCTAGGATCATTGGGACACACAAACCCCTCCACCACGGTAAGGTGACGACTCACGGAGGGCCCCAGAAAATCCAATTCATTTTATTCTGCTTTGGACATTGAAACTGGAAAATATGACTTGCATTCAATAAGTAAAGAATTCCAATTCCACGAAACCAAGAAACGATTAAATTCCATATTAGAGTTTGGAATTATGTTGCTTTAAAAACAATTGTAAATTTTTAAGTCAGTTTAAATATACTGTGTGTGCGGTTGTGTTTGTGAACATATATATAATTTTATTTGCTGTAATTATTTTAGGAGTATGTGACATTGGTGATCCTCGTTACTCAAATACTGTATGTAGATCTTGCTCAAAATTTATCATGCTCTCCTTCACATCAGACCTCAAAGTTCACAAAGGCTGTGGGAACTTTGATAATTGACTTAATCATTGGCCATGAAGGGGAGCGGCTGTTACCTGCTCCAAAAAGAAGTTTTTGCAGCACCCCTCCCCCCAGACATGAGTTTGTTTACATTTCATTTAGCAGAGCTGCGCAGAAGCCAGCCACAACGCTTTGCAAGAAAAAAATGAGTTAGGTACTGTATTGCAGAAGTGTCCCCAGCATATCCAATTTATTTAATTCAGCTTTGGACATTGAAACTGGAAAATATGACTTGCATTCAATAAGTAAATAATTGTTTCGTCTAAATTCCATATTAGAGTTTGGAATTATGTTGCTTTAAAAACAATTGTAATATTGTAAGTCAGTTTAAATATACTGTGTGTGCGCGGAGTATGTGACATTGGTGAGCCTAGTTACTCAAATACTGTATGTAGATGTTGCTCAAAATTTATCATGCTCGCCTTCACAGCAGACCTCAAAGTTCAAAAGGCTATGGCAATTTTGATAATTGACTTAGTCATTGGCCATGAAGAGGAGCGGCTGTTACCTGCTCCAAAACGAAGTTTTTGCTGCACCCATCCCCCCAGACATGAGTTTGTTTACATTTCAATTAGCAGAGCTGCGCAGAAGCCAGCCACAACGCTTTGCAAGAAAAAATGAGTTAGGTACTGTATTGCAGAAGTGTCCCCAGCATATCCAATTTGTTTCATTCTGCTTTGGACATTTCAACTGGATCATTATGATTTGCATCCAATAAGTAACAACAGTAAGTATTCTTTAGTAAGAAATCATGTTTGCGTTGCTCAATCAGTCTTGATAACAGAATTTCCTTATGTGGGACATGACTACGGTACACGTCCTTTATGAACATGCAAGTGTGTTAACAAAATACATGTGTAAGAACACAAGCAGTAAAATGCAAAAATATATGCCCCAACAACACAAATAACACAAAAACGGCAGTATACAGTACAGGTATATGAACAAAATACATTATAACAAGAGTAGTCACAAAATGAGGGCTCTTTGCTCCAAAATGAGACCTATAACAGCTGGTGGCTTTTCTTTCCAATCACTCACTATCTCGAACTTGACCTCCCCTCGATCACCACCCAAGACAGCGTTGCTCAGCTGATGTTGTGCAACAAATGTCTGAAGGCATCCACGGGACCCTTCAAAGTCCTCCATGCCCATAGCGCGATGGAACTCGCCTTCTCTCTGATTAGCCCTCCAGTTAGCGCAAATTGTTTTCAAATCTCTAAATGACCTTTTCAAATCTCTAAATTACCTCGTGCCACCTTACCTCGATGACCTCATCTGGTCTGCGGACCAGACATTATTAGAAGGACCAAGAACTAAACTGAGGCTCAGAGGGGATGGAGCCTTTTCTGTTGCTGGTCCCTCTCTCTGGAATGACCTCCCACTGAACATTCGGCAAGCCTCCTCGCTGCCCATCTTCAAAACGCGCCTCAAAACTCACTTGTATTCTTTGGCATTTGACTCACCATGACTTAGATTTGTTCTTGGTTTTGCTGTTCGGTGCTTTCTACCGTATTTATTACAGACTGCGTTACTGTTTGTTGTATATGTTAAATTGCTCCATGTAAAGCACTTTGTATGCAGCGATGGCTGTTTGAAAGTGCTCTATAAATAATGTTGAGTTGAGTTAGCATGATAGCAGGTCAAGCATTCCAGGAAACGTTCATTTACTCTACAGTCCGTCGAGCCACAAGCAACTTGCTTTGAGCATCCAATCGGATGCATTCCATGTTCTCTTCCACAGTCATTACCATTCCTTTGTTTGGATGCAACGATCGACAGGACGTAAATGTAAATGAATGGAATAGAAAGTCGTTCACGATTCCAGTAAACTCATGCTAATAGAGAGATTCTGCTGTTTTTGTGCCAAAGAGAGTAAAAAGTGGTGCAGACAGTTATTCCGCGGTATCGAACGGGACTTGCTTGAGTTTGCTCTAATTCGAGCTTCCGTATGGCTTCCAGGTTCCATTTATCGGAACGTTCGTCCGTTGTTATGAATCGATCACTAATGTAATATCCATCCATCCATATTCCACCGCTTATCCAAGGTCGGGTCACAGGGGCAGCAGCTTTAGCAGGGAAGCCCAGACTTCCCTCTCCCCAGCCACTTCTCCTAGCTCTTCCCGGGGATTCTGAAACGTTCCCAGGCCAGCTGAGTGACACAGTCTCTCCAGCGTGTCTTGGGTTATCCCCGGGGCCTCCTGCCGGTGGGACATGCCCGGAACACCTTTAAAACTCATTTCGGCCGCTTGTATCTGGGATCTCATTCTTTCGGTCACGACTCATTGCTCATGACAGTAGATGAGGGTTGGAACGTAGATCAACCGGTAAATTGACTGACCGATACAAAGCGCGCAGAGCAAGCAGCAGCCGCTTCACCGCTGCGCCTGTTGATCTCTCATTCCCTCCTGCCCTCACTTGCAAACAAGACCCCAAAATAAACTCCTCCACTTGGGACAAGATCTCCTCCCCGACCCGGAGAGAGAACTCCATCCTTTTCCGACTGATTTTCATCCCAACCACTTCATACTCAGCTGCGAAACGCTCAAGTGAGAGTTGAAGGGCCCTGCTTGAAAGAGCCAACAGTCCCACATCATCTGCAATAAGCAGAGATGTAATACTGAGGCCACCAAAATGGACCCCCATCAACACTTACACTGCGCCTAGAAATTGCCAATGTCCGTAAAGTTTATGAACAGAATCGATGACAAAGGGCAGCCTTGGCGGAGTCCAACCCTCACTGGAAACGATTCTGACTTACTGCCGGTAATGTGAACCAAATTCTGACATCTGTGGTGGAGGGACCAAAGTGCCCGCATCAGGGGATTCGGTACCTCATACTCCTGAAGCAATCATATAATGTAATATCGTACTCAAATGTGTAATGCATAGATTTTTATTCTGGGTGAGGGAATTTTCGTTTGACAGAACTCCATAGATGGCAATACTTACTGTAATTATGTTTCATTGAACAATTATAATATTTAAGTCTGGTTTAAAAAATATGAACAGGTATATACATTTGTGTTATTACAGTTGCTGAAACATATAGATGTTGCTTGAAATTTATCATGCTCCCCTCAAAACAGACCGCAGAGTAAAATAAAAGTTAAAGGCTGAGCAATTTTAGTTTATCGTTGGCCATGAAGGGGGGAGGGGCTGTTCCCAGCTCCAAACCCTCGCAGTTGCACTGTTTGAACCTAGTTTATTCAGCTCCCCTCCCCCACACTAGTTTGAGCACGTGATCAATTAGGAGCGCGGTTCATACAGCAGCAACAAAGCTTTGCAAGAAGAGTTGAGTGTTGCAGTCGTGTCCCCAGAAAATCTAATTCGTTTTATTCTGCTTTGGACATCGAAACTGTATAATACGAATTGCATCCAATAAGTAAATAATAATGATGTTTCATCACAATTCCATATTAGCATTTGGGAATAATGTTGCTTTCAGAACAATTACAATATTTTAAGTCGTTTTTAAAATATGTGTGTGTGTATATACTGTATATATATACAGTATGTATATACACACACATGTATATATGCTGTGCTCATTTTAGGAGTACATGACATTGGTGTAAACAAGATTTCATAAAATATGTTGATATTGCTTGACATTTACTATGCCCCACTTCAAAACGGACCTCAGAGGAAAAGTGAAGGAGTTTTGGTTATGAAGGGGCGGGGCTGTTTTCACACCCCAAAACGTCACAGTTACGTTGCAGGAAACGAGTTTCTACAGCTACCCTCCCCCACATCACACTCGGTGACCATCAATTAGGAAACGCGCGCTTTGCTACCTGCACAAAAGGAAGGCGTTGAGAAGAGTGAGCGTACGAGTCAGCATCATCGAGAAAACCCCAGAAAGTGACAAATACTTCAGAATTAAAGCAGGTAAGACACTCAAGTTTTGAATATTTTCTTACAAGTTAGTTATTCTAAGTAATTCGGGCAGGCTCAAAGGTTCGTGTTATATCAGCATTAGAGTGAAACCAACTATATGAATAACTCTACTATGCTGTACCTAAGGAGTTGTCACCAAGATAGAAAGTTTCCTCTCAAACAATAAACTTTCAATAGGCCGTCAGACACACAATACAGCGCCACAGAATAGGCCGTTGGTGTGGTAAAATCAAGTTTTAACCCCCCCCCCCCGCCGTCGTCTCGCCGTCGTCGCCATTTTAGTTGAGCAGAAAATTAGTTGCAAATGACCCAGCGTCTTTCGCCGCCGCCGCCATCTTAGTTGAGCAGAAAATTAGTTGCAAATGACCCAGCGTCTTTCGCCGCCGCCGCCATCTTAGTTGAGCAGAGAATTAGTTGCAAATGGAACCAGTGTTTTTCCATATACAGAAAGTAAATGCAAAAAGACGATGTAAAATACCAAGCAATTTACAGATAACAAAGTGGGTTGAACGAAATATTATACTGTGAACCATTATCAACACAAAAGTTAAAATAAAATAATAAATAAATAAAAAATAATAATAAAGGTTAAATGTGTGGATCACCAAAACCTATGCATTTTGGGCTGAAAAACCCCCCACTTATATGAGGAGAGATGCATATTTTCTATGTTTGTTAAGCTTTCTACTATTTTATGGGGACATTTTGATGATTTTTTTTGTGGCAACATACATTGTCACTGTCATCAACTTTTGCGATTTGTAACCACACTCGCTCATCGTTTATTGATCCCAAATATCCTTATTGGCAAAGCCGAATTAGTGGTGATTGAAACTTTGACTTTTCAAACGTCAAACCAGTTATTGGCCCAGGCTTATAAAAACACACTAGTGATGCATTCTCAGCATGAATCTTAACCTTATCATACTCATATCAACTTAGTGATTAGACGTTAATCGGCAAATTAGTGGATGAATGTTGATGTAATTCAAGGAGAAAAAAAATGCTCTGGCGTGCAGAGATTTAGTGAATATGCGTTCATTTTAGTCGCCACATACTAAGAGAAATTTCCTCTTCTGGGAATAGGATGAACGTGGAAGGAATTCAAACAAATTTGATTAAAAAGTACACATGATGCGTTCAAAGAATTAATGTGAATATTGTAATTATATACAGTAATTGCATCTTAATAGGTGTATGAAAAGATTGACCTGGGTACAGCTCACGTGGAAAATTGTTCTCTCCGCACTCTGTGTCGGCCATCATTGTTATTGGATTGCCAAATACTTGGAAATAAGCCTCTCTTTGTGACGCAGATGATTCGCCAAATGTGTAGTGGCAACTAGTACAGTATTAAATTTACATTTATTAAGTTTTTAATTTTCTGAAATATCGATTGCTGGTATTGGCAGCCTCCACGATAACCTTAAAATAATGCCGGTATCAGCCTGATACCATTATTTGGTTTCGGCACTTGCCTATCTTTGCCAAGCACTGGAAATGAGTGATATAGACATTTTTAAAAATTATAATAAGTCGACTTTTAATTGATTACCCGGTCAGTTTCAAATGCTTTATTTGCCCATATTAAACAAAATAAGTTATTTCTATAAGGTATTTCTGTTTTGCCATGTTAATGTGTTCGATTAATATTTTATCCCACAGAACTATCTTGTCATGTAAGCCTGAATTATCAGTACTATTCTCTAACATCATTAATTGCAATGGTATTTTCTGATCTTTTTTTTTTTTTTTAATAACAGATGGACAATCCCACTGAAGATGGTGATTATTCTGACTCAAGTCTTTTTGGATCAGATGAGGAATACAAACCAACTAAGACATCCTCTGAGTCGAGTGATGACGAGGAGATATTCCATCCAAAGGTAGAAAAATTGTTCTCTTATGATACATCCAGTGAAGACTCTACAAGTCATCAGACATATGAAGCAGAGGAGCACAGTCATGTCTGCAATTCGTAAAGAAGGTAACCCATTAACCTATGTAAAAACAAAAGATGAGCAAAGAAGATCCTTCTTTAACCATAAAAGCATTTACAAAAAGGGAAGGCAAACGAGTTTGGCACAGAAGTCATTATTGCTTCTACTGTGGCCAATCAAATTTAAAGATGGCAAGGCAATTGGAAAGGAAACATAAGGAATCACAAAATAAATTCTGTGGGGTGGTTTGTGAACACATAACAAAGGAACAAACTACACAATCAACTCTGAGACGGTCCAGTCTCCTACAAAAGGAAAGATGACAGAAGTACAAACGAGCACGAAAGCAACACATTCTACCCGTATGTAATCAACTCTTTTCACGCGTAGCAAGTCTACTCCTGTAGCGTTCACACGTCCCATTTTATATCGGTGCTGCCCCGCATACTAGCATTTACTCCAGAGTAAATGTTTAAACCACCTCCTGAGCAGGGTTACATTTGCTCCGTTTTAAGCTGTTTTCAGGGGCTACACTGGTGTAACTTTGTACGTGGCAATGCTCGACATGGGGGCAGTCGGCTTTTGGGGTGGGGTGGGGGGGCAGAACGGATGAATGGACATGTCAAGAGTTTTAATTTCTCCATATTTTGTTCCGGTCAGTTGTCACGCAGTATGAGGAACATATATAAATTATATTTAATCCTTGTGTATTTTTAGCCGTTATAAATCAAATGTTTCTTGGGGGAAATAATGCGGCGTAAATTCACTCTAGCACCTAAAGCACTATGAAATGACATACAACAAAAATTTCTACTGTACAATATTACACGATCGATTACAGCATTGTTTTGGGTATTTTTGTATTTAGATTCATGTTCTTACCATTTCATTTATCAAATGCATTGCCCACACTGGACAATGTAATCTATCAATATAAAAGTTGTTTTTCGAAACCCCTGCTATTCGCGTTCAATAGAGACCAGGCTCGTTCACTGGCTGCCACTGGAATGCACTTGAAGGGGGAAGATAATTTATGGATGATGGTTATTTTGAATCAGGAATCAGTATTTTATTTCTGCCAAATATTTGCATTGGTCTAACAAAATTTAATTATGTCGGTTGGTTCACACTGACTAGCATGAAATCATACAAGATGTTCTTGTAACATACCTTTCAAATGTTATATGTTGCCCAGTAAATCTTCTCTATTCTTAATGGAAGCACGAACTTGTATTTAATACATAATACAATGATTTGCATGTCATGTTCAACCTCTATTTAATTGGCTACACTACAGTGCACTCCGCTTAATAGAACACCATTGGGCCGAAGCGCTTCTGTTCTACTAAGCGGGGTTTCTATTAACCGGAGACACTTTATTAGGTACACCTTCAGACACGTCGACGACCAAGTTATGCACGCAGAAAAACCCCTGCTGACGAGTTAGAGATATTTCGACTGTGGACGTCCATATCTTTAATCAAACAACAAAACAACAACTTTAATCAACTTCAGTCAAACATCTCAAATCACGAGAAAAATTTCGTTACTTTTGTCTGGAAACAGGAGTCCGTAATTTTGCGGTTGACTTCCCTCTCAATGCGCTGGATAAGAGGGAAGTCCTGGAAACCGCGGGCGTACCTTCTGAGAATCCGGCAATGCATCGTATCGTCTGAGTATGTCCTTCTTATCCGCAGGTGATCGCCCTCGTCTCTTGAATGAAGTTGAAGCCATTGTGACGTGCGTGTGTCTATGTGTGGAGTGACGCGTGCTACCTTTTACTGTATACGGCTAGAACTACCGCGTTTTCTCGTGATAGTGGTACAGTATCGCGATAGCTACACTTCAAAAACCACTAGTTTACAATGTTCATTGCTTACGGCCTGTTCTATTAAGCGGAGATCTGTTCTACTAAGCGGAGTATCTTTATAGGAAATTGCATTAGGCAAATCGGTTCCAGAGCCTTTTGCTCTATTAAGCGGATTACTCTATTAACCGGTGTTCTATTAAGCGGAGTGCACTGTACTATGTTGGAATTGATGGCTGCAACACGTTCCAAACAAGCTGGGACAAGGTGGTTTTGGATGCAGTGCTCTCTGATAGGTCGAAGGTCATGGCCTTGAATGTTATCCGTTTTTGGCCTTACCGCTTACATGCACTGATTGGTCCAGATTCTCTGAACCTTTTGATATTATGGACCAAAGATGACGTAATCCCTCAATTCCTTGCAATTATACGTTGTGAAACTCTGTCCTTCAACGATTCAACTTGTGGTGACCCTCACCCAATCTTTGCTTGTGAATTCAGGGTAGCTACTTTTTGACCCAATCATGGCACCCACCCATTCACAGTTAGCCTGTTCACCGGTGGGATGTGACAAACAGGGGTTTGATGAGCATTTCTCAACATTATTTTTTTTGCTAGCTGTTCCATCTTTTATGGAACGCATTACAGCCATTAAATTCTAAGTTAAATATTATTGGAAAAAATTAAATGTACCAATTTGAACATTGAATGTTGTCTTGTCTTTGTAATGCTTCACTTAAATATAGGTTGGGCATGATTTGCAAATCATTGTATTCTGTTTTGATTGATGAGCATAATGTCCCAATTTCACTGGAATTGGGTTACTAAATGAATGCCTTGATGGCATATTTTTGTTCAACACTGATTTAGTAAAATGTGTCACTTTGTTCTCCTTTTCATGTGGTGGTATCGACCTTTAGCCCCAAAAAGGGAAAAGCATCTCTCCAAAAGAGGGAAGACTGAATTGGATGGTAAGCTTTGGATGAGGAACTATATCTCTTTTTTCATAATTTAACCAGTTAAAATGCATGCAACGTATTTGACAATGAGTGTCAAATCAGGGATGTCCCATTTCATTGCAGATTCGAGTCCAGGCGGGGACCCTGGCGGTCCGATCCTTGGCTGCAGAAGCTAGCTCTTGGGACATGGAATGTCACCTCTCTGGCAGGGAAGGAGCCCGAGCTGGTGTGTGAGGCAGAGAATTTCCGACTGGATATAGTCGGACTTGCCTCCACACACAGCCTGGGTTCTGGTACCAGTTCTCTCGAGAGGGGTTGGACTCTCTTCCACTCTGGAGTTGCTCACGGTGAGAGGCGCAGAGCAGGTGTGGACATACTCATTGCCCCCCGCCTCAGTACCTGTACATTGGGGTTCACACCGGTAGACGAGAGGGTTGCCTCCCTCCCCCTTCGGGTGGGTGGACGGGTCCTGACTGTTGTTTGTGCATATGCACCAAACAGCAGCTCAGCATACCCACCCTTTTTGGAGTCCTTGGAGGGTGTGCTGGAGAGTACTCCTGCTGGGGACTCCATTGTTCTGCTGGGGGACTTCAATACTCACGTGGGCAATGACAGTGATACCTGGAGGGGCGTGATTGGGAGGAACGGCCCCCCCGATCAAAACCCGAGTGGTGTTTTGTTATTGGACTTCTGTGCTCGTCACGGATTGTCCATAACGAACACCTTGTTCAAACATAAGGGTGTCCATATGTGCACTTGGCACCAGGACACCCTAGGCCGCAGTTCGATGATCGACTTTGTAGTTGTATCATCGGATTTGCGGCCGCATGTTCTGGACACTCGGGTGAAGAGAGGGGCGGAGCTGTCAACTGATCACCACCTGGTGGTGAGTAGGCTCCGATGGTGGGGGAAGATGCCGGTCCGTCCTGGCAGACCCAAACGTATAGTGAGGGTTTGTTGGGAGCGTCTGGCGGAATCCCCTGTCAGAAGGAGTTTCAACTCCCACCTCCGACAGAGCTTTTCCCATGTTCCGGGGGAGACGGGGGACATTGAGTCCGAGTGGACCATGTTCCGTGCCTCTATTGTTGAGGCGGCCAATCTGAGTTGTGGCCGTAAGTTGGTTGGTGCCTGTCGTGGCGGCAATCCCCGTACTCGCTGGTGCACACCAGCAGTAAGGGATGCCGTCAAGCTGAAGGAGTCCTATCGAGCCTTTATGGCCTGTGGGACCCCAGAGGCAGCTGACGGGTATCGACTGGCCAAGCGGACCGCGGCTTCGGTGGTCGCCGAGGCAAAAACCCGAGCGTGGGAAGAGTTCGGTGAGGCCATGCAAGCGGACTTCCGGACGGCTTCGAGGAAATTCTGGTCCACCATCCGACGTCTCAGGAGGGGGAAGCAGTGCACCACTAACACTGTGTACAGTGGGGATGGGGCGCTGCTGACTTCGACTCGGGACATTGTGAACCGGTGGGCAGAGTACTTCGAAGACCTCCTCAACTCCACCAACACGCCTTCCTTGGAGGAAGCAGAGCCCGGGGACTCTGAGGTGGGCTCTCCTATCTCTGTGGTTGAAGTCACCGATGTGGTTAAAAAGCTCCTCGGTGGCAAGGCCCCAGGGGTGGATGAGATCCGCCCGGAGTTCCTCAAGGCTCTGGATGTTGCGGGGCTGTCCTGGTTGACACGCCTCTGCAACATCGCGTGGACAACAGGGAGAGTGCCTCTGGATTGGCAGACCGGGGTGGTAGTCCCTCTTTTTAAAAAGGGGGACCGGAGGGTGTGTTCCAACTACAGAGGGATCACACTCCTCAGCCTCCCTGGTAAGGTCTATTCAGGGGTGCTGGAGAGGAGGGTCCGTCAGGAAGTCGAGCCTCAGATTGAGGAGGAGCAGTGTGGTTTTCGTCCCGGCCGTGGAACAGTGGACCAGCTCTACACCCTTAGCAGGGTCCTTGAGGGTATGTGGGAATTCGCCCAACCAGTCTACATGTGTTTTGTGGACTTGGAGAAGGCGTTTGACCGTGTCCCTCGGGGAGTTCTGTGGGGGGTGCTTCGTGGGTATGGGGTACCGAACCCCCTGATACGGGCTGTTCGGTCACTATACCACCGATGTCAGAGTTTGGTTCGCATTGCCAGCAGTAAGTCGGAATCGTTTCCAGTGGGGGTAGGACTCCGCCAAGGCTGCCCTTTGTCGCCGATTCTGTTCATAATCTTTATGGACATAATTTCTAGGCGCAGCCGAAGCGTTGAGGGGGTCAGTTTTGGGGGCCTCAGTATTACATCCCTGCTTTTTGCAGATGATGTGGTGCTGTTGGCTCCTTCAAACGGGGCTCTCCAACTCTCACTGGAGCGTTTCGCAGCCGAGTGTGAAGCGGTTGGGATGGAAATCAGCACCTCCAAATCTGAAACCATGGTCCTCGGTCGGAAAAGGGTGGAGTGCCCCCTCCGGGTCGGGGAGGAGATCTTACCCCAAGTGGAGGAGTTCAAGTATCTTGGGGTCTTGTTCACGAGTGGGGGTAGGAGGGAGCGGGAGATCGACAGGCGGATCGGTGCAGCGTCTGCTGTGATGCGGACGTTGTATCGGTCTGTCGTGGTGAAGAAGGAGCTGAGCCAAAGGGCAAAGCTCTCAATTTACCGGTCGATCTACGTCCCAACCCTCACCTATGGTCACGAGCTATGGGTCGTGACCGAAAGAACGAGATCCCGGATACAAGCGGCTGAAATGAGTTTTCTCCGCAGGGTGTCCGGGCTCTCCCTTAGAGATAAGGTGAGAAGCTCAGTCATCCGGGAGGGGCTCAGAGTCCAGCCGCTTCTCCTCCACATCGAGAGGAGCCAGATGAGGTGGCTTGGGCATCTGATTCGGATGCCTCCTGAGCGCCTCCCCGGTGAGGTGTACCGGTCATGTCCCACCGGGAGGAGACCCAGGACACGCTGGAGAGACTATGTCACCCAGCTTGCCTGGGAACGACTCGGGATCCCCCGGGGAGAGCTGGAAGAAGTAGCTAGGGAGAGGGAAGTCTGGGCTTCCCTGCTAAAGCTGTTGCCCCCGCGACCCGGCCCCGGGTAAGCGGTAGATGATGGATGAATGGAAAAAACCTTACACCCAAAGAGCAGGCAAAATCTAAATTGGAGAAAAAGACAAGTACTTTTATTTTTTTTACGTATGAAATCCACATTGTAAAGCTATCACAAGGTGGTCTTTGTGAGTATCATTAAATTGCAATTGTCATCATATTTAGGGTCTCCCAGAGCAAATTTGAGGAGACCATGGAATGAAGAAGAAAAGGCTGCTGTGGAAAAACACCTGGGGAGACTTATAAAAGGGTGTCAAGCAAGAACAATGCACTGACTGCAAAATGAAAGAGCCGCAGGCCTTGGCTCAAAGAACCTGTAAAGACGTAAAGAACTTCAAGAAAAGATCTGCTTCTCGAGTTCTTCATTTTTAAATTTAAATTTTCTTGCTGGAGTATTTTTTTTTCAATTCTTTTCTACTCTTCCTGAGCAGTGTTGTTAAAAATGTTCTACTTGAGGTGAGATTTAATGTTGACATGTACTTATAAAGTTTTACAATATATTTGATTTAGTTCCGTAAATTAATTGGCCAAAGCATGGGTCACTTTTATTGTAGTAGTAATTGTACAGCAATCAATCGGTTCAAGTTGTGATTGATATATAATGTATAAATGAGGAACTCTGCTTATCTTAAGTTGAAACTATCAAATTATTCATAAAACAGACTACTCACACTTTTTAAAATTAAAATACAAAATGTCTGCTGTGTAATTGCAGGTTAATAAGAGAGGAAAAACTCTGAAGGCCATACCAAAAGTTGATTTG
Source organism: Hippocampus zosterae (assembly GCF_025434085.1). Classification (NCBI taxonomy): domain Eukaryota; kingdom Metazoa; phylum Chordata; class Actinopteri; order Syngnathiformes; family Syngnathidae; genus Hippocampus; species Hippocampus zosterae. The sequence continues at coordinate 10,859,155 of NC_067455.1, forward strand.
TATGCTTAACTGCAACAAAACCAAAAAAGATAAGATATTTTAACCAAAGTCACAACAGGAGTGAGGACTTTGAATGTGCCCATTCAGAGTCCTCACTCCTGCTATGATTTCAGTTTCAAGTCTACTTTTTATTGCTCTGTTTTTTAAAGAAGTTGAAGTGGGGAAAGTAGTTGGGGTGACATCTAGTGTACAAATCTAAGACTAGTTCCTCTCTAAACCTATCAGAAAGGGTGGTCCTCACTCCCTATCTGGAGTTACCCGGACCTCACAAATATAGTCGTACAGGAATGCGTGTGTGTGTGCGTGTGTGTGTGTGTCCATGTGCTGTACATGTGATGTGTCTGGATTTTAAAGGGGCCACGGCTTCATTGAACTAGAGCGCTGCAGCGTCTGGACTTTCCTGCAGCTGATAATGATTTTCATTGGCGGTACTTTTCCCACTTGGCAGCTGCTTCTACTTAAAGAGGACAGTTTTTTTTTTCCTTGTTGCTCCTTCAGCCAGAATTCCTGCCCCGCAGCACCGGGATCATGTCCTGTTTGGATGACTTACCTCACTGTTAATGAACGCGTGTTTCTATGCGAGAATGTGTGAGCGAGTGTAAAAGATGGCTTTGTCGAATTGATGGTTCATTTAAGCTCCCGATTCATTCGCCCTCGTCCTGCTGCCAAACGAGGGCCGATTCTGTAGATTTGTCTTGTCTCTGTCTTCAATCCCCACTGAGTGAAGGTCTATTAGCGTTGCAGCGTGCAGCCAAAAAGCCAGGTGGCTCGTGTCATCACGCCACAGTTATGATAACCCAATTATAGCGCAGAGTCACTTGAGGCCCACAGCAATAAAACGACTAACTTGTCGACCACTTCTAACGTTTCCAGCTCCATAACTCGGGTCCCAGTAGTATTCGGGAGGCCGAGGTTGAGGTTGGCTGGCCTTCCCGCTTCCGTGACGAGAACCTGCTGTATGCGATGGAGATTAGAACCGATGGACCAATAAACTGTCGGACGAATGGCAGCCTCAATCCGCTTGGACTACAGGTAAGACTGAAGTATCCACATAAGGCGATTGTTTTGTTTAGAAACACATAGTGTACATATCGAAACAAATCACAGGAATGTGTGTAATATATTGGGTTTAAATTTCGCCAGTGTGGGACAAATAAAGTATATCTTAAAAACACACACAAGGCAGTGCCTTGAGGTACAAATGTCATTTGTTCCGCTACTACGCAAACATTCGTATCTCATATCATCTTTTCCCATGAAAATGAATTGAAATGCATTCATTCATTCATTCATTCATTCATTCATTCATTCATTCATCTTCCAAGCCGCTTTATCCTCACATGGGTCGCGGGGGGTGCTGGAGCCTATCCCAGCTCTCTTCGGGCAGTAGGCGGGGGACACCCTGAATCGGTTGCCAGCCAATCGCAGGGCACACAGAAACGAACAACCATTCGCACTCACACTCACACCTAGGGACAATTTCGAGTGTTCAATCAGCCTGCCACGCATGTTTTTGGAATGTGGGAGGAAACCGGAGCACCCGGAGAAAACCCACGCAGGCCCGGTGAGAACATGCAAGCTCCACACAGGGAGGCCGTAGCTGGAATCGAACCCGGTACCTCTGCACTGTGAAGCCGACGTGCTAACCACCGGACTACCGGGCCGCCCGAATTGAAATGCAATCGATTCTTTTGTAACGTGTGCGTGAAGGTGGTGAAGCTGTTCAAGTGTAAAAATAATTATTTAAAACAGAATTTGGTACTTGAGTGCTTCGTGTTTTGGGAGTTTTCGCCTTATAGCATATATCTTTTTGAACTGGTTTTGCACTAGTTCAGTTTTAGGCTCACATGTCACACTCCTGGTCCACGTCTTCTGAGAGCAACCCATTCATCTGTTTTTTTTCTAGATATCATCCATTCAAGATACTCCTGAACTTCTTGGCTTCTTGAGGAACACCAGCGCACCTCTTCGCCGCCACAAGCGAGCCGCCAGCACCGCCCAAAGTCATGGCGGTAAAATCCTGGTGAGAAACGCGATATCATCGTGCAACCTCTCCGGAACGTGAATCAAAATGTTGACAGGTGTCTCTTCTGCAGAACTGCACGAACATCTCCTGCCTGAGAATCACGTGCGTCGTGGGCCGATTGAATCGCGGCCAGAGCGCTGTCGTTAAAGTCCGCTCAAGACTGTGGGCACATACGTTCCTGCAGGTCAGTGTCTGGTTACACATCTTTGCTTCATTCACCTTTTGTTTATCGGGTGCGGCGAGGTTTGCCTTGGAACTAAATTAAAAAGCTTGAAGTCACATCCCTGACTTTTGGCATACAAAAGGTTGTGTCGGTTCAGCCAATTTTCTTCGGCACGCTTCATTCTGATTGTTACTCAAACAACTTGCATATTTGTCCCGCAGCGGCGTAATGACCCTTACGTTCTCAACTCTACTGTGACCTTCACGGTCCTGTCCATGCCTTATCGGGTCCAGCCCCCCACCCTGTCTCAACGCACCATATCGGTAAGATTCTGGGAGATTTTGATTTAGCTCAAATCTGGTTGGGAATCTGTTGAGGATCACTTCTTTGGAGGGTTGATGGTAGCTTTGAGTAGTAAGGTTCAGTTGTTGAATAAATACACATTTTTTAATTCAACGAATAATTGTTTTTAGTCAACATGGTGTCGATATCAATCAAAATAATTGGGACTATTATTTTTGGGGTAAATGGTCATTTCCAATAGTTGCCCTCTGATTTTCTGGGTGCACGCTGCCTCTCATCTAAAATAATCTGGGATATGCCCCAGCATACCCATGGCCTGAACCTCGTAACCTGCTAAAATGGCAAGCTGTCCACTGAAGTAACCGCTGTCCTGAAAGGGTTAATGATGACACGCACAATAAAAAGAAATAAAAAACGGATGCAAGACTTCGCATTTGCACATCAGTGGATGTCTGACAGCAACAATATTGATATCTGATGTTGATGGTGTCGATACTGCACTGTGTATACATCACAATATCAATATTTTACCCCTCCCTTGCTGTGAAGGTCAGCTGAGAAGTCAAAGGAGGTCATTATAGAAAATGATGATGAATGAATCTTGTGTTGAATGTGTGCCATGTAGATGGGGACACCTGTGTTATGGGGGACACCAGATGTGTCCTTTGCTGTTCCACTCTGGGTCATCATCCTGGCCATACTGCTTGGGTTGCTCGTGCTCGCCGTGCTAACGCTCGCGATGTGGAAGGTGCGTCCGTAATTAACTGTTTTCCCAACGTGGTCATCTTTTGACTTTTTTAAAGCCTTGCTGTTTTCCCTCTCAGTGCGGTTTCTTCGACCGGGCGAGGCCGCCAGCCGCGGACAACATCTCCGACCAAGAGCAGCTGACGTCAGATCAAACTGGGGATGCCTAAAAGATACATGGAAGAGATCCTTATCAGGGGAACGTGCACCTTCTGACTGAATTGTATTCAAACTGAGATCTGGAGTTGTTGGACCTGGCATTTCTCGGCCGTGGGTCTTCCGCTCTTTTGTCAATGAATGGGCCTGGGAGGGGTGTCTTGCTACAGTCTGCATCAGGCGAGGACCAAAGACGCTCAGCTTTGACAGCACGAAACCAAAGCACACTTCAGTGGAAGACATTTTTTTGGGTTTGTTTGTCAGACGTGACGAAGGACCACAAGACAACAGTGTGAAGAAAGTTCTTCACGTTCCCACCATAAACACACTTAGGTCGAATGGGGTAGAGAGATGGGATGGGGCACAGAGGGACTTAATCTGTGTGAATATGAACTTATACACTCGCTAGCCACAATATTAGGTACAACTGCACAATAAAACACCACCAAAAAGTGCTTATATTATTTATTTAACCTCGAAATGTACCGAAAATTATGATCCAAAACACTTTCATATCACTTCAGTCATCCTACGTTACCCTTTAAAATAAATGGCATTTTGAAAAGAAAAAAATACACTGAAAGTGAGCATGTACATGCACTTAATGGCAAAGATGACCTGTAACTTTCACGAACGACGCAGACTTAATTTAGCCCCTCCCCAACATACAAAAATATTATCTCAGTCGAGATGTATCACTTCCACATACTGGCTTGACACCAATTAGTACTTTATTTTGTTAGCCAGATAGATCTAAGATAGAGAACGACAACATGTAAAATCTTATTTTTTAAATTTGGATCAATGTATTGACAGGTAACTGGTGTCGGTACTGGTGTTGGATGGCATTTGATTGTGCAGATGTGCCTAATTTTGCGACCGCTGCTCGTTTGTGTGGACTTTTACCGACATGTGTGCAAGCATGTGCGCGGGTGTATGTGTGTTACGTCGGGGCTTCTCTTTATCCAATGTTTTGTTCTTAGTCACATGTGTCATACACATGCAGATGCGTTAACGTGGAGGCACAAAGCAAACATGTGTATTTATGAATGTACGTGCAATATTTGGAGATTGCGTGATACTGAAGATTGTTGACACTGGCATTATTTTATCAGAGCTTAATAGTGTATATGTATCAGTGTTGTGGCCAAGGACTTGAGAAATTTTCCGAGGCCAAGGGCATGGACCAAGGACTGACATTGAAACTGAGGCCTAGCCGAGGACATGTATAAAACAATGCTATCATACCACTTGGCAGGTCTTCATGATTTGCAACACCCCTCCATCAGAACCCCTTGCGCTCCCTAACGCTTGAATGAAGTGTTTTTATTCAAAGAGTAGAACAGTCGGGGTACGTGTTATTCATACTGAGAAAAACAAAAAAGCATATGATATACATTTATGAATTTCGTTTCTTAATATGAAGAAAATCAACACTCAACAGGCATGACATGGCACCGAAGACAAGTTGAAATGACTTTGCATAGAAATCAATCACTGAGTGCAGAAAAAGCGGTAATCTCTGCAGTGATCATTTTACAGTTTAACGGCAGCGAGTCCCAGGGACTCGCTGATCAGAAAAGTATGAGTCCCATTATGCATTGAGAGTCCCAAATTTTGAATTCTGAAATGGTCTACTTATTCAATTGCATAAGATAATAACACAAACAACAACATATACATACAATTATAAACAAATGCTGCAAAAATTTAAATAATTCAGTAGCAGTACTGAGGATTTCATTGTTAATGCGTCGTTTTCAAACATTTACCCTTGATACATTATACTTTTGAGTGTCAGAATTCTTGATTATGAATATCAGAACGACCATGTACAGTAAGGCGTTTTTAGCCGAAACCCCCCCCGATCATGTATTGTAGACACCCTACAATACATGATCGGAAAAAAAAGGACCACGTATAGTAAGGCGCTTTCAGCCGAAAAAAATTACCATGTATAGTAAGGCGTTTTGAGCCGAAAAAAAACCGACCATGTTTAGTAAGGCGTTTTTAGCCGAAAAAAAACTCCGACCATGTATAGTAAGGCGTTTTTAACTGAAAAAAAGACCATGTATAGTAAGGCATTTTGAACCAAAAAAAAGGACCACGTATAATAAAGCGCTTTTAGCCGAAAAAAATGACCATGTATACTCAGCCGTTTTTAGCCCAAAAAAACGACCATGTATATTAAGGCGTTTTTCGCTGGAAAAAAATGGCCATGTACTGTATATTAAGGCTTTTTTAGCCGAAAAAAATGACCATAATAGTAAGGCGTTTTTAGCCGAAAAAAACAACGATGTATAGTATGGCGATTTTGAACGAAAAAAACCCGACCCTGTATAGTAAGGCGTTTTTAGCCGAAGAAAACGACCATGTACATATAGCACAGCGTTTTTAGCCGAAAAAAAACCCAACCTTGTATAGTAAGGCGTTGTTAGCCGAAAAAACCGACCATGTATATAGTAAGGCATTTTTAGCCCCCAAAAAATGACCATGTATAGGAAGGCGTTTTTAGCCAAAAAAACCACCATGTATAGTAATGCATTTTTACCCCCAAAAAACGACCATGTAAGGCATTTTTAGCTGAAAAAAATGGTGCAAATGGATTTCTTGATTGGCTGTCAGCCGGGTGAGGGTGCCCCCTCTCCTCTGCCGATGGCCTGAAGACAGCTGGGGGAGGCTCCAGCACACACACCCGACCCCGACCCTTGTGAGGACAAGGGGATGAGAAAATGAATGAATGAATTTGAACCCTGGACCTCTGCGTTCGTACTCCAACGACCTAACCAGTGGGCCAAGAAGCCAGCCCAGCGCCACATTCATATGTATAAATGACAGCATAAAACACCTTTTAAAAATACCAACACAATAAAAGTCATGATACTCTTAATTCTCTCTGTGTTTTCATTTCTTGCTATTGTGCAGCTTTCTTGGCTTAGAAAGGGGATATGTATAAAAACGCCTTACTATACATGGTCATTTTTTGTTCATCTAAAAACGCCTTAATATACAGTACATGGTCGTTTTTTGGGGGGCTAAAAACGCCTTACTATACATGGTCTTTTTTTTCGGCTAAAAATGCCTTACTATACATTGTCGTTTTTTTAGGCTAAAAACGCCTTACTCTACATGGTCGTTTTATTTGGCTAAAAACGCCTTACTATACATGGTCATTTTTGGGGGGCTAAAAATGCCTTACTATACATGGTCGTTTTTTTAGGCTAAAACGCCTTACTATACATGGTCATTTTTTTCGGCCAAAAACGCCTTACTATACATGGTCGTTTTTGACGCTAAAAATTCCTTACTATACATGGTAGTTTTTGGGGGGTAAAAATGCCTTACTATATAAGGTAGGTTTTTTTCAGCTAAAAACGCCTTACTATACATGGTCGTTTTTTGGGGCTAAAAATGCCTTACTATACATGGTCGTTTTTTTTCGGCTAAAAACGCCTTACTATACATGGTCATTTTTTGTTCATCTAAAAACGCCTTAATATACAGTACATGGTCGTTTTTTGGGGGGCTAAAAACGCCTTACTATACATGGTCGTTTTTTTAGGCTAAAAATGCCTTACTATACATGGTCGTTTTTTTCAGCTAAAAACGCCTTACTATACATGGTCATTTTTTGTTCATCTAAAAACGCCTTAATATACAGTAGATGGTCGTTTTTGGGGGGGCTAAAAACGCCTTACTATACATGGTCGTTTTTAGGCTAAAAATGCCTTACTATACATGGTCGTTTTTTTCAGCTAAAAACGCCTTACTATACATGGTCATTTTTTGTTCATCTAAAAACGCCTTAATATACAGTAGATGGTCGTTTTTGGGGGGGCTAAAAACGCCTTACTATACATGGTCGTTTTTAGGCTAAAAATGCCTTACTATACATGGTCGTTTTTTTCAGCTAAAAACGCCTTACTATATATGGTCATTTTTTGTACATCTAAAAACGCCTTAATATACAGTACATGGTCGTTTTTGGGGGGTTTAAAAACGCCTTACTATACATGGTCTTTTTTTTCGGCTAAAAATGCCTTCCTATACATGGTCGTTTTTTTTCGGCTAAAAACGCCTTACTATTCATGGTCATTTTTTTTCGGCTAAAAACGCCTTGCTATATACATGGTCAATTTTGGGGGGCTAAAAATACCTTACTGTACATGGTCATTTTTTGGGCTAAAAATGCCTTACTATACATGGTCATTTTTGACGCGAAAAATTCCTTCCTATACATGGTCGTTTTTTGGGGGCTAAAAATGCCTTACTATACATGGTCGTTTTATTCGGCTAAAAACGCCTTACTATACATGGTCATTTTTTGGGGGCTAAAAATGCCTTACTATATACATGGTCGGTTTTTTCGGCTAAAAACGCCTTACTATACAAGGTTGGGTTTTTTTCGGCTAAAAACGCCTTACTATACATGGTCTTTTTTTTCGGCTAAAAATGCCTTACTATACATTGTCGTTTTTTTAGGCTAAAAACGCCTTACTCTACATGGTCGTTTTATTTGGCTAAAAACGCCTTACTATACATGGTCATTTTTGGGGGGCTAAAAATGCCTTACTATACATGGTCATTTTTTTCGGCCAAAAACGCCTTACTATACATGGTCGTTTTTGACGCTAAAAATTCCTTACTATACATGGTCGTTTTTGGGGGGTAAAAATGCCTTACTATATAAGGTAGGTTTTTTTCAGCTAAAAACGCCTTACTATACATGGTCGTTTTTTGGGGCTAAAAATGCCTTACTATACATGGTCGTTTTTTTTCGGCTAAAAACGCCTTACTATACATGGTCATTTTTTGTTCATCTAAAAACGCCTTAATATACAGTACATGGTCGTTTTTTGGGGGGCTAAAAACGCCTTACTATACATGGTCGTTTTTTTAGGCTAAAAATGCCTTACTATACATGGTCGTTTTTTTCAGCTAAAAACGCCTTACTATACATGGTCATTTTTTGTTCATCTAAAAACGCCTTAATATACAGTAGATGGTCGTTTTTGGGGGGGCTAAAAACGCCTTACTATACATGGTCGTTTTTAGGCTAAAAATGCCTTACTATACATGGTCGTTTTTTTCAGCTAAAAACGCCTTACTATATATGGTCATTTTTTGTACATCTAAAAACGCCTTAATATACAGTACATGGTCGTTTTTGGGGGGTTTAAAAACGCCTTACTATACATGGTCGTTTTTTTCGGCTAAAAACGCCTTACTATACATGGTCATTTTTTGTTCGTCTAAAAACACCTTACTCTACATGGTCATTTTATTCGGCTAAAAACGCCTTACTATACATGGTCTTTTTTTTCGGCTAAAAATGCCTTCCTATACATGGTCGTTTTTTTTCGGCTAAAAACGCCTTACTATTCATGGTCATTTTTTTTCGGCTAAAAACGCCTTGCTATATACATGGTCAATTTTGGGGGGCTAAAAATACCTTACTGTACATGGTCATTTTTTGGGCTAAAAATGCCTTACTATACATGGTCATTTTTGACGCGAAAAATTCCTTCCTATACATGGTCGTTTTTTGGGGGCTAAAAATGCCTTACTATACATGGTCGTTTTATTCGGCTAAAAACGCCTTACTATACATGGTCATTTTTTGGGGGCTAAAAATGCCTTACTATATACATGGTCGGTTTTTTCGGCTAAAAACGCCTTACTATACAAGGTTGGGTTTTTTTCGGCTAAAAACGCCTTACTATACATGGTCGTTTTTTGGGGGCTAAAAATGCCTTGCTCTACATGGTCGTTTTTTGGGGGCTAAAAATGCCTTACTATACATGGTCGTTTTTTTCGGGTAAAAATGCCTTACTATACATGGTCTGGTTTTTTTTCGGCTAAAAATGCCTTACTATACATGGTCATTTTTTGTTCATCTAAAAACGCCTTAATATACAGTACATGGTCGTTTTTTGGGGGGCTAAAAACGGCTTACTATACATGGTCGTCTTTTTCGGCCAAAAATGCCTTACTATACATGGTCGTTTTTGACGCTAAAAATTCCTTACTATACATGGTCGTTTTTTGGGGGTAAAAATGCCTTACTATACATGGTCGTTTTTTTCGGCTAAAAACGCCTGTCGTTTTTTTTCGGCCAAAAACGCCTTACAATACATGGTCGTTTTTTGGGGCTAAAAATGCCTTACTATACATGGTCGGGTTTTTTTCGGCTAAAAATGCCCTACTATACATGGTCGTTTTTTGTTCATCTAAAAACGCCTTAATATACAGTACATGGTCGTTTTTTGGGGCTAAAAATGCCTTACTATACATGGTCGTTTTTGACGCTAAAAATTCCTTACTATAAATGGTCGTTTTTTGGGGGTAAAAATGCCTTACTATACAAGGTAGGTTTTTTTTCGGCTAAAAACGCCTTACTATACATGGTCGTTTTTTTTCGCCTAAAAGCGCCTTACTATATATACATGTTCGGTTTTTTTTTCAGCTAAAACCGCCTTACTATACATCACTGGTGTGAAACTCATTTCACATACGGCCTCGGTAGATGTCAAGTGGGCCGGACTATTAAAATGATACCATACTTTGCTATAAACAACCAAAACAACGTGTCTTTCCTTTGTTTTGGTATAAAGAAGCACAAGAACATTTGGAAAATGTTTACATTTAATGAACGTATCTTTTACAAAACATTTCATGAAGCACCTTACATTTCCTTCAACAAATGTGCAATTTACTTTTATCATTCACATATATGCATTGCAACTGAACCCATTGATTGTACAAACTTTAAAAAGTAATTGGTATTGAAAAAATAGTTATGCAGCTTATGATTAAACAAGATTTATAAAGAAAGGAAGTTTTAAACCATTTACCCGTGCATATTAAATCTAAATGGAATCCCTGCCTACACCTTACAAACTAAGGAGAGTGCTATTAAATGTGTAAATGTGAGAATGCTGCTGATAGCGTCTGCTGTCATGGCTCTGTCTCAGTGACGGACTGAGGCTGCTTCTTCTCTGGCCAAAACAGTGTCCCTAGCGGATACTTGATGAATTGCACCTTATTAAAAAGATTAATTCTGTCTTTTATGCATTTTTTTCATTTTTAAATTATCCTGAGGACCTGATTGAACCTTGCGCGCGCGCGCGCGCGCGCTTGTGTGTGTGTGTGTGATGAATGGAATTCCGCATCGGTGTGCAATTGTAAAACAGGCTGTGTGTTGAAAAAATAAATCTGAAACTGCATTTAAGGGTGGCTCAAAGGGCTGGTCATATACGGGCTGGAGTTGTAAATTGATTTCTGGCCCAAATACTTCACTCCACAACTGCCCCGCATCTGGTTTGCCAGAGCCAAACCAGTGCCTCCTTTGCCAGTCCTGGGCCGTGTTCGGCCCACATGCATTATGCCGCTGCGACACACGGCCAGCTGTGCCAGCTTCATGCCGAATCCGGGCCAGATGCCTTTGCTGAATGGGTAGCAACCCGCATGCGCACTTAACATTATCTGTTGCATCCCCCACCCAAACACTGAAAAAGAAAAACAAAACGAAAGTAAATTAGAAGAAAGATTGGATTTTGTTTGATTTCTTTGTGATTTTTGCGGTCCTCTGGCCCACTTTATACCTGTGGACGAAGGATTAGGGGCTCTAATCCCTCGTTGTATCCGATGACCGGCAACCCGAGGCCAAGGCCGAGGACCAAGGACCGCTCGTCGGTCCTTGTTATATACACAGTATCATGAAGTATGAAGTGAGTCGTAGGTATAATAGATCTTAGTTTTTCTACACAACAAAAGCATTTGTCTTGTCCTGGGTTGTGCCGCACCAAATAATGTGAGGTATAAAATACGTTCCCAAAAAAATAACGTTTTCAGATCGCATACTGCCTTATTAACTCAAGTTTTTGCTTTTTCATTTTGGACCTCACCAACCATAACGCCCCTAGTGAAATAATACAACACTCCACATGGTAAACGGAGTCTGTTGACTGTTGTATGTGTTGTATGTCGAACACACGCGCGGAGACATTGTCACATTCTGCAGCTGCACCCAAAATTTCAAAATGAATCTCATTTCATGTTTGAGTCATTTATTGCGCTAGACCATAATGTGCAGTTAATTCAAAACAGCATACATCGCATGGTTATTTCCTCGCATGTGATTAAAGTATGTGGTGATATTTCAGATGTTACCATTGAATTTTGAGATTCATCTAAGTTCCAGTTATTATGTTTAGTTGCTCAGACGACAGAGAATAAATATGTCAAAAAATGTAGGATGTTATTCTCTCTATTCATTACTTTATTGGTTTTGCCTGTCAGTGTTTCATGACGACAAGTACACTTCAGAGGAAGTACTGTGGCACCCCCTAACGGTAAGAAAAGTAATTGACGAGCAAATCAGTATGAAGCAGAATTATGAGGATGAACAGTGCCCTCTAACGGCAACACGGTGGTGTTTGAATTTCGAAAAGATACCTTTTAAAAAGAATAAAGCTTGTCATATTTAACCTTTAGGAACTTGGTAGAGCCCGAGCACATGAAAGCATCAATCAGGCTTTTTTTTAAATTTAAATGAGCCAATGCTCTATGAATCACCAAATGTTAGGTACATATCTTCTCAGAAAAAAAAACAACTGTAACTGTGCGTGTGTGCGCCTGTGTGGGTGGGTGTGTCGAGAAAAAAGTAAACTTAGAAAGTAAATGATTTTCGAATGTAATATGAAATAGCCTCAACGACAGACAAGGGGAGGAAGCTGGATTTAAAAAGAAGTCCCTCTGAATTACATTAGAGTCTTTATTTCTTTGAATATATTTGATCAAATATGAAATCAAACATTGTAAGTAAAGATGTAACAGTTTCTGACTAGCAAACCTCAACACCATCAAAACAGGGGAACATTATTGATACATAATAAAGCGTAGGACGCCGGGTATCAAGGCTGAGAATTAGCCAAACAGACCTGTTACAAAATTGTTCTCCAAAGTCAGCCTACAGATGTTTTGGAAAGAAAGTGCACATACTGGGTGTGTTGATCTGGTGCAAATAGAAGCAAAATGCCTTCATTTTCTGTTAAATAAGTGATCGTGTAGATTGGATATTGAACATTTTATTCTTCTCTCCAACAAAGTTTTGGAAGACTTTCTTGACTATTTACAATTCAAAAGTTGGCCCCATATGTCAAAGTGCAATTCGGTACTCCACTATAGTCAACAATTATTATTGAAATCTGCCGTTAAATTGGCTCTTACTCTTGGGTCTTTTTATTTCAAAGAACTAATGGATTTTACATTCGCCATTAAGTGTAAATCTACCGGTCCAGTAATAAGCAAGTGGCTGAGGAAATGTTTGACAAAATTAACTACCTGTGCGAAATAGCATGTGGTTTCAAGAATTGGGCCAGGTCTATTTGCCGGCGAATTACCCTGACAACTGCAAGGCCTAAATTCTCAGATAAAAATACCGCAACTGCAATCATCGTGCTTGTTAAGACTAAATCCATTCGCATGTATCCTTCCTTTTCATTTGAGAGATGCCTCTGAGGAGTTTAAGGTGGTTCCACTTTTTTATGCTAAGCTAATCCACTGCTTGCTACACTGTCAGAAATAGAGGTCAAGTAGCAATCAGCTGGCTAATTACGAGACAGCTAGCTTACTATTGTACCTTTCCCATGACCTAAAACGTACAGGCATATTTCCAAATTATACAATGTAAGGGTCAATGGTACAAAAGCAATACCTGCAGATACTACATTTCATTCTGACAAGCTAATGTAGCCCTGAAAATACGATGTGGACCTTTTTTTCTGAGATTGTATGGCTTTGTATTTGCCATTGCGTGTGCAGCATCTTAACTTTTTTCCACAATATTTGTTCTGGTGTCAACACCACATCATATTGATTTATCCGTGCTGCGATGCCATTTTAGATTAGTGTCTGAAGAAACAAACTCAGTTGGAAAATTCCCGACATTGTCCAAACACACAGACTGCTTTCAACTACAAGGTGTGGTTTATCAAACATGACATCGTTTTGGATTTTGTGCGGTTTTAAGAGCATTTTTAGTCAAACAGACCGCAAGGTATTGGGGGCGGGGGGTCCATACATTACACAACATAAATACAGTATACTTATACGATATTGGTAAGCATAGCCACCAACCATATTTCTATTAGAATGCAAAACGAAAAAAAATGAAACCCGTACTTTGCTGACAAATTTTGAATAATTGCGTTATACACTGAAGTGAGCAACGTGAGATTTTGAATGGACAACAGTCGGTAGGCAGTGTTTAGCCTGAGCGGAACACAAACAGAACAGTCAGAATTTTTTTTTCTTTCTTTCTTTTTTTTTTTTTTCTCGAGGATTACAGGAAAACACCTACAGGAGTTAGAAAAGGACAATGACGTTCACGGTGAATGGGATGATCACGTATATAATTTTACACTGTGCAAGGTCAAGTCAACTCTTTGGAGCAGGGGGCCAAATTCAAAGAAGATGGTGTCACATTCATGTATTGAAGCAATAGCTGGACCACTTTGATGGCTGAATCAATGGAATGATTGAAGAAAGAACGCCGTGGCACATACAGTACATAGGCTACATAAGGGTTAGAATATCTATACACACACTGTACACATTGTAAGATACAATTCGCTGTACAAATCAACACCAGCTGGCTTTCAGTAACTTTTCTCTAAATAGTAGCTCTATCCGTCATCAAAAAATAAAGGTGAGATAGTTTGTCCAATGGGTGTTTACATTCCCTGCCTTACTATTCCATCATTACACAAGTCGGACATGATGATAAACAGTCAGTTGATTATCCTCACCGGGTGTTTGGGGACTGCCGTTGCCTTTGCCAACACCCGACACCCACCCGATGCTTCATCAAAGTGCTGCTGCTCATAACATACACAAACACAAGTGATCATCCGCATCCACTTATCGTCTCGGACACACATACATGCATACAGACACACACACACCCTTCCTGAGTATGAACTGTAAAATTTTGGCTCTATTCTTAAAAGGAAATGAAATAGCAAAACGACGGGCGCCACCGAGGCGCTGATGTAGCAGGTATGTACTTGAAGACAAGAACTTCATTGAGGAAAAGATTTTTTTTTACGACTACCCCAGCCTGTTTTTTCAATCAGGCCCACCTGATCAGGTTATGTCTCTCACAATATGCTCACCTGACTCATCAATCTCCCTCAGCTCTACTGAGCACTGCCGAGCTTTCAACTAACTACTTGAACAGAGGATATTGTGCTTATTACTCTGGCAGCTGTTTTCATAGACAGAAACTGTTGACCATCAGTACTCGCCCAAACACTTTGTTGGTAGAACAACTCACATTTTGGCCTAGAATTTCAAAAAATACCATTTCTTTTTGGAAATAATTTGAACAAATCAGGAGTTGTGCACCCTCCACAGTGCAGGACCCACAACATGCCTTTTTTTCCACTGAGCAGTACTTAGTTGGCTCATGACGTGATACGCTAATTGGGACATAAACCACTGCTGGTCACTTATCGGTTGAGTGGATTCATCATTGTTGGATCATAGCTTATAAGGACGCGTGGCTGGAACACGCACATGGATGTGAAAGTTAGCTTAGCTTTGCACTTGACACATCTGTTATCTGAGTAATGTCAGAAAAGTTCCAGACC
The DNA here is from genome assembly GCF_025434085.1 of Hippocampus zosterae. NCBI lineage: Eukaryota > Metazoa > Chordata > Actinopteri > Syngnathiformes > Syngnathidae > Hippocampus > Hippocampus zosterae. Next base: position 10,874,201 of record NC_067455.1, read on the forward strand.
TGGTGTCAGGCAGGATATTTTTCAAAACCAAAACTACATAGGAGTTTCTTCTTAGAAGGAACGCCCCCTGGTGGCATACTTCCTCAGCCATCTTTGCAATTTCTTCAAGGCCTCATGTCGGAAGTCTTCCGGATACCTCTGCAGTCAATGCGGCCGTCTCGATGTCCACGTCTTCCCTGCTAAGAGCCACGTTCTTCCCCATTGTTTACTTCAGATTGATGCGTTCAATGAGGTTTCCTCATCACGTTTTCCAGTACAATACTCTTTGGAAGTGGGAAAAACCAACCAACCTCACCTGCGAAGAGTACAGCTGAGTTGAGCACATACTATGCAGTGGAATTGCGGCATTGGATGCCGCGGGGTAGTGAGCCTGCAAAGGGACCTGGAAGCTGATGGCGAACGAGAGGATCGCTTACTCGCTGTGGAGCCAAATACTGTACTGTATTTCCCTCAGGAAACCGAAACGGAGCTAAAAGGGAGAGTGAATTTGATCAGGCTTCTGCGAGACTCCAAATGGAGATTGAGGTTTCTTCTTGTCTGCTGGATGCGTAATAAGGCAATTGTTTGCTGTTGGTTTGCCGGCTTCCGTTCATATTGCATTTTAGATCGATACCGTTTCAGAAATAGGGGTGCTGTGGGAGTCCAATAATGTCACTCAAGGAACAATCAAACCTACTTTACACAACAGGGCTAATGGACTCCAAGGTAAAGTTACAAACCGTAGTAATAGTACCCCGAAAGATACAATGATATACTTGTTCAGAGAGTACGTTGTTGCTATGGAGATATTCAGATTGGTCATATTTTGATTGTTTTCGCAGAAACGCTGCATGTAGCCAAGCCTGAAAACACCTATCTCGAGGCTGCCTGCTTTCTTTAGACTTGAACCACTACGGGAAGGTGCGATTGGGCGACTCCCGTCGCAACCATATTGCAGACGCATCAGTATCAAATTGTCGGGTGTTGAATTCATTGAAGGTGCAGCAAACAACACATCCCTGACTTCATAAGTCAGTATTGAGGACAAAAAGCAGTGGTCTACATTCATACCTGACCCCTGCGCACTTCATGTGCCTTACTGTTGACAAACACACAGTCACATACGCACAATCCGCGGCAGCCCATACTCGCCGTGGTGTTGAGACCGAATAAGGGTAACTGTAAAATGAACAGACGTCATGAGGTGGCAAAGATCTCTGCCGTGATTATTGCCCAATCAATATCACCATGAAATCTTTAAACGGTTGATCTCTGACTCCGAAATGTAGTTGCACTCCTAACGTCACACCGTCCAAAGACAAAATCTGACGGCTCGCCTTTTACACATAAACATCTGTTCTGTGCTTGTTTATGTGTGTTAGTCCAGGATGCGATGGCTGCAAAGGATGTGACAGCAGAAATCCAGCTCATCATGGATGACACACTTCAAGGTGCCTTACCAACACTCAAGCTCAACATTCACACTCCACTCATTTTTGCTTACAGCTTGATTGCACTGATTGCACCGTGTGTGCGACCACACACTGTACTTGGGTGAAGGTGGCTAAAAACTGGTGACGCCGTGTAAACTCTGCTACAGTGTTGTAGTCCGACGAGAGAGAACACAGAGTAGATGGAACACAGTACAAACACATTTCTTATAAGTTGCCTCCATAGTCTATCGTTTGATCAGGCATTTTTCTCTGCCGCTGCTCGAGTGGCCCTCTATGCTGATTTTGACCTCCTGAGAGATGACGGAGGGTTTGAGCAGAGTCAACGGAGGCTCCCCTTCCGCCCTTCCGGTCTGGTCCCGCTCGGGAGCGGACCATCGTCTCTTGCGAACAGTGGTTCTGTCTGGATCTCTGGACTGCGTTTTGCAAGGGGTGGGCTTATCCATTTTCTCTGATGCCTGTCTTTTATGTGCGGTCCCAGACATTGCCAGCACAGACTCTCCTCCGCAGATCCCGTCCAGCAAACCTGGATTTCGTTCCATTTCGGTTGGTACCTGCCGTCCTGACACAGATCCGGCTAGCCTTTCGATACCGGAAGCCTTCGTAAGAATACCGCTGTTAGTGCCCGTAGTGTTTGGCCTTGGACTGTTGCACACGGCGGAATCTGTGTTGCTGCCGGGGTCAGAGAGTCTTGTGGTCTTCAGCCTAGCCCCCAAAGACTGGCTGTCTGTTAAAGAATCATTCCTGAGACCCCGAAGGGTCAAGGACACGCAAACATCACCCACGCACAGTTTAGCGCAGGACAGCTCAAAGAGCTGCGTGGTGCGGTCAGGACAGCATGAGGACCAGCCCTGGCCAAATACGAAGAAGGGATATTCGACCAGCACCTCCACACACACCTGCAGAAACACACGTACGTAAACCTTAAGCGTTCTGCCAAAACTGAATGTTTTGCAGGGCATATCTACGAGGGACCGTATACCGCAGAAAGACTTCTTGCGCTGGTCTGGAAAACATAAAGATTACTTTCGCAGGATCAAACTACTTGTCGTACAAAAGGATCAGTGCGGACTTTGCGGTTGCAAAATTATTGAGAAACATTATTCTCTTGTCAGTGAATGTAGCAATTGTACCTTAAATGTGTGTATGCCTGGCGATTCGACCTTTCCTTCTCTGTTTTACTAACTGACTGGAAAGAAGTGCTAACATACTGAAAAATCAGATGATTTTACAACAGGAAGCTGATCTGCAAGGGTGGGGAACAAGCTTGCATATTACCTGAATGTTATTATCTCTAAAAACAATATACTGTAGATATTCACAGCCTATTAATATATGAGGAGTTTGTTTTCTACCATTTTTATTGCACCACCGGGACCAATGAATATTCTATAAAGTGGCATTCAATACGGACAGTAGTGAGACACCACGCAAGAAAAATGTTTCTCTCACCTGGGCTTTGAGCTCCCCCACAGAAAACTGTATGACCACAGCATTAGGACTCTGGCCACTATCGATTCGCTCAACTGTGCTGGAGTCAATCTTCAGCTCGCTGCTGATCTCTGCACTTTGGATGAAGTCCTCCGTTTTGAGATCCTCCACACGCTTCAACTCGCCATCAGCAAGCTGGATGATGGAGCCTCGCATAAAGAAAGGTGGGAGAGCCACAGGAGAGGAGGGAGACGAGATGGTGGGAGAAGCTTGGATGGAAGCGGGGACTGGAGGATTGACTGGGGCTGAGACTGGGATTGGGGACGGCGCTGCCACCACTGCAGGGACTGGGTTTGAAGGCAAGGCCGGAGGAGCTGGAACCGGGGCTACAGCGGGAGAGACTTGATTTCCATCCTGGCCTAGCGACTCACATTTGGACAGGGCGGTGGCAAGATAGGCGTGAGGCATGGCCGTGGATATTTGAGGAGTGGTGGTCGCAGTCAGGGAGCCGACAGCACGGCCGGTCTCCATTTCTGTGCCGTTATTGGCACTGCTGACTGGAATGAGCAGGGACTGACCACTTGGAATGACCAGGTGCTGTGGCAGTGCCGCGTGATAGCTGACCGCATGCTGGTTGGCGCTGGTGATATAGCCAATGATGGGTGTTTGTGCGGAAGAATAAAAACTGGCCGGCAGCTCGTCAGGGGGTAGGGTCGTCTGAATGACGGTATGGGGCGTGACAGACTTGGTCACCTCGGATGACGAGAGGGAGGAGAAGGAGGAAGATCTCGATATAGGTTTCCCTAAACAGATGCCTCCCTTCTCAGTCTGAACTAACGAAATCTTATTCGAACCATGTTCCTGATCCGGGCTGTGGTTTGGCTGGGCCACAAGTACTAAGGAAGTCTGAAGTCCTGTTGGGTTCTGGCCATATTCTGCGGGCACAAGGATGTGTCGGGTCTCATAGCTCTGAACCTGCTGATGATTGGTCGGTTGTGTGGGAGCTTTCATTTGTTTGACAACTTCTAGCTCACCGTTCAGCACGCCCTTAGCGTGCACCTCGGATTTCTTTCCGGCAGAACCATCCGCATACTGAACAACCAGCTGGGAGGGTGCGAGGGTAAGCGTTTGAGGGAGGACAGCAGCATGCGGGTGGAGTTGGAGGTGAGCTCCTGGCGTAGAGACGGCGGCTCCACTGACAGTTAAAGGTGTCCTGCTATCAAGTTGGATGTACTGGCTGGTGACTTGCGGAGAGCTTGGAAGGGAGACGGGAGCAAGTTCTGCGGGAGAGAGGCCAATTTGGAACTGCTGCTCTCCTTTGCTGCCGGGAGAGATTAAAGTAGTGGTGTAACCATCCAGGTGGGGGCGTTGTCCTATGGGGCTGCTATTGGCGGGAACTACATGAGAGGAGATGTAACCAGCATATGGGCCGGAGCTTATGAACTGAACATTGGGTCCAAGCTGAGCAAACTGGATGGTTCCTGTGGGCTGAGGAATGGCTGCGGGATGATAGACTGCGGGTAGCGAGGCCAGCGGCACTGCTGAAAGAGTGGTAGCTGAGGTTGGAATGGTGGGAGGAGAAGAGGAAGAAGTAGACGGGATGGGACATCTTGGGCTCTCCGAGTCTCTGGATTTGCATCGTTCACTGGCTACACTTGCCAGCCATGCTAGGTTCTCAGTGTGGGGAGCAGGTTTGTGATGGACCACTGGAGGAGTCGATGTTGTCACTGCCACTGGCCTGTGCTCCAGCGCCAGAATTTCTCGCTTTTTAGGCGGCAGGCATCCATTACTTCGCTCCTGATTGGATTTCATTGCGCCAGATTGGTTTTAGCTGTGTCTTGTTCAGACTTCTATTGGCGTCAGAGTCTCTCTCGCTCTCAGTGTTAATATCTGCCCTCTTTGCCAAGGCGCAAAGACTCTGGTAGTAGTCCCTAGCATACAGCGCCGGGTCTTAAGGTGGAATCGCCACAGCTCATGAAATGAGCTCGATAAACTTCATGCGGAATCATCCCCGATGTAAGCACTTCTTCCACAATGTTGGCGGGAATCTGATGACAGACGGACAAAAAGAATGGGTAAGTACACGTAGGACATACATACAGTGCAGAGGTGTCACGTCCAGGTCCAGAAAGTAAAAACCCTGCCACCGTTTGGTTTTAGCCACAGGTGCTTCTATCAACCGGCAGGTAAAGGAGCTCCAACTCCTAGTTGAGCAGAAGCACCCGTGGCTTCAGCCAAACTGGCATGGTTTTTACTTTCTGGACCTGGATTTGATACCTCTGACACAATGTGGTTACGCAGATGATCAATTCGCCCTGGCGTGTGTTCTATAATTACATTAGCCGTGCAAGGCTAGCTCAGTTTACACAGCTTATCTTTCCTAAACATGCTTGTTATAAGTATGTGTAAAGTTCTGAATGGACTGCAAAGAGTTATGCAACTAAATATTCCTAAAGTCCACGGTGCATTTTGTATTTGCACTGCTCAACTATCTCAATCTACTATCGGGTTCACACCCATCAGTATTGTACAGAAATATTCTGGTTATGCAACACTTGTTCGCTTGTTTTTCTATTGAAAACAGGCCTATGAAGACATATGTATTTGACAGTTATTGCAATCACGTGTTTCTCAAGTGTCTCTTACAGTGGAGAGCCAGTTCTTAAAAGGCAAACTTCATCGCGATTCACTTCTGAAGTGTGCCCACTTTCATGTTTGTAATGGTGTTCTGCGTCTTATAGCTCTGGAGTTATTCTTTTCATATTTCTTTGAGAGCCGTCTTTAAGCATTCGTTCAAATTTACAAATTGACCCAGATTATTAAATTGCCCCATCCAACAACATTTTCCATGAGAGAAATCAGTACAATGCTATTTTCGTCACTTTTATAATGGAAGAATGGAGTTTCCTGGGCAACAGTGTGTGCAAGTGAACATCCCTGCTCTGGCTGTGTCAAAGCATGAGTGTACTCAGGATAACAATAACGAGTAAGCATCTCGGAACATTTCTTTTTTTCAGATCTCCAAGGCCTTGAGTTGAGTCAGGGCAACTGTAAATACAAACATTTTAACTCCAGCCAGACTTAGTCAGCGGGAGCATAACAGGGACAGAACAAAATAAGATGACATTTACGCGAAGGACACTCCGTAAGTTGTAACAATGTTATTGCTTGTGAGTTTTGTTACAATGTTGCAGCCCTGAGAGACATGCTTTCGTCAGACTATGCTGTAAGTATCTGCGTCAACAAGCCCGTGGTCAATATTTGACTTCAGGGATAAATCAACATATCCTATAGCTGCATATTGCGGATCTCTGCACACACACACACACACAAACACACAAACTTGGGTCAGCCTTGTTCTATTTGTTTACTGTCGAACCTCAAACAACACCATGCACACATTTGCCTTTCATTGGCTCCTCTCCAGTGGAACCGCTACGGTCAAATACAATCTGTCAGGAAACAATAGTCGACCTTTGATTTGTTAGGGCTTTGAAACGGTTTTCCACTGGAAATCAAACACTCACAGCATCATCAGATTTATCGCTAACATGTAAAAAGAAGTTAACCACTGTACAACATAATAACAACAAAACCCGCCAGCTTAACATTGATAAAAAGTGTCAAAGTCAGTTTTCTTCCAGTGAATGTTCTTCATCTCTCAACATCCCGTGTTGAGGTTGCCACATTTATCTGAAAAAAAACTACAGCCTACAAAAAGGCAAAGAATATGCAAAACCGAAAAGGCATCAGGAGGCACAATGCGGTCTCGCGTGCTGTCACGCATGAAGGCAGCTTGAATTTTAGAAGCAGGTTTTGATCAAATCCCCATTGGAGGACTTTCCACTTGTTCCACTATACTTTCCTAGATGTTCTGTTCTTTTATGCAGGCTTATTTGTGGGTCAGTGAACGAGACACAACTAAATTGCTGACGAGCTCGAGGCACCGCAGAGATTGAGTGCATGGTACACACACACACACACATACAGGTGCATAACATTACATTTTGATGAGCTGCATCCTATTTTTCCCACTACATAGGAGGCTCATCACTCTCGGCAACCACAAGTGGTCAACATAAAATATATATAGAGTACTTCGAAATGGACCTTGGTCAGTTTCTGTTTGGACGTGCCTATTGCAAGATAAGACAAGGTCACAAGCTTGTCAAGGAACCAGCAAAAAAAACAAAACTCTTAGTAATGTATGTGATCCACAAAGCCTTATGAGCCACCGGATGTAACAAAGGAGGGCTGGAGAGAAAGAGTGAGGGGGAGGAAATGAAGAACGGCAATGGAGGATGACAGAGTGGTGTGGATGGTAGAAAAGGCAGGGAGAAGATTGGGAGTAAAGAAGAGGGAGAGAGAGAATGGTGTGAGAAAGACAGCGCAGCTCCTCCTGACCCACATTGAGCAGCGCCTGCAGCATCAGCCCCCCGCCTTGCGATGTCACCGCACTCACTCACACTAGACGGCGTGCAGCATCACTCTGTGGCAACAACCCCACCTCAGCAACACCTGGAATGACATCATCATCATCCCAACGCTACACCGCAAGCGAGAAAAGGCAAACAGACATCGAGCGACAACCTGACTTGACATCAAATAAGACCGAGAGGAAGGTGCTCTTCCCGAGACCAACACAGGACTCACGACTGCGCACATGGTCACACATAAACAACATCACTTGATTTTCCAGCCTATTATTAGATCAGTCACTAGCAAGCGCATGCCCCTGTGTTATGGAGAACAAAGGCGAGCTTTCAAGATACGAATGTCACAACGAGTCTAGACGGCATGGACGCTCTGGATCCAGCCCCGGACTGACTGTCCCCTCTGCTAAGATGGGTATGATAAAGGGATGACATCAGACACAAAGGGGCGGAGGGGCAGACGAGTCATTTTCATATGGTGACATAGAGTGATAGTCCCTGGGAGGAAAAAAAAACGCACGTACCACGCTGTGTACGTGTTGCCGTTGTGTGTCCAGGCGAAAGGCGGACGGACGCATGTCCTCTCTTACGCAGCAGTACAAACCTCCACCTGTCCTCGCATTGATCCTTCGCTGCAGTAGGAAGTGAGGCACTAAGGGGGTGATTTTGTAACGAGAGTGTCCCGGCCAAGATAGAATTCCTCCCACAAAAAAAAAAAAAAAAAGAGACCCTGGACTGACATTCGTGTAGGCAGTATTGCTGATATTCAGGTCGATAGAGCAGACATAGATTCACAGCCCTGTTCAGCAGTGGCTATATTTAGAAAACAAAAACATCATCATTGTCAATCTGAGCATGCATGAAACCGCAAGGGGGAATTACCGACAAAGGCATGCATGTGGGATTCTCTGCGTAAAAAATAGAACCGCGGCACCATACACAAGGCAGATCAATACGATGAAGTCTGATCTTTTATCTAAAAGAGACATTTTCCTGCCCCCCGTTTTCTCTGTGTGGAAAGAACGCGTGTGCGTGTCCCTTTAAGAGGCGGGCCGGGCCGTGTGCTTGACTACAGCCAAAGAACAACAGGCGATGGGCTGAGCGCTCAGTGTTTGTCTCCACAGTGACTCCAGAGTTCTGCATCAGTGCCGGACACACACGGAACACACACACACACACACACTCGGGCAAAATGACACGCAGGTTGTCTCTTCTTCCACAGCAAGCATCTCAACACCCGACTCTCCGTTTTTCGTTTCGAGCACGACGGTGTCGAGAGTAGCTGGACAGAAAATACTACGATGCCACAAATCGAAACGCAAAGAGACAAGCCTCCTCCTCCTCCTGCTGACACCCCCTCTTCTGCTGGTTCGAGTGCTAAGAATAGCTCACCAGTCTTTCCACAGCCGCCGCTTGCAGAACACGTGCAACGATTCCTCCCGTGTGCTTCAACGGGAGCGGATCCCGGAGACGTAGTTCCTCGGCAGCGTACTCGGCTTCCTTTGTGCGACAGCCCGTTCATGCCGCTCTTGTGAGGACCCTGTTGCCACTCCGTTGGGCCTGCAATCGGCCTGATGGCAGAGGAGGTCCCCCCCCCACCCCCACCTCCTCCTCCGCCGGCCCCCCCTTTCCTGTGCAAAAGCCCACGCCAGGTCTTGCGTGCGAGGCTTCTCCAACGTGTGTTATGCAAGGCCACCAGACCGCCAGCTCCCTCTCTCTCTCTCTGTCTCTCTCCCCATTTCTCACTGTGTCTCTCCCTCCCTCCTCTTTCTCCCTCAGTACTCCAACTGACGTGGCTCCTCCCCCTCCGCCAGCCCCATCAGCCATCAGGTATTCATTCAAAAAAAAAAAAAAAACACACTACTTGGCTCCTCGCCCAGACTACGCTCACGCAGGGAGGGTGGGAGGGTGGCACTGTGAAACAGACGGAATGGGGCGTGGGAGGGGGGGGGTTGGAGAGCCAGAGAGGGTTTGCATAGACAGACATGGGTGCGTGTGAATATAAAGAACTATTCACATGGGCATATTCATGCAAAGACATTGGCACATATGCACGTGCACAAAACTGATTGAGGATTACATTGCGGAGTGAGTGAGCAAAGCCCCTTTAATGCTCTGCCCTTGTTCATTTTCATATGCACACCCCCCCCCCCTCTCGAGGCAAATCTCCATCTGATCTGCCCTGCAATAATTGAGCTTCTCTTCAGATGGAAAAATGACTCAGAGTAACCAATAAACAGTCTTCCCCCCACTTTTTGCCCCCTGAGATATTTCCTCTCCATTCACACACACACACACACACACACATGGAGCAAACTGCACAAATAAACAGCCACGAAAAGCCACTTGGCCCTCTTGGGCCCACTTTCCCCTGCTGGGCACAGGGCAGGGAGCGAGCCAGGCTCCACTCTCGTGCCAGGACAGACTGCTATCTGCTTCTCTGCAGGCGCCACATGCAGGGTGGCCCCTCAAAAAGTGACAGCACGCTGTGGGGGGAGAGTAGGATCCAAGAAAATTGTGCACTTACAAGAGGACTAATAAATACGCTGCAAGGTCCTTTTGGTTATATGGGAAGGATTCCAATGGCTTCTTTGGGAGGAGCGGAGCAAAATGTGTTTAATATACAGTGTACTGTATTGTTTGTGAACAAACGTCCTTGTAAAGTAGTGTTTTAATAGTCTTTAATAGATGGAATATTTGGCAATTACGAGATTCACAAATAATTTCACCGTATTGTGGAAGAAAGTAAAGCGCACTATATATCCCAAACAGTTGTTTGAACTCTCCACTAATTTAGTAAATCCGTACAGGAATACCAAAATACATCCATTTAAAAGGAACCCAGAAGCTAAAGTATGATTTTAATTGACAAAGTCTAAGTACACTTTCTATCTCATATCTATTTTCTTTAGTTTGATAAAATGTAAAATGGAGTTTTTTTTTGTTGTTCACAAAAGTGCTTTTGCAATTGAGTTTTTTCCTCCTTAAATTGTGGAATCAGTCAAGCGAGCCGAAACAAACTTTCAAATGGAAATTCACAATGCCGTCATGCCTAAAGTTGCGCTGCACTGCGTGCGTTTGAGACTGAACCAAGATAGAACCGTCAAATGTGTCCGTTTGATCTAAGACTTTTCCACGTATGTGTTGCTTCATTTCTTCAACACAACCGAGACCTCCATGACCTACTTACAGCTCTGAAAGTTAGTGCGTGATAATTTCCATGCTGCCAGAGTGGTACTACAGTCATGCGATCGTGACAAAATGACAGTAGTAGAGTAGTAGCGCATATTTCAAGAAGCAGGGTATTGGGTACATCCACGTACAGTATCTCGATATATTAGACATTCCCGCGTGCGGTGGAATAAGGTCGCCAATCCAAGCCTAAAAATCGACAGGTTACCTTGAAAAGTTGGAGATGTCCACAATGAATGGAATCCAAGTATCATCACTGGCCTCGGGCTTTTCTGTTTCCTCACAGCGGCGTGTTCTTTGGAAGTGTGGCAGACATGTCCAGACATGTCGCACTGATGCACACACGAGCAAAAGAAAACGTGATGCAGAAACTGGATCCCAAGCTGATTTCGTGAGGGATATTTGTTTGTGAATGGGGCTTCTTGAGCTCACTTGATGCATTGCGTCATAACGTGGAGGTCAATGACAGCAAGCCTGCTGATGACAGAGCTTGAGAGAACCGTTAACTGGGCTATGTTGAGGTTTGTTGTTCATATGACGTCAGAGCGGTCTTCTGTTGACTTAATTTACTTCCACGCCATTGGAATAAAGGAGGTTATGCAAGCGGAAACAAAACGTCACCATAATGTTTGTTCCCTTTCTTTCTTTCGAACAAGGTGGACGTAGCAATGAAGACAAGGAGCGGAATTTGTTGATAAAAGGATTCCTGAATTTCTTTCTGTAAGGCAAGAGCAAAAGTTCCATTAACATTGATTTGAGAAATTCCTGAATTGTTGGTTTTGATATTTGAAAACGGCGATTTGGTGTGCCCACACAGTTTTTTGACGCATTATTGAGAATCCAATTTTTGAACTAGGCAGGTCAATGCAATATGCGATATTATTGGCTGCAACCAGGCACGACATGGGCCGTTGCAATATGATTGGCCGCTCCACACAGGTAGGACACCGCATCCATGCGGGTTTGGCAGTATCAAATTTAAAAGGAATATATCGTGAAGCACACCAACCCTAATCCACCATAACTCAAAATGTGATTCCTATTTGGACGAGTCACGTTATTTATCTGCGAGGCAGTCGCTCCTGCCTTCAGAGGGTGTGGATGCAGCAGCCAATCATATTTCTGCAGGCTGTCTCATGCCTAGAACTGATCATAACACTTTTTTAACAAGTGGTGGACGGGGGGAGCTTTTAATGGTGATGGAAAGTTTTAGCGGTTTTGAAACCATAACTCCTGGTAGTCGAGTGACTACACAGTGTAGAGGTACCGGGTTCAATTCCAGCTCCGGCCTTCCTGTGTGGAGTTTGCATGTTCTTGCGTGGGTTTTCTCCGGGTCCTCCGGTTTTTCCTACATTTCAAAAACATGCATGGCAGGCTGATTGAACAGTCCAAATTGAAATGGACGAATGCTGTCATACAATTCGTATATTTCGTATATTATAATTGAAGATAATGCACATTGTATTTTATCTATTCAGCGTATAATGGCTATTTGAACTACAGTAACTTCAAATGTTAGCATTTAAAATGTAAACTTGAGTTCAAACCTTCCATGAGCTGTCACTTTATCGTGGTGGAGGTATTTGAGTGACCCAATGATATTAGCATCTAAATTGTCTGGGGCTACAATGTCTCCCAGCTGGCTTTGGAATGCCTTAGGATCCCCCAGGAGGAGCTGGACGATGTGGCCGGGGAGAAGGAAGTCTGGGCTTCCTCGTTTAATCTGATGCCCCTGCGACCTGACCTCGGTTTAAGCGGAAGAGAATGAATGCGATGACTTAAGTTCAATTAAAGCTTGTTCTTATTCAATTCATTCATGAGTATAATTTTTTTTGTTCTTAATCATTCTTGACATGCAACAATAGAACTGAAGCTCGACTCTGTTTGATTGTATCCTACCAGAAGAGGTGGGGCACCCTGGGGAAATTGTTTGCATTAGTAAAATAGAGAATGGAGAATAGTGAGTGGGTGGCAGCATTATGGGAGCGTGTGCTAGCAGAGTAGGAGGTAAAATCACCCTGGCGCGCAGGTCCTGTCTGAGAGCAGACCTTCCTCCGGCTGTGGCTGGGCACCGGTTCGGAAGTAGCAGCACGAACGCCCCAACGCTATGCGGGGAGAATGTGAAAGTGCTTGCTGCCATGGCAACAAGGCCGCTCCACAGTCTCCAGTCCACATTAAGAAAGACTGCTCGCAACGTGGCCGCGGTTCAATGGTGAGGAGCATGACACGCTGAAAGAGACTATTGAGGAGCCTGTAGCCTTAGTTCATGGCCACAGTACAAAATCATCAATCCACAGGGAGGATGACCTCATTTTAGCGATTTGGAAATATTGCATCTCGACCCGATCACCATTGTGCCTCGGGTTAAGAAGATGGGCACTGGCGTTAGTGCTGCGAATTAAAGGAACAACATGAATCAACTGCTTTTATAATTCTACTCGATTAGAAAACAAAAAAATGATAGGATTAGAGAATGACCATCCCCTCGTGATGTCCTTAAATCACCTACTGTATTTTGGTCTATGTTGGTGGACCAGCCGGGGCACGTCAGGACAACGTACGTTAGCATGAACGCCAATGCTAGCATCCGTATTTTCAGGTGTGTACAGGGCGTCTTGAAAGTCTCGTCTTATAAATAAAATGTATTATTATTATTATTATTATTATTTAAGAAATCCAAAATTGTATTTTAGCAGACAGTGCTTGTCCTGTAGAGCACATTAATTAGCTTGACTTCTTTAAAGTCTGGCTATACCAATGTGACATGTCCTTCAAAGTAAAGTTTGCTAAATCTTAAGATATTACACAATTTGGCTACAAGGTGAGTTCATATTAAACTCTAATTGCCCCACGAGTATAAATAAAGTTTTCGGAATCTGAAACCGGGCAAGAATATGCAATATTGTATAGTCACATATTACCCAAAAATGTTCCAACTGACACCTATGCTAACTACACACAAAGTCTAACTCATTTAACTTTTGTTAGAAATTAGCTAATTTGTTGTTCGTTGATAAAGGATTTTGCCTTCACCACAGTGGTTAAAAAGCAAATCATAATTCACAAGAGGAAATGGAAAGAAACTATATTCATCACTGTTGCTTTGAATGTGTGTAATTAAAACTTCTGTTTTTAATGCTGAGAAGAAAAGTACCGGTCCTAAAAAAAAAAAAAAAGCATTTCAGTTTAGTGAATCACTTTAAAAGCTCCGGGCACATCATTTCTCCATTGCAGGAAATGGTTATGAACAAATGCACATAACACTGGCAGTTCATTGTTGTACTGGAGGATGTTTATCCTTTTATATCCGGAAAGACGTTTGGAATTTTTTCTTATTTTTTATTTTAAACAATCGGTCCCTGAGTAACTGAATGTTTGTTTTGGGAATATTTGATAGTTAAAACATATTTTCCAACACAGATGACAATGAACCACAATTAGTTTCTTGTGTTGATACTGAAAGCGAAAATCATCAGAACTAAACAGGTTTCTCTTCGGCTGAGTCTGAGTGCCAAGACTCCTTTTCATTCAGCTCAAAATAGAAAGTCACTGCTTACGCACGTCTCCACAACATAGTTTAAGCAGTGCCAGGCGGGAGTGATTTGTGGGGGGGAGTAACAGAATCACAGGGAACCAAAAGTATCTGGAAAATGCCAAACGCAACTAAGGGCGTAAATCATTGGCTTCATCTGCATGTGAAAAGCCCAGGCGCCTCTTGGAATAAAACCAATGTGACATTCTCAGCATGTTTGTATCAGATTGATTTACATGCTGCGTCACGTGATCTGACAGGTTGGGTTCATATAAGGAATCCAACCATCAGTTAAATGACCTCGGTGACCCCACTGAAACTTGCCCACTCCCCCTCCCTACTGCGGCAGATTCACTAACGCATAGCAGCAGCAGAGGGCAGCACTGAGTACAACTGAAACACTGGAGTGGACTACCGGTACTTTGACAAACACATTGCATTTTCAAATGGATAAAATGCAATAAGGGCAGTATGTGAAATAAAAACTGACACATACATCATAATTTTAAAGATTTCAATTGTAAAAAAAAATCCAATACATATCAAATGTCAAGCCTATTTTTCCTTGTGTACGCATGATTTATTTGCTGCAAATGCACATCGGACCAAGCAACGGTGTCCAAATCAGTCCTCCCTGGTTGTCAAGACAACCGTTTTGGTCCATATCATCATAATACTAAATAGAGAACTAAAAGCAGGAGAAGTCCAAAAGGTTATTGAATACCCACGCTCACATGGGAACCTCACGATTGTACATCACTCATGAAGAGTTTTGTGCTTGCCTCGTATTTATTTTTGTAACAGCAGCAGCGCTCAGCGAAAATGTGCTTATTCATGTCACGATAACACTTATTTATTCACTAGCCCAGAAATGAGTTCATTCATAATAGCTTGGCCAGGCGGTATGTTGGGAAAAGTACTGTCCTTGGCTGCTATCAATTCTGGTTAAGAAGCAAAGGTCCCAATTTCAATGACAACGTTGGTGATGGATTTAGAAGAACAAGTATGATTACTCCAACCATTTACTGCTCTGTGGATTTATCCGGTTACAGTTGCTATAACTGAGACGACATTATGACTTCAATTTACAAACACAAGGTCGACTCTCACAGCAGTTGACATAAATGATTGGTTGTAGCTAATGGAGAGCGATGGCACTTGCTTAACCCATGGAGAGATTTATTGCACAATGAGGTCATTTAACACAAAGGTTTGTCATAAATTGACCTTTCTCAGAAATTTCCTTTCTGCACATTGTCTCTCTCTGGATGGGGCCTACACGACATGTCAACGTACAAAATTCATGTGGAGCAGGACGCATGGCAATTTAATCAGCCCACCACTTGTTCCACTGCTCGCTGGAGTTATTTCACATCGAGGGGTTGTGTCAAAACAATGTCAGTGAAAGATGCAGTCATTGGCAAATGCGCGGCAGCACAAGACTATAAACCCTGACAATACTATGAAAAGTTTTTCAGCACATAGTTTTTTGATAAAAACAAGTCAACAGACTGCCAGACAAAACGTTTTAAAAGCTACACAACCAGAACTGGAGACAGATATGATTAAAAAAGCAATTGTTTATTTCGATTAAATAACATTTGTCCCAATTATGTTGCATCTGCTGAGCCAAAGAATTATCAGAGACGTTCCAAACACAATGTCGATGTTTATAGCCTGCTCTCGTCTCATGTGAAGTTTGTGGGATATTTTTTTTGGGGGGGGGGGGGGGGTCAAAAAAGTGTAAGCAGACCAGACCGCTGGGCTTCAGGTTGGAACGGCAAAAGTCAAGTATCCCCGAGGTCATGCAATGGTTATTAGAAAAAAAAATCCTCAAAAGTCACAATTCACTTCTGCCTTGGCCTCATTGCATTTACACAAAGTAAGCAGACTCACATTCAAAGCAGTAAGACTCCAGTGCCATATTGTCACTTAAAACAAAGAGTGTTTTATTTTACCTTTAACAATGGTTTACGTCTTTTGCCACTTGGCTTGTTTTTGTAAAGAAAGCTACAAATAGAAAAGCTTATGTGAATTATTTTCACTTTGTTATTCTTGGTCACGAAAGACTCACTTTTGTTACATTTAAATATTAGGAGTGGTTCACTTCCGTTAACACTTGCATGATCGTTGTGAAAATGTAGCTTAGAGCTTTGCCTGTATCCTTGATAAAGATTTTATGATGCAACAGTTTGGCCTTGGTACAAATGATTTCTATAAGTTCCTCAACCACACGTACGGCTGCATTCCTAAACTGATTGCGTATGACCTTCGAGCCGGAGTGTCGAACAGATTTTTGTCACAGGCCACATCAGTTATGGTTTCCTTGAAGGGCTGCTATGACTATGAACGCAAATAAATGTATGCTAGCCTCATATTACATATACACAACAAATTGATGAATTACTACTTTTGAAAGCAAAGGCCTTAAAAGTTGTTCAAATGTTGCACCTATTTATTAAAGGGGGAATTGATAAAAAACAAAATAAAATGCATGCAATATCGCAACATTTTTAAAAGTGAAAACAATATGTAAATTCTATATTTTAGTAAGAAAAATGAAGTAAATGGACACAATTTGCTTTCATGGGCCACGTAAAATCATATGGCAGGCCAGATCTGGCCCCCGGCCTTGAGTTTGGCACCATTGCCTGAGAGGCTACACTGTAGTCCAATTCAATCGCAAGAGTTTTTCAATTGCCTTCCAATAGCTTAGTCTGTCTCATAAAATCATGCGGATTGCCAGAACGTGGCAAGATGAGGAAGAGTCCAAGTTTCAAAACACAGATTGTGCCTTTGAAAAACAGAAGTACTTGAGCACCTGAAACAATAAACCAAGAGGCCCCATGTTTCAAATTATTATTTCACTGACACTGAGGCTAGCGTGCTACAAATAAATAGATTGCGAACTGAAATATAGCGCGAACAAACACTCACCCCAGATCTACAATAGTATTAAAAAAAAGGCAAATCTCACCCCCCGTCATATTTGAAAAAGAGACGTGAACTTGGCACAAAGACCCATGCAGCCGTTTGGTCAGACACAAACCAAGTGCAGGTTGCGGCTCAGCGATCCAAAAGACCGTCTCTGCCCTCATTATGGAGCCCTGGTGCACATGAACCAGAAATAAGTTCTGCTCATATTTAGTGTCAAACACTTGACGCGGTGCGCTCTGCAGGTGGCGGCGATGCTCGTCTGGGTCATCTGACCCTAGAGCGCTTGACAACAATGGTGCCAGCGACCATGTCGTACACAGTCCTGTTGTGCTGGAAGAACAGAAGCGTGACAAAAGCTGGGAAGAAGAAAGCGATTGAAAAGTTCTTGCTCAGGGCTCGCACAGTTGATCTGTCAGGATTGATAGGGGAGGAAAGGAGAAAAAAAAGCATCATTAGAGAGGTTTTGTCAGCAATTTATGTTTTAAGAGTAATGTTGTCGGATTAGTAAAAAAAAAATATATATATATATATCCAAATGTTTTGTGGGAGTTACAATTAATTTGTTTGATTTAAGGGCAGCATGGTTCCACTCACGCGGACAGAGACACGTCTGTTGCCGGCACCACGAGGACCCGGTTGGGCTGAACCAGAACTGATGAGTCACATGTCACAACTCGAAGTCCAATGAGGAATTTTCCAGGGGTTGCTCCTCCAGCTCCCCAAATACACACAATCTGCAGATACACGTCTGTGGTTGATTGCCTTGCAGCTCAGAGGGGGGAAAAACAGGGACTGACAAATAAGGCTGTCGACTTAGAACAAGTAAAAATATCATATTTACCAAACACTGCCTGTCCAAATTCATAGACTGCGTCCTTCGAAGGACCCTTTACATGCTGGGTCCTCCGAAGGCTCGTCCTCATGTAGCCTCTGTGAACTACATAAACAGTGGTAAATTTGAACAGGCCGACCATAGAGGAAGAGCAGCGCAGAAATGGGGCGGGGAAGTGTAGGCAATGAAAGCGCACTCCGATGTAGCCTTCACTCAGAACCATGGACACAAAGGCCAGATGTGAAAGCTAGATTCGAAGGGTGTGTGAATTTGGGCACCGGCGTGCGATCGTGTCGCACCGGACGTTCTGTCAAATTCGGCCTTTGGAGGATGTAAACTACAAATTTGGACACAGCCACCGTTTTATTCTTCAAATAATGTCAAAGAAATACAGTGGAACATTTAAAGATCGATGATCATGAGGTCAGACAATTTTGGAATTACAAAACATGACGCATGATGTCCTCTAAGCCATCACAGTAACAACCAAAAAAAGTTCTAGAGCTGTGTTACACACAAGTGTAACACAAATTTCCATTTCCTATAACATCATCCCCTGAAAAAAATGTTGATTGTTTTCAGGTCTTAATATTATGTGGTGTTCTTTTGTAAATTTACTAGCATGGCAATTGCTAATTACTCAAAACACTTCCTGTACTGTATCACCCCTCGTGTAAAAGTGACACCCCTTACCTCATAAAAGCACACTAATATTGGGTATACAAGAGCAAACAGCATCATTTTCTGCAACTCCTCCATTGACGTTTCCTCATCTATTTCGTCGATGATAAAATGCATTGCAAACTTGGACACATCCCTTAAAGAGAGAAAAAGCAAGAGAGGCTATTAGGGATTACAAACAAGCCTCAAGCATCACTGCATGAACGGACTTGATTCCACTCAGGTGCATAATACTGATGATAATGGTCGCTTTGATGAAAAACAGAATGAAGAAGTCCACAATTTCAGCAAGGAGTCTTTGGAGAGGTGAGGGGATGGTGTACTCTCGACCTGGAGATGGATCAGAAGCCTGGGTCAGCACAGAAGCTTTCGGGAATAGTGGGTAATGCTATTGCAGAACACTTAGAGGGTGACTGCATAGCTTAATGCCATTGCAGCATGTTGTAATGCATTGATTTTCTTCTATTTACCTGGCCTGCGCGCGTTTCCATTCTCCTGTGGCAGCTGCTGCGGCTGAGTGGGCACTGCAGCCCCGCCCGCGACTTCACCTCCTCGGCTACTCGGGGAGCCGGAGGCGGCCGCATTGAGCGACAAGGGAACACCGTAGTACTGAGCGTTGTGATCGAGACGCGCCGTCGACGTCCCGTTGACCGACTGGAAAACACACGGATAGGACATGGCTGCTGACGCCGCCAGCCAGCTCTGCCAAGTCACAAAGCCGGTGGAATATTGGCACATCCACGCCTGTAACTTCTCGCAATACTCCGCGGTGGTGCAACTTTCAGGTATATCTTTCTCGTCTTTGGGTGTCTCCTGTCGGTGTGAATCTTCTCCTACGCGGCGTTTAAGCGCATTAGAACCTTTCTTCTTATCGGAGTCCATGTTTGTGTTTTCCGTGTCCGCCATGTTGGACGAAGGTGACGCAACGCTACGTCACCATGAATATTACACGAGTCCGGAGTGTTTTTTTTTAAACTAGGATTTGACGGAGTAGTAACGTCAACCGTTTTTTAAAATGTACTTTTAAACCAATTGTGTTTTTCCACCACGTAGAGATTTAAGACAAACTCAATATTGACTAAAACGCACGCACGCACACGCGATGCCCCCCACGTTCTCACTCTTGAAAAGGAATGGTACAGGCCAAATTGGCCAACGAATTTGTACAAGGTAGACGAAAAATAAATTACTTTGTATATGTCTGAATTCTTTAATCTAAAATCTAATTCTCTCTCTTTCTCTCACTCGGGCGCGCGCGCTGTGTGCGTGTGCGTGTGTGTGTGTGTGTGTATTTTTATACACAGTGTATACGGCACAGTGCTTAACTGGTTAGCACGTCCACTTCCCAGGGTTCGATTCCTGGCTCCAGCCTTCCTGTGTAGAGTTTGAACGTTCTGCCCTTGCCTGCATGGGCTTTCTCCAGGTACTCTGGTTTCCTCCCACATTCCCAAAACATGCATGGTATGTTAATTGAACACTCGGAAGTGACCCTAACTGTGACTGGATGCTTGTCAATGTGTACCATGCCGTCTGCCCAATGACAGCTGAGACAAGCGGCTCAGATAATGGATGGATCTATCGATTAATAATAAAAAAAAAACCCAGATTGCATATTTCCCCAGTGTGGGACGAATAAAGGATATCTTATCTTATTTAAAAAACACTGAACCAGTCTTAGGGGTAAAGGATTTTTATTGACTAAAAAATGTATTTAGAAGCGATTATGTTCCCTTGTCATCAAGTCTGGCACACCAGGGGTCCACTGCCTCAAAGAGGCTTAATTAGGACAAGTGCACTTGCTTTATTTCCAGTCTGTGCATCCAAGACAATTGGACTAGCAAGTGAGGGGTCAACGCTTTGACCTGGAGGGATTTGGCCGCACCACCACCCAGTCACAAGAGTCGACACTGATATTAGGAAATGTTTCTTTGCTCGAACAAAAGGCCTTTGTCAAGATTTATTTTTATTAATCTGTCCATTCAGTTCTCAGACTTCAGAGCAACCTATGCGACTTACTCGTCAATGACACACGAAGTCCTCTTTAGTACAAAGTCTGAAGTCTTAAATATAGGTCAGATGTTGAACCCTAAATTCCTGTTAAGCACAAAAGAAGCCTTAACACTTAATTCTTAAAAAGATTGTTCACATGGTCATAGAATTAGTCTGTTATTTGCTGACCCAATTGTGCATGTTGTAATGTGACAATTTGTGGTTTTATTTTTAAAAATTGAAGCCCCCCAACCCCAGCGTTGTTGTGATTATATATATATATATATTTTTTTTTAAAGGTGGGAGAAGCAGAGGCTCCCTTGACTTTGAGGGAAACATTTTTGCCACAATTTAAAATAATCAGTCAAAGAAATGTGTAGAACTGACACTGAATTCTTTGATTTTATTGTAAATTTTCCATTTACAAAATGTACTTTGTAGTTCAACATACATTGATGCAAGAGTTACTTAAGCCTCCTTCTCATAGGTCCTCATTGCAACAACATCACCCATGATGCATTTCTGTGAAGACAAGATTCACATGGTTTTAAATTAACGAAAATGGGGGGCATTTTAAAGAAACAAAGCAAATGTTGCATTTTGCCATAGCCGTCAGCAACTTACAGCTGTCAGCTTGCCATCCTGAATCTCTCGTTCTAGTGTTGTAGACTTGCCATCCCACGTCTGTTTTTGCACAAGTTTGCCATTCTCAAAAGTGATGATGGTCTGCAGACGGAACTTGCTTTAATTGCATGCAAAATGACCGTTTTGAGAAAGTGCATTCATTAAAAACCCACCTTGGTGTTTCGATCATCTGCCGTGTTCTCGTCAAACTCCTCATTGAGTTTGAATTGAATTTCTTTGGTCTTGAAAGTGCTCTCAGACCTCATTGTGATCAGGCCCGCATCATTCAGGTTGATCACAAGATTGGGCTTAGCCATGTTGCCCACCTGCCGGGTAGCAAAGCCCACACCTCCGTGCCATACAAAATTTGCTTCAGTTAGCACCACTTTAGAGCAAACTCATTATCCAACTATGCCAAAGTGAAATGTATCCTTACCAATAGCCTTCATGTATTCATCAAAATTCTCACTGGCAGTAAGCTTCCAGGTTCCAACAAATTGCTCAACCATGGTGGAGTAAAAGTTGTGGCTCAGAGTCACAAAATATAATTCTCCCTTTGGGTGCAGGACGCAGACAAGAGGACAGACTGACACACGGTGGAAATGTCATATTTGAAGCCCAGTGGGGTGAGTGCTTGATGCGGAGCCGCCCAATCAGGAGCAGGTGCCGCCATTGCCATGGTGACAATAGGGTTAAGAGGCGTGTCTTCAAATCAAATTCTGGTGTGAGGGTCTGAAGGGGCCATGTGGCGTCTTTTGACTTATTTTCACAAAGTAGCACATTTACTTCATGTCAACACAAAAAGAGGCTTTCTTGATGATCGTTGAATAATCGCGATGGGCAAAGTATGGCCTGAGCACACATACAGCCCACTTTGTTTTTTAAACTAGCCCATTAAACCAGCATTTACAGTATTCCTGTCATTTTTTAAACGAATCCCATTATACAATTTGTTGCATATTAGTGACATAAAAATACATATATCTGTATAGTGATCAATGTTTCATTTATTTATTTTTTTATAAATAATTGATTGTAACTGAATTAAAAAAAACGAAAGCATGAGATTTATCCATCCAATACGAGTAAAATAAACTATACATTTTACATTTTAGATTCATATTTTCTTTTATCCTATTAATGAATGACCTGGCTATTTTTTCCATTTTACAAATAAAATCTAGGCCAAAAGTTTGCCCATGAGGATTGTAAAGTCCACTGCAAAATTATCGGTTTCTATGGGCATACTATTTATAGGTGCCTGTATATGTTTTGGTAAAAAAAAAAAAAATCTACAATCTGCTGATAAAATTACATCCAAATTCCAAATAAAAAGGATTGTCATTCACAGCATTTATTTGGAGGAATTGACAAAAAGTAATGGAAACAATTCACGGCCCTTTCAGATATGAAATAATGCAATGCAAAGGAAAGTTCTTATTCATCATTAAACACCATATGAGCCTACTTGTGGTGTATCTGTTCAGAGTTGAAGTCACACCTTAATGTGCCTTAGCATGAACCTCACCCGTCTTTCACATCGCTCTCGGATGACTGGATGCCACTCCTATACTGCAAACATTCAAACAAGCATGGTCTGCTTATCTGGTTGTCATCCATTCACAAATCCACTGACTTGGCCGTGTGGTATTGAGTGTTGTGCAAACAATACTCAGATTTGAGAGCCACTGTCAAAATTAGAATTAGTCATTTGGAGTTCCCTTGATTTCTTCCAGAGCTTTTTAGTAAACACACAAATTCAGTCAAGTGATTTCTGATTGCATTTTTAGATTCAATTAGAAAACCTTTGTTCGTCTCGCAATGGAGAATTTCCCAATTCACAGCAGCAAATTTATGAAAGGAAGAAGTAGAACAAAATATGGAAATATGGCTGGAAAGGCAGCCACTCTCGTGGCGCCATCTTGAAGTCAAAATAACACATAGGTCATATTTTTTCATACATCCATTTTTTTTACACCACTTATCCTCATTAGGGTGGCCCGGTGGTCGAGTGGTTAGCGCGTCGACTTCACAGTGCAGAGGTTTGATTCCAGCTCCGGCCTTCCTGTGTGGAGTTTGCATGTTCTCTGCAATTATTCACATTCACACCAATGGACCATTGGAGCCAAGATCTTGGATTTGTTAACCACGAGTCCATCATGCCGCTTGAACCAACTTTAAATTTTTGCACAAAATCCCTGCATGTTTTTCACAAATATTCTATATTCTATACAAATATCTATATATAAAATCTATTTTATTCATTCATTCATTCATCTTCCGAAACGCTTGATCCTCACTAGGGTCGCGGGGGTGCTGGAGCCTATCCCAGCTGTCTCCGGGCAGTAGGCGGGGGACACCCTGAATCGGTTGCCGGCCAATCACAGGGCACACAGAGACGAACAACCATCCACGCTCACACTCACACCTAGGGACAATTTAGAGTGTTCAATCAGCGTGCCGCGCATGTTTTTGGAATGTGGGAGGAAACCGGAGCACCCGGAGAAAACCCACGCAGGCCCGGGGAGAACATGCAAACTCCACACAGGGAGGCCGGAGCTGGAATTGAACCCGGTACCTCTGCACTGTGAAGCCAACGTGCTAACCACTGGACTACCGGGCCGCCCTAATGAGGATAAGTGGTGTAAAAAAAATGGATGTATGAAAAAATATATATATATATCTATTTTAAACTATCATTAAATTCAAAGTGAAATAACATATTTGTGCATTTTAAATGACACGAGGTTGCAGTATTTTATTTCAATCAGCAATGAAATTCAAAGGACTTCATGTTGCGTTATGAAATACTTTTCAGTTTTCCCCATCTTTCTGCAGGGGCTAGATCTTACCACTTGATGGCGTGAGAAAAGCGTGTGTCAGAACCTGACCGCGTGTCATGAGGTCCAATGCAAAAGCTGCATGAAATTCCTTCGCTTATGAAAGGATAACGCTCATGAGAATAATATATTTCACCTCTGTAATATAGTGTGAGGTCATGCAACTACTGTATATTATAGTAAAAAGCACCAATATGATGCAGTTTATTTCTACACCACTGCAGCCTGCACTAAAACACTCTGGCAGTGTCAATTAAAACGGTCACACAGGTTACAGGTATTTCACATTATACATGCATGTAGTGTAGTTTTCTTCCAACCAAGTATTTTGTTACACACAGAAAAATAGCCAACTTACTTGCTAAGTCTGGAATTAGCATCAGAATCAGCTCCCAGAGTGTGTCCTTGAGATGCAACCTTCCTTTAACTGTACAGCTTATCCTCACAAGAGTCACGGATGTCCTGGAATCTGTCCTCGCCGACTCTGGGCGAGAGGTTGTGTATACACCCAGGACTGGTCACCTGCCAATCACACCGTGCTCGAAATGGTGAGTTAAAATCATTTTGACGATCTAAAATGTGTTTTAAGATGAGATTTAAGGATGGACAGAGACAGGAAGGTTATTCTAAAAAGAGGCACCGGCAACAGAAAAAGCTCCATCCCCTCTCAGGCTGCATTGGGTCCTCGGTACCGCCACTAGCGTTTGGTCCACTTACCTGAGGTACCAGCTGGCACATAGAGGTGGAGGAACTCAGAGAAGTAAGGTGGGGCTAGACCATTAAAAAATTTTAGAGACAAATAAAATAATCTTGAAATGAACTCTAAAATGTACAGGGAGCCAGTGAATTTAGACCAGAATGGGAGTTAAATGCTCGGTGCTATGCGCTCCAGTAAGGAGGTGACCAGCAGCATTTTGGACCAACTGGAGTCACTTGAGAGAGGATTGATTGACACCAAAATAAATTCCAGGACAGTAATCCAGTTGTGATGTAAGTCCTCTTCCTAAGTGCTGTCGTGTTGTGCTAAGTGCTAACGCATGACATATTCATTAGCATCAACCGCTTATGTCATAACTATCGAGGCTGGGCTGGGCTGGATCTATGATGGAATGTGCATGTAGGCCTTCATCTGCATACACACAGATGACATCAAGTGAACATGAACGCTGTCTGGCAGCCGCAGAGAAGTACTTTCCTCCTGGTTTTCATCAACACTTCAAGCCCCATTGATGGCAGAACAGAGGCCATGGACAAAAGCTGCATATACTGTACAAACAGTGCTCTGAGCGGCAGCACACTGACTCATTCTTTAGTGTGTGTGAGAACGGAGGGGGACCCCTTTTAGCTCCTTTGTGTTGGTGTCTGTCAACAGTGTAGTTGCAGGCCGGGCCCATTGTGGCGGCCAGTGTTGCGTATTGACACAGGGCCTCGCTCAGCTTGTTCCCAGGGTCCAACCTGAGGACTCATGAATAATGGAGAGAAGATCCTCCAGGCCAAAAGGAAATTGAAAAGTTGGGCTCGGCTTCTTGTAGACATGAACGGCTTCTTTTGCATGCCGGTACGTAAGAATTGTGGTCATGCCGCCGATCGTGCTGCTGGAGGCCTTTGATGACGTGGCTTACGCAAATACAACTGGGAAAATTGATTGCTTAAATCAACATACTGTATGGCAGGCACCTGAGGTGATCTGGAGGTGCTCCAGGAATGCTGGAACACAGGAATTTTTTAGCCTGAGAGCAAGTCATTATTGATCATTTTCTGAAAACAAGAAAAAAATTAACGGAACAAATTCCCCAAAAATAAGCAGAGTATATTTTCCTCAATTCTATCCAATTAGCATGACTGACAATCTAGACAGAAGTATAGGGTGAAGACACTTTTCAGCACTCACGCTGGTATTTTTTTTGGTATATTGTTACAGAACGTTAACATTGCAAATAACTCATGAGCCAAGTCCACTGGAGGAAACGTCTTTCCTTCCGGATCATAAATTCACCCAGCAAGTGAAAATACTTTTGGGGCGCATTCCAAGATTCATGAAAGCTGTGATTCCAGCATTTTTCCATTGAACATTGATTCCTCAACCCTCCCCGTGTTTACTGTCAAACTAAATGTTTTTTAGATGTTTAGTTTGACCGTCAATTGAAATGAGAGTGGCAATGAACAGCTTGGATCCTCTTTTTGGAAGCATCTTTACTCATTATATCTGCCAAACTGCCACTTGTGAAGTGAGTTATTCACCTGCCACCATAGAGTAGAATCTCAAGTTTGGCCTAAGTAAAAAAAAAAAGAAAAAAGGAACTGGCAAGAAATTGGCCAATCAACAGCAGGCACATCTGTATATGTGACAGTAGGGACATCCCAAGGAGCAACCAGAGTTCTACCAACAGGGGGCATCCCTTTGAATCTCGCGACCAAGCAGATCTAAGCCGTATGCTGAAAGGCTCACACCCTGAGTGGTGTGCACCCCCCCCCCCCCTCACCCTGCTTTTAACTTTTTGTGACCACTACATTTGGGGAGAACCAGAGGGCAGCGTGGGCGCCGAGTGTGCTTGCGCGCGTGTTAGCGACCGAAAATGGTCAAAGTGGTGCTTCTTTGCTTGCGTGCGTGCTTTGAGCTTTTTCATGCCTCCAGCTTTGATCTTCCTCATCCTTTTATCCCTCCACGCTCCCCGCGCCTCTGGCTCCTGGTTCGCGGCACACCGACGGTGGCTGCAAGAGCAGAGTAAAGGCGGAGTGGGTGGGGTGTGAGGGGGGGGGGGCTTTTCACAGAGAAACTTCTTGTTCCGTCAATGAAGTAGACAAGCAGGGACCCCTGCCCAAGGCGTCATGCCACCGGGTGCAGATTGCAGTGGGCGGGGTGGATGGGGGCTGTTCTGAAGGGATGCACATACTGTACAGCTCTCTGATTCTCTTTTATGCGCTTAGATCCCCCACCAGTGGGCTGGAATTCTTGTGTGAAAAAAAACCCACCACAGTGCTAAGAGGGTGGCCTCATGACCTCCACATGGGAAAGTCCAGCGTTCAGCTGCTAGTTATATAAAGCCTGCCAGAGTCATGACAATCCCTGATGAATCACTCAAGCCTCTAATGTCTCTTAGCATATCACATGGAAACATTATTTTCTGCCTGCTCATTTAATACAGCGTGATGGGGGTTCTTTGTTTTTTTTGAACAGACAAAGCTTGAAATAGACCACGCTGAGACATCGCCGTGCAATGTGTCGATGGTCATGTGTTGTCATGTGACTATTGATGTCAGAGTGCATCCTTTATCTTCCCAGAGTATGATAATCCTCAGACGCATGCTCCCCCGCACCCCCACCTGCTGAGCTCAGACTGGAAAACACAGATGCGAAGGCACAGAGCATAACCCCTAATTGAAGATTAATTGGATAGCAGGGGCACTTACCTTTGTTTAGACATGTGGTAAGTGTTAGGCCGTGACAAGCAACTCAGCCATCTCAGCAGATGACTGCATTTAATATTTCATGACTCACTTTCAGACGAAGGATGTGTGGTGGGGCGGGGATGTATACAGAGGGGGGGGGGGGGGTTGTGTCCCTATTGCTGCCTTATGGAGTAATCAGTGCGCACTCAAGTTGATGACAGCAATCGAGCATGTCTGTGACACCCCTCTGTGTCCTGGCAAGTGCTGTCTAACCTTTCCTGTCACATCCAATCATCTGTGAGTGTGGATCAATGGAACAAGTGTAACATTCAAAAGTGTTTAATTTTTTACAAAGACAAGCCAAAAGTAGGGGAGAACTGTTGTCGTCTAGGTTTGTTCGACTTGTGATGTAGTGGCCAGCTTTGTTTCACTCACACTTCAAATTTGGCCCATGGAGGAATAATGCAAACAAAACGAATTTGTGCACGGGTCAAATTTGTGAAACCTTGATTGATGTGACCCCAAAAGATGAAGCTCCCCCCAAAATTAAGCGTGTTTCGCTGTTTCTATTTCACTCGTGCTTTTATTGTATTTGATGGTAGACATTCTATCATTCTCATTTTTGGTCAAATAATTACAAGTAAATACGATATGTAGCAGAGTACAGCCATAGGCAAGGCAACAAGTGTTATGACACTGTCATAAAGTGACACAAGTGTTATGATGTTGGTGCGTATTGTGATATACTGTTGTCATATTTTTGAGTGAAATATGATGACATCCATCACACATATAAGTGGACTGCAGGATATGCCTGGGCATCAGTGAAATCCACAAAATTTGCGTTGCACCACCTGCACCAAAACTTAGACCTGCTTTTACACGGTTTAATGTCTAACGTACTTTCTGTCACCAAATGAAGATGCTGCCCTTTTTATGTCCAGCACACAGGCGCCTGTCAGTATGAATATAGAGCCCTAATTCTCTTTCTTAAAAAAATAAGTTTCACAAAATTGCCACAAAAAACAAAGACAAAGCAAAACACAGGTAGACTGAACCTTTTTATGTTCATTTTTTTTTCATCATGTCCAGACACTCATTCTGTCATGTTCATAAGAGGCTATGGACCTCATATAGAGCACGTGGAACCATGCACAGAAATAAGAGTAGGTAGAATAGGCATAGGCAAACAGAAATGACGATGGGGTGAATGATGAACGATGCATGTTTGGGCTGCATTGAGTGAAGGAGTAAAAGGAGGTTGTGCTAACACGCTAACGGGCTTGCTGCAGCTCACTGGCAGTTTGACTGCAGCAGAGAGTAATGGGGCTGGCAGGGCGGAATCAATTACTGGCCACAACCGATTTTCCCACAGGATCGGAGCTTGGGAAAGCGGTGCTTTACTGCAGTGCAGACAGCTGGCACTGAACATCCAATGGGAAGGGAGCCGGGTTGCAAAGAAATGTTTTCATATCAACTTGTAACTCACCGTCGTTAGCTGTGTTTCTGTTGTTATGCTGAATTTTACTGATTCTTGTGCCTGAGTAGTTTTGCATCATTCACACCACAACTTGGCCTACAAGTACCCGAAATTAATAATTGTAGCCTTCATGCAAGTAGATTGATTCTATGACAGATTTCATACACACACAGAGTTCATAGTTCACAGAGCCAGGAAGCGTGAGCTTCTCCCTGCATGATGAAGATACATTTCAATTAAGGCCCACACGCTTCTCCACACACATAGGCACACACGCAACCCCATTGATATGCAAACAGTGTTTTTTTTTTCCTACGCCGACACAATGTGTGGCCTTAAAAGTAGCCGTCTCCACAGTCCCGCTTTCTGTACGGTGGATATCACGTGCTGTCTCCTGTTGCGCTTATTTGGAAAGCAACCTTGTGATCTGCCATCTCTCTTTTGTGGACTTGCTAAGTTAAGTGTTAATGGGGAGCATACTTGTAAACGCCATGGCAGTGTCATTGTGAGGGGCTACTGAAGGAGCGTGCACCATTGTGAAAAAGACTTTGGAATGGGTACAATGACCCAGTGAAAATGCATCCATGAAAAGGTTAAGATCAAGATTAGATTGTGGCAATGTTTCCCATTTACCGGTACGTGCACCTGCAATAACAATTGAGAATGCTGAACTACATGTATTAAACAGCAATAGCTGGTGTCTGGTGGTGAGAAATAATAAAGTACAGATACTTTGTTATCGCACTTCAGTTAATTGTTCCGGAATCTGTAGTTTATTTGAGTATTCATTTTTCTGATGACTTTTACTCTCCATCCATCCATCCATCCATTTTCCGATCCGCTTTATCCTCACAAGGGTTGCGGGGGGTGCTGGAGCCTATCCCAGCTGTCTTCGGGCAGCATGCTGGGGACATCCTAAACCGGTTGCCAGCCAATCGCAGGGCACACAGAGACAAACAACTATGCGCACTCACCTTCACCCCTCGGGACAATTTAGAGTGTTCAATCAGCTTGCCATGCATGTTTTTGGAATGTGGGAGGAAACCGGAGTACACGGAGAAAACCCACCCAGGCAAAAGATACATACAGTGCCTTCACAAAATGATATGTCTTCTTCTGAAATTCTTCCGCCGCTTTTTAATGTAATCATCAAACAAAGTCAAAGTCAAAGATAACCAAAGTAAACAAAAAATGCCGTTTTTAAAAGGTGATTTTATTTCATGCAAAGGAAATCTGGCCAAAAGCCCATTTATCACTAATAACTCTATTTTGTCTATTGTGATCGGGAAAATTAAATGAGTTGGTATTTTCAATTTTATCAAATTGTTTTGGAGAAGGCGGCCCGGTAGTCCAGTGGTTAACACGTCGGCGTCACAGTGCAGAGGTTCGATTCCAGCTCCGGCCTCCCTGTGTGGAGTTTGCATGTTCTCCACGGGCCTGCGTGTGAGAACATGCAAACGGGTGCTCCGGTTTCCTCCCACATTCCAAAAAAAACATGCATGGCAGGCTGATTGGATGCTCTAAATTGTCCCTAGGTGTGAGTGTGGGCGTGGATGGTTGTTGCGTCTCTGTGTGCCCTGCGATTGGCTGGCAACTGATTCAGGGTGTCCCCCGCATACTGCCCGAAGACGGCTGGGATAGGCTCCGGCACCCCCCGCGACCCTAGTGAGGATCAAGCGGTTCGGAAAATGAATGGATGGATGGATGGATGTTTTGGGGAAATAAATAACTTCTCTCAAAGCGGCCCTTTCTAGTCAGCAATACACCCCCCGCCCCCAACCACCACTCTTCTCATGGTGGGAGGCAGCAGACATAAGTTGTCCATTCAAAATTTTGTAAATAATGTCCAAAAACAGCGATCGATAAGACACCAACATCTATGTGGACATCTCTGCTCATGCCCACTTCAACCTCTGAAAATATCATAACTCACCGACACTGAGTCCCAGCAGGTACTTTGTCTTGTACCTGCTAAAAATGACAAAATTAAACACACATCATAATTTTAACTCTGGCCAAGGCAGTATTCTAGACCACAGTCCCCACTTTGCTCCATCAGTAAGTTTTCTTGCTGCCCTCAGTCAACCCCTGAATAAAATTCTTCTCTTTCCTGCGGCCAACAACCGCAGAAATAAACCTGCATTCTCCTCCATTGTTGTTCAATCTTGGTATAGTGGTTAGCGTAGCTGCCTTCTCGGCAGTTGATCCGGGGCCAATCCTTTTCTCAAATTTCCCCTCTGAAGACACATGTCCATTTACCGTTTTCAGCATTTATAAGGACATGGTGTCCCTTTTCAAATCTTGGCATTTCCAGGCTGCAAAATGGCTGAATAGAGACCATTTTTACTCAATAACTGAAGCATGTGTACAGCTCTTATAGGTAATCAAAAAATATTTCCAAACACCAGGTGCCCAACCGTTATCTCGAAAACTAAAACTATAACAGCACTGAGTTCCATCATAGTTGTTTTGGTTGTCACCCATTTCTAATTTTAACACATGGACATTCTCACTTTCTCACTCGAAAAAAAAAAAGCACTTCGATGTCCCTTTTCATGTTTGCATTTGCAGACTCTATAATGGTGAAAATGGAAGCATATTTCTTTTTTTCCAGAACTGTCGGGTCAAGTCCCTTTGGGGAATTAACGTTGCATTTTTAATAACATTTGAACTGGTGCCCAACCACTATCATGCACAACACGGATATATCTATCCTCCATGCTCACCAACAAACATTTTTAATCTTCACATGGAAACAAGAATGTTGTCTTTTTCCAAAAAGCGCACTTGGAAACTTAATTTACAATGTTTGCATTTCTTGTCTTCATAATGGTTAAACTGGGCCCTGTTTCCTCACGGTCAAGAACTGTGGCGTGCAAACACCTCCTTAAGGTAATCAACTTTGTTTTGTTTCAACATTCTAACCAACATACAAGTGGTCATCCAAATCAGTATAGGATGGTTTGATTGTTTATCTTGTGTGAGTAACTCAAAACTTTGTTATGGGCGCCTGACGCTGAGATGTCGGTGTCATTTTAACAATATGAGAAGCTGTCTTGAGAGGAGAATTTTTTTTTTTTTGCGAACAAAACAAAGAAACAAGGAAGTCAACACATCGTACCTATCCAAAAAGCACAATGAGAATTGATGACAACAAAGGCAGGAAAGTAAAGAATGAGAAGGAGGGGTGTGGGTGCGGGGAGTTGAGGGGGAGAGGGGTCCAACGATACGAATGGGTCTCAAGCCTGGTCTTTTCCCTGCCCGATATAGAGACTGGGTGCTTGCTGGAACCAGAGGGGGCAGCCAGGAAACTGTGCTTCATAGGATAACATTGTTGTATGGAAGCTGTCTGGGAGACATTTCCCTTTGTGGGACGAGCTATTTACAACCAGCATGGGTGGCATTTGCTTTTTCTTGCATAATGCGCCATAGCTCAAGAGTGTCTGTATAAGAATACCACACCTTTTGTGCATGCGGCTTCAGCGAGCCGCTCGGCCAACACTCACACACACTTGAGCAGTTGTTGAATGACAGGTATAAGATATCAGCATTACACGCACACAGGATGCAGGCACGGCTGTGAGCGCCGCTGCCGCCGACAGCCTCAACGGTTGACATAGTAAATCAATCCTGATGGGAGGGCGGGTAGCACGGAGGCCAAGGAGGGGGTGGGCTAGGGTGAGGGGGATGGGGGGCGGAGGCGCTGGGACTCAGCCGGGCCTCTGTCAGACACGCTCAGCCACTCGGCCAGCCAGAGAGAGGGGGACTGTCGACGGGTGGGAGAACACTCGCCGGGAAGCGCTCACACGGAGATTGAGTTACCACGGAATTAGATCAGGGCTGTGGGAAACAGCACCTCCTAAACACACTCGCACACTCACGACCGCACACACATAAACACACGCAGACGCACCGGCACACACTCCGGCCGCACTCTTTGCGCACTATAAAGGGTCACCAAGGGAAACCTGAGGGGAGATGGAGGAAGGCAGCTGGGCACACGCCAGTTTCAAACAAATGCTCTCTTATACCTCTTAGGTTCCTCGGTTTGAGGAGACGTTTCTATCGACGGAGTTCAGCCGTGGTCAACAGGCGCCGGTTGGCTTCTAAAAAAAAAAAAAGAGTAGATGATCACATAAATCAAGTGGAGATTGAGAAAAAGTTTGGATGCGGTGAGGTGAAATGTCAAGGATTCTGCGGGAAAAATCCTAATTACGTTTAATGGGCCAAAGGAATGTC
This sequence comes from Hippocampus zosterae, assembly GCF_025434085.1. Taxonomy (NCBI): domain Eukaryota; kingdom Metazoa; phylum Chordata; class Actinopteri; order Syngnathiformes; family Syngnathidae; genus Hippocampus; species Hippocampus zosterae. Next base: position 10,907,231 of record NC_067455.1, read on the forward strand.
AGCACTAATGTGAAGGACCTTGACAGTCAGGTGTGAGCGGAGTGGTTTGTGTCTGCATATAATGGATACCACATGACCCCCACATGTCCACCGGACCCAAACCGCTTTGGTACTATAATAGCATCAAAAACAATACTGAAGTCATCCCAAATATACTCAACATCGAGCCCTCTTTGGAAAAGTCATTGAAGGGGCTGTGGAGAGTTTTGACTGGGTTAAGAGCAAGGAAAGGGCAGACACTAATCGAGATCAACCTGTCTCCATTACTCGCTGACTGTTTAGGGTGAGAGGGGGTCTTCTATCCTTGGTAAACATGTGGACAAAAGTATTGGGACACCTGGCCCTGCACTGTATTACTGGCTGCAGCAATGTAACTGTGATTTAAGACCATTCAAAACAATAACAACAAAATGATGCAGCACACTTGTAAGTGGTTGCATTTTTTTAAAAACAGGATCCCCATAAAAAGTTAAACATCTCAAAATCAGAAAAGACTTATGGACTTCACTCGTGAGATTCTTGGGGCGTACCTGGTGCTTGTGTTGCTGACACCTGGGTTCAACCATTTGATTTAATATGCCGCTTTGGAAGACATTGCCTCTGCCCCGGTTCTAGTTCATGTTCCACACTAAACTTATTTCACTGAGAGTGTAGTGGTAAACTCGCCGGCTTTCGGTGCAGGCAGCGTGGGGTCAAACCCTGCTCAGTGACGTGTGAAAATAAAATTTCAAACTAAATGTACTTGCATGGCCCTTCGAGTTAGAAAAGAGCCTTCCCCAAACTGTTTTCACCATGTTGGAAACACAAATTTGTCCAAAATAAAGGAATTAAGAAAACTGAGGGGTGATTCACTAATGAGTTAATCAAACCATAAAGAATTTTGTGTCATATTTAATTTTGCTTGAAGCACAGTCGTATTGCAACCAACTGTTAATCATCCACAGATGGTGTGAGGAAATACAGTATATAAAAGGTCCAGGTTGTTCACGTTTTTTTGAAGGGAAAGTGTGTGCTGACAGGAGGGAAGTGGTGTGAACGGTCAGCCCTGCTCCCCTGACCACATCAACAGGTCGAATGAAGCTTGCACGTTGGATCTCTCACCGCCGCAACCTGGCTGACATTCTGGGCCGGCCAGCCTGCAGTTGCTCCCTCTCGTCTGCACTTGTCTGGAAAACAACTGACCCGGTGGACGGAGCAGGGAAACAGCTGCTCCTCTACAAGCTACTGCAATGGAAGACAGCAGGAGGGTCACCCAACACGTCCCCCCCCACCCCAACCCCCTCCCCGCTGATGGCCTTACCAGACTTGTCAGTGTAGGTTTAAGCGCTGACATTGTCTACGTCTTTCGCCGCAACAGAAGGGGGAATGGAATATGACTTTTCAATCAAGCGCGAGTATTTTATTGACCCGTCCGCATTTAGCTTCAATGTTTTATTCACGTATCGGGTTCAATATTGCGTATACATCAAAAGAACATTCTTAAATTGCAGGACTTGACAGGCAATTGCAAATTTGAGGATCATGAAAAAACGTTCAAAACCGGAGACAATACCATGAATGATTACGGATGCTGTGAATGGACAACTTTAATTCCTTGACATTCATTTGGAAACTCACCGATATCCAATGGGTTCTTCGATTTAAAGGCTTTTAAGGGCCAGGTAGTTTACTGTGTGCTGAAAGCAAGAGGGAATGAATGAACAGGTTGTATCGTTTTAAATGTGGGTGGGGCCAACTGCCATAAACTCATCGGGTAAAAAAGCCCAAAATAATTCTCAGAGAAATATAATTAGTTCGACATTTGTACATGTGCCACCCCAATTTCAGAGCAATTGCCTGTATAGTTCTTGCATAATCCCACTAATTAATTCACACACAAACACGCGCCTGCGTGGTTCTAATTAGCACATCACATCTGCGTATGTGAATGCCAGATTAGCTCTACCAAAGCAGTTTGGTGTTTACCAGATCTCGTTTGCCTTTTTGTTTGTTTGTTTTGCTTTGAAACGCTTGTTGATTTAGTCTATGGTCGATACTTGTTTTTCTATGAATCTGTTGGAAAACCCCTATGGGAACCTTTCACCAAAGTTCTCCAGAAACTCAAAAATGTACATTTTTTTTTCTTTTTTGAACTTCATAATTTTGGTGACCAGTGCACTTTGGCCATGGATGCATGGATGGATGGATGGATGTTATATCTTGACAGCAGGGTGACCCCTCAAGGTAGATGAATCTGCCTCACAGTTCAGAGGTTTAAATCTTGGCTCAAGCTCTCCTTTGTGGAGTCTACCTGTGCTTGATTGAGGTTTCACAGTTCTCTCTTTGGTTCTCCTACATCTCAAATTGTGCATGGCATGTCAAAAGAAGATGCCATTCCATGTTTGAATGCGTTTCAAAACATTGTGGCCAACATATGTTTGAACTAAGAGCCTACATGACGCAATTCAGGTCAGCACCCCACCATTGCCAACATATACACTCTTATGTATAAACATTAACTCAACATGTATCGGTTACACTTTAGAACACAGACGTGGAAAGCTACTGTGTTTTATATAGGGTGCCCTTTGACCCCTGCAGATTAGCAGGGTCAAAATGCTCTCACCTTCAGTAGACCACCCGTGTCCCCAAGCAGCGCTAGATGACTGACACGCTTTCATAGGTCGACGGTGTACATAAGTCAGCGTGTATGTTTGTTCACGTCGCTCATAAGCAAAACCTCCGTTCACACATATGTGAAGCTTGAGCCTCTAAAAACATTTCTCCTCCTCGTTCCCAGCCCGTAGCGGGCCAACGCGCTCTGATTTGTGGATGAATGATTCCCTGGGAAGCACAGTCAGTTGACCTGTTTGCTGTTTCCTAGGAGAGCTCGGCAACGCCGCCTTACTAATGTTGGGCCTCCCGACCGATTCAGAGCCGTGGCGGAATCACACAGCTGACGGCAAACAATGAACAACACACTCTGCTAATAGGCCGTGTGTCCTGCACAACAGCAAAGAGGGCGACCAGTGACGCGACCCCCCACCCCCCCCCCCCCCACACACACACACACCCGCAACGCTCGACAAGAGAAAGAGGGCTTCAAGCCAGGAGGAACTCTCAGTGGGAGCCTCGATCTTTCCACAGGGACTTTTATGAGCATGATTACATTATTTAACCGCAGCCTAGCTGTCTAATGTTTTGGTGATCTCATTTAGTTATGCGCTTGACAAATATGTGTATAGTATTGAATAGCACGCAAGTGGTCATAATAATGTGGCTGGCTGCTGACCTTTGAATATTGAAGAAAAACCGTAATATAAGGGCTAGTAATGACCCAATCTTTAAGCATTGTCTTAAGCGTCCAAACAGGTTAAATGTGATTTTCTGTTTGAAGTTTAAACTGCTGCCTCCAAAAATACTCATTAAGGTTCCAAACTGGAATTAAACTTAACATGACAGCTTTTGATGACCCCAACAATCAGCGTCTCAAAATATGAATTTGGTATATCAAAAAAATATATAGAAATGTTGTAAAATGTTAAATCCATCCATCTCAAATCTTTCTTAATCAGGACCAGAATAAAACATAATGTGATATTTTAATTTCTGACCCCATTCAAAAATCATTTAAAAATTAACTATAAATCGATAAAGATCTAAACATATAAAATGTTCATCGATTGAGGTTCATGACAATAATAATCAGTGATTTTGTAAATCACAATTTACAAAATTCATGTTTAAATTGCAATTTAATGAAAGACGGCATGAAACTTGACTTGGTATTATCGTTCCGGCCATGCATTCAGGCAAATTTCATCCAAATCATGATCATATCATGTATAAAGAAACATTTTTAAATATTCACAAAACAAATTTGCTTTTATAAATGACTGTATTCGATTGTACCAACACCATACATCTCACCAGAAAAAATGCAGATTAATATGTCAAAAACTTCTCATGAAATTGTACAAAACAAACCCACAAGCAAGACTTGCATGATAATATACATCATATAATGTATGTTGTAAAAATGTGCATACTATGCTTTTGTTGATTTAACTGTTTTTCTTTCAATAATTAAAGTGACCCCCCAAACTTTTGGTTTGCGTTGTACTTAATGCAAGAAATAAAAATAAATAAACAAAATAAACCAGCAGTATTAATACACAAGAATACATAATTTGACGTTAAAGGAACCTTCAATAGACAGGGTGACGTCATTGAGCAATTACTTAAATTTAATTGGCTAGAATTTTAATCAATCATTCCCATGTGACTTTGTGTGCAACGCCCCCTTCCCAGAAGCACGTGAGCTCAGTTAAAGTGACGCTGAGTGGAGTTGTTGTTATTTCTCCTCCAACGCCAACTGCGGTCAGGACATCATGAAGCGAAGCAACAACTACAGCTCCTCCGACAGCGACTTGGACGACAACATCGAAGTGGAGAAAGACAGCGGCGACGAAAATGGGTTCGTTCCGCTGTTTGTTCTTAAAGGACATTTTCAGACGATTATTTGCTTGTTTTGCTCAAACGTGATGATGATGTTGTCTCAGGCCGGCTGATTCTCACGGCTCAATGTCACCGTCCACTAGCACCACTCAAGTTCAAGCCAGAAAACGACGCAGAGGAGTGAGTAGTACTTTTTTACTGCAGTTTCTTCGCTTGCCACAGTGTTCTAAATTATCTATATATTTTTGTTTTCTTTGCTTTTTTTCTAGATAATTGAGAAAAGAAGACGTGACCGCATCAATAATAGTTTGTCTGAGCTGAGAAGACTGGTGCCAAGTGCGTTTGAGAAACAGGTAAAAATTACACTTGCGTGCCATGTCATTGTTAATAAAATTTAAAATAATGACAGTAATAAAAAAAATAAATAAAAACGTTGACTTGTTAGCATTTTAAGACTCTCAAGTCTCTCAAGTTAAGCATTGGCCATTTGCCAAAGGTTTCTCGATTTACGACGTAGTTTGCACGTAAGTCACAATTTGGGTCGTAGTCTAACCCACGTTAGCACAGTCGTAAAATAACAATTACATATTGTGTGTGTGTGTGTGTGTGTGTTTAAATGTAGCCTAACGAATTTGTGTTTTATGTTTATTTGTATAAACAATCATATGGAAAGCAGATCAAGCCAGTTTGGAACTGCTGTAAATGAAAAGTGGCCCCTTTTAAAGTGTTAATGCTGGGTTTCGATACAGTATTACGGTATCACACATACATTGACATAAGTTCACCTTATGCATATCCATTAATTCGAATTAACACAACAGGCATTTGTTTTCCATTGCAAACGGGAATCTATAGAGCTCTTTTTGTGCTTTATGATCAATAACATTGCCATTTTTCCTTAGATTATTTGGACAGCCTACTTTGATGGAATCATTAACAATGGACTATTATGCCATAAATATTCATTTTTGATGACTATTATCTTTTGATCTGATTGTGTGTCCGCTGTTTTTTTAATGTTGGGGGACTATTCATATTTTGCTTTTGCTAAATTGGTCATTGGGAGGCTACTTGAGCAAGATCCCAATCAGAGCTGAGTCGGGACCCATTTTGGGCTCTGATGTTTGAGTTTGGGAAATGCAAATGAAGTGTCTTTTCGCTTGCTTGGCTGCGCAGGGATCAGCGAAATTGGAAAAAGCTGAGATACTGCAAATGACTGTGGACCATTTGAAGATGCTGCATGCATCTGGAGGCAAAGGTATGAACAGTCACACATTGTCATATGACAGCTTGTTGCATGATCAAGTGAACTCCTCTTATCGCGGATCAAAACCTGCAATATAGAGAGGCCATATAAAATAAAAATAATCGTGGGAGGTAGGGACCATGCCGGCCTGCAAAATAGGGAAATTCAGTGCATAATTGATGCGCATTATAATTTTTTCAGTTTTTTTTTAAATTTAAACAAAGCTCAACCATGAATAAGCGTTTTCCGGTAAAAACAAAAAAAAGGACGGGTAGCAATTTTATTCCTAAAAAAATTCAAGCCATTGTAGCATTATGGACAGTTTGAACATGATCTTAAAACACAAGACATGTTTTACATAAATAATGATAACAGTGAAATGTATTTCACCTAAACGTTGAATATGTGACACCTAAATAAATGTTTAAAAATAAACACTTCTTAAAGATTAAATGCAAACGGGTTCAACTTAAAAGTTAAATGCAATGCACATATTGCTTGAGGGAGTCCTCCTCCCACTAGTGGTACTTACCCCAAACTTCAAGGATCAACGGCCAAGATCATGGATGGGCAACTGGCAGCTCGCCCTCCGAGTTGCCTCATAAATATAAAAACGCCCATCACCCCCATTTTTTAAAAAACTTTGTCAAAGTTTGTTTTTCAGTTTTGGGGAGTTTTGTTTGTTTTGTTTTGACAAATCCCCTAAAATCTTCAAACAACGCTGATAAAAAGGCAAAGTGTTTTCCACAAAGAATGCGGTGGAAAAAAATCCTGGCAAACCCGGGAAAACACAGGATTTTTGTCAGATATACCTGGTTAGGAAGTGCCCTATTGGTTCCCCTGGTGGCTCTGATGATAAAATGATGCCCCCCCCCACTTCCAGCTTTTAAGTTGCCCATGCCTGCCTAAGAGCTTCGTGTTTGTAAAGATTCAAACTACAGCTACTTGAACACGCATAGAGCAGTGATGCATAAAACAATACTCAGTGTGTATATTCACTCTGCTCTGTGGGATCAATTAATATTAGAGCAGGGGCTCACTGTGTAGTATGCAATGGTTATGTGTCTAATTTCGTTAGCGTCTCGCTTTCAGGTTACTTTGAGGCGCACGCCCTGGCAAAGGATTACCGCAGCTTGGGCTTCAGGGAGTGTTTGGCTGAGACAGCTCGCTTCCTCAGCATCATGGAGGGCCGGGACAGCGCAGACCCCCTCCGTGTACGTCTGGTGGCCCACCTGAGCAACTATGCGTCTCAGAGGGAGGTGCAGGCCGGACTGGAACACTTAGCCTGGGGCTCGGCCTACGGCGGCGCTCCCACTCCGATGCCCCACCCTCTCCTGCTGCCACCCCCCCAGGCTAGGACGCCGGCGTCCAGAGGAAACAGCCGCCCACCCTCCACGTCCTCCTCGGAGACCTCGGCGACGTCCAGACTCCTTCCCCCGACGGAGTCTCTCAGGGCGCCCCCCAATGGCTCGCTGCCCCTCAGTGTGCCAACGTCCAAGCTTTCGCCACCACTCCTGTCGTCGCTCTCTTCACTTTCGGCCTTCCCTCTTTCCTTCGGTGCTTTCCCGCTTGTGCCCCCGGCGGCCCTCGGCGCAGTCGGCCCCCCCTCCACCCTGCCCAAGCCTTATCGGCCATGGGGCACAGAGATTGGGGCCTTTTGAAGACAACAACTAGACTGAGGCGGCAACAGCTGAGCTGCGCCACGATCACATGGGCATTTGTTTTCCAAGCAATAGACAGGTGAACACAACTGGCCTGATTTGACTGTTTGTCAAGAATTTTATTGCTGATGGATGGTGTTAAATATTTGCTAAAATGAAAAACTGAGCGCTGGATGATTGTATTTTATAAATTCAAATAAACTAATTTAGATAGCGTTCACTCTGTGGCTTCAGGACTGAGACACATTAGTGGACTCAGTACTGAACCTTTTCAAGCTGTCAAGGAACAACATAATATATGTATTTAATATAGAGTGAGATAATGTGGTCTGCTCTTTTGTATCAGGACTATTTGGAAAGCTAACATGCTCACATTGGGACTCTTACTTTTTATATCTGTAATATTTTTGTATCAATAAATAAAAGTCAGAATTATCTTTTTTGGCCAAGTGTGTTGAAATACACAAGGAAGTTGTCTCCAGGAGTTGGACTCTACTCTAAATTTATGAACATTTAAGACACTGTATACACACGTAGGAAGATTATATGACATCAGAGTGCTAATGAAATGTGCACATTTTATGGACTTTTTTTTTATCCACTCATTAGATGCACATACAATACCCGGTAATCTTAAATTTTGTTTTGCCAGTGTAAGACTTGTGTTCTCAAACATGTTAATTATCGTGGTTCTAGTTTTGTATTTTAATAGTGGGCCCCTCTTATGAAGCATAATGTTAAATAGCATTTTTTCTTTTTTCCCCCTTTACTTATCTTATAACCTGTCAATGTTGCCTATAACTGCAATAATAATGATACAAAATGTTTCATCTTTTGCAACAGTGCTGGTCAAACTATTGAAAAGTTAAAGCCTGTAAAATATACAACATTTTCATATGGTAATAATAAAATCATTCAAGCTACCGGTATTTTGTTATTAATATCTGAATTATGATTTGACCAATGATAAAATAGTTTATTGCACTAATATGTGTATTCAAATCAGTTAAAGTATTTAAAAATGCATTTAATCTTGTAAAGGATAATTATCCAATTAAAAGGATGAAACAATGCTAAATTAATGGAAATATTCTGTGTGCGAGATTAGAAATCAGCACGTCGTATATAGCCCCTGGACCATACTTTGCCCACCTGTATTTTACAGTATCTCAAACAAGCATTATTATCTTTGGAAAGCGAAACTGTTGGAACAGGTCAAGCATGCAGGTGTACCTAATGAAGTGCCCAATCAGTGTGCGCAGGTGCACAGTCACCAAAAAACCCATAAAAGCTCATAAGAAAGTAATGAGGTTGCATTTATGGACCACAGCGACCATTCCTTCGCTTCGTGCCAGGTAAGTAACCAAATCCAAGAGTATTGTTACCCTTCTGAATAGCCAGGAAATCATTAAGAGCCAGAGGAAATCCTTTACAATGTTGCCCTGACCTCACTGTCTTGGGTTGGTCCAAAGCGGAGACAATAGTGTGAACAGGATGCGAACATTGGAGGGAAGCGGTCACGACTAAAGGTAACACACGCATGGCAGCTGCGCCTCTAAATCACCGCTCCAGTCCAAGAAGAGATTTTTAAAATCTTTTATTTGAATGTAATCTTAGGAGACAACTCATTGAGCTGAAGCAAATCTTAACAAATAGGTAATTCCGTTTGGTCACCAATTTGTTAACATTTTTAATGTTTTTAATCAGATATGTAAGTAAACTTTTATTATTATTATCATCATCAATATAACAAAAATATATGTACAATAGCAAGATATTTAATAATATTAATGAATTAAGTGTTAGGTTAAGTAACAGGTATAATTTTTTCCCAAACATCCTAAGTTTATATCACAGCACATGGTAAAAGCTGTACTGCACAAGCTTTTACACTGAAAAGGGGAAGTCAATTTTATTTACAATAATATGTTCTACTCAACACCACTAGTATCAAGATGGTATTCTGATTAATATTATGTTTGTACAATCTGAATTAATCAGCAAAATCCAACTGATTTCATCCATCACAGGGGGCGGCCATTTTGCCACTTTCTGTCAATTAGAAATGACCTCACAGTTGCTCAGATAACAACCACACATTGGCTCAGTTGTGAATGTCACATGACCAAACAGAAAAATCTGGTGCATTCGGTATACAATAAAAACTAAGAAATTAATCCTACTGTTCCTACTTACGGAGGGGAAGTATACTATACAATTCACACTTGGATTCACATCTACAATTTGGCCTTCACTCAACCTAAAAGGACGTTCTTGGAAAATGGGAGTAACCCAGACTACTAGCCATGCTAACCTCGATCACAACATGCTGCCTCCCAATCACGAAGTGGGCAAATATTGTTCCCCTTGTGTCATCAAATGGTTGCGCTGTATTAAGAAAGTATCGACTGTGAAATTGTCAATGAAGACTGGACATTTTTTTCCCCTTTAAAGCAGGGGTGCCCAAACGTTTTGGACCAAAGATCTACTTTTCGGTCAACTAACCTCACGGGATCTACCCTTACCGGCATGCGCGCACACAGACACACACACACGCACGCCATGATGAGAAACAGCCTGAAACTGAAGCATGAGCACTTTTGCAGCTTGTTAACTATCGTAGCTCACACGTACCGTTTTAAAGTGCTTCCATGGGCCCTCCTAGGTTCATATTCCTCGGTGAATTGTACACGAAGCAAACTCTGAATGAGAATAATGACGATAAAAGATAGAGCTCTTATCACAAGCTGCAATTGCAGACTGCTGAGTGCTAACAACTTCCGGTGACGTAATCACGCGCCGCCGTAAATTCAAGATTTACTTGTTTTATTTTATTTTTGAGGTCCAGTGGTTAGCACGTCGGCTTCACAGTGCAGAGGTACCGGGTTCGATTCCAGCTCCGGCCTCCCTGTGTTGAGTTTGCATGTTCTCCCCGGGCCTGCGTGGGTTTTCTCCGGGTGCTCCGGTTTCCTCCCACATTCCAAAACATGCGTGGCAGGCTGATTGAACACTCTAAATTGTCCCTGGGTGTGAGTGTGAGTGCGAATGGTTGTTCGTTTCTGTGTGCCCTGCGATTGGCTGGCAACCGATTCAGAGTGTCCCCTGCCTACTGCCCGAAGACAGCTGGGATAGGCTCCAGCACCCCCCGCAACCCTAGTGAGGATCGAGCGGCTCGGATGATGAGATGAGATTTTATTTTTGAAATATTTATTTTGTGAAAATGAGACTGATAGGATGATTAGGGTGCAGCGTACATTAACACTCTTCGGATCTACTTCGGACCTGTCTTAGATCTCCAGGTAGATCAGGATCGACGTAATGGGCACCCCTGCTTTAAAGTAATGATGCCTCACCATTTATCAAACTTTTTGTCCTCATTTGGGAAGTGGAGACATGACCATGGTTCATTTAGTCAAGATAAAGCTTCTGCCGCCTCCTACTGGTGGCTCACTGAACCAGATTTTCATGCAATTCACGGAAACGGAGGATGATGGGGGGGACTGAGGACAGGGGAGGGCCGTTACTTGAGGGGTCAAAGAAATAAATAGTAGTAGTAAAACTAGTTACTTATTTCTTCTTTCTACCTGAGCGATAGGCCATTAACAAGGTGTGAGTGCATTAAATCGGCACTTACAGGAAAAGAAAAACGAGAACTCTCCTTAAATACTGAGTCAAATAAAATGTATTATTGCACATGAATTTAAAAAATGCACCTAATGTTCACTTCAGGAGCTTGTTTTTAAAACGATTGTATGTTATTGTCTTCATTTCTTTTTCATTATTGCATTTTCATGTTTTATGCTCATTCATTATTGTGCTCTAGATATCAAGCTATGATGCGTCATGTACATCTGTCAATCACTTTACTTGTGAATAACTTGGTGGACAGCATTCCAAACGAAATAAGATTTAAATATGTCAAGTGGTTATAAAGCCAACCAGTTAAAATGACATAATGGGAATACTTTGTTGGAATGTTTAAAAACGTATACATTATTCCTATTTCGGGGTGCACATGATAGCTAGAGTATATTTAATTGGTGTTATGAGAGGACAGTTGAAAAAATATCTCTCCTGTAGAGGTACCCCAGATGCAAAACGTTTGAAAATATGATTTTATCGTTGAACAGAAGATCATACTCTTGTCCCTGCACAGAAACTCATGAGACGGTGCATGCCATGTTCACAGAACCCCAAATCTTTATTATGCAAAGCTTTGACAGAGAAATTTATGAAGGACGGGGAGGAAAAACACAAGCAGCAGAGGTTGCAGGCAGATATCAGCGGTGCTGTATATTAAAAAGAGACTAGCCGGTTTGCTGAATGTATACAATCGCATCCGGCATCCTAAATTCAAGGCCAAACACACCTCAACGCTGAGCTCCCGCAGCCAGGCAAGCGCACACCTTTTTTTTTTCATTTATGGAATCAATCTTACAGTCAGAGAATGTTCTCCGAGTGGAGATGCACGGTACCGATATGTCAGTACATTCCGGTGAAGGACTCAAGAAGGGAATCTGCATCTATTGAAACAGTTGCCGCCTTTTTAAAAAGACATTCTTGATCATAATAAAGCACTAATTAATAATCAGGCTCATTGAAAATTGACATTTTGTCGAATACATTCCAAGCGTGCGTGAGGAAGATACAAGTGGCTCCTGTTTGTTTCGGCTGCTTTGTCTACTCTATTACCTCAGGTACACCTTACATTCTTCACAAGACACAAAAACATCATCGTCATCGTCGTGACATCATCAGCATCATCATCACCAAGAATACATTGCAAACGTCAGTCTACATCCATCTCACAATTCACAAGAAAAGAGTGGTGGCATCCAAAAAAAAAAAAACATCGTACAGTGCAGTACACAGAAATCAATAGATAGCTTGCTAGTTTACCAGATTAGATAGATCGATAGATAGACAGATAGCCCCAACTAATATGTACAAAATAAGACCGATCCCTCCCTAAAATTAAGAAATCCTTGCAGCTCTCGAGTGACACTGATGTCCGTCTTCATCTGTGATACTGAAGTGACTGATTAAATTGCTGATTGTTGTGATGTTGTGGTGAGGTCCTCCACCTGTTGGGCGCTCCAGGTTTGCATGTCTGTTTGGGAGAGGGTCGGAGCAGGTTGAGGAAGGGGGGGAGCGGATGGATGGATAGATAGAATGAAGAAAGATGGAAATTGGGACGTTTGCGCGGCGTTCACGCTGTCATCACTTCCCTCATCTCTTTGTTTCTGCGCACCAATGCAGCGTGTCTCTCCTAGGAAATAGCATCACACACACAAACAACGGCTTATAATAATAATACATTTCATTTAGGGCGGCCCGGTAGTCGAGTGGTTAGCACGTCGACTTCACAGTGCAGAGGTACGGGTTCGATTCCAGCTCCCTTACCCTTTCACAAATTTTACTGTGTCATGAGTTATGTTTATATCTTTGTTGGCAAACAAATGAGTCTACATAATGTATGTTAAAATTCTGTGCCACATATCTGCTGATTATTCTTGCTGCTGTTCACATTTACGCCATACACGTACGATAGTACGGCATCTATTTATTTATGTGCGGCTTGCCATTCGCATTTGCCTATAAAGTATTTATTATTGATATGCGGTTGCAAAACAAACTGCTGCTCTGCTCCATCTCATGGCCTGAGGTTGTAAAATATATATTTTTAATATTTGATAGTGTTATTATTACAAATATGACTTTTAGAATATATTATTTATTTTTGTTTGATTTTTTTTTTTAAGTATATTACCGGTACCCAAGTAGTTTGTTGCTATCTTATAGTAGTTAGTTGCTATCTTATTATTATATCAATATGTATTTTACAATACATTGACCAAGACGAGAAGCACATGTCACCTTCTCCTGTAGACGCTCCAGCATGGCTGCCAGATGGGCGTCGCGGTTTTCCTTGATCTGCTCCATCTTCATTTGGAGCTTCTCCTCAGCCATCTTGCTGAAGTTATTGTTCTCCTCCAAGGCCTTGAACAGCACATTCCTCTCGTGCTCTCGCTTTTCAGCCAAAGCCCTCAGCACCTCTGTTTCTTGGGACTAAAAATAAACGAAACACAGAGTCATTTGTATTGTATGTCTTCTGGAATTTCGGAAAAGTCACCTTTCTCCGCTCTTCGGCTGCCTCCAGTTTCTTCTCAATGTCGTCCAAGGAGATGTCCTTCTTTGGGGGGGATGCCAGGTTGTGGACTACATCTGATACTGGAGACAGGGGCTTGAGAATTACCTCAAACGCCTGCCCGGAGGCTCGCTTGTTTATCGGCTTCACCTCAATGTCTGCTGCGGGTCACATTCACTTGGTCAGAATTATAGGAAGGGAGTGGGAGGGGCACATCTCTTGAAAATCAGTCCCTTACCTTCCAACTCATTCAGGACGGTGTTGCGTACTTCCGGGTAAAAGCAGGAGCAGATGAGTGAGAGGACTGAGAGTTCCTTCATCTTCTCCTTGTATGCTGCGGGAGGAACATCAACGCATCATCCAGGTTAGTCATCATTACAGTAAAACAACAATGTCATGATCCTGCAAAAGTGTACAGTAAAAATCCATAAGAGCCTTGTTAAAAATTAATTGCATGGTATTATACTTTTATGGACAGGGTTAAGCAAGCGTTTGGCTTTAATGCGGGAGCATAATGGAAACCCGGGCACTCACAAGTGAGGATGGGCGACTCGAGTACCAGGTATCGAAATCAGGCCGTTGGCAGCCTCCTTTTATTGTATTGATACGGCCAATACCAGTGCCTGAGAAAGCACTTTACTAAGTCGGTATGGTAAAAAAAAACATTCACCAGTAGTTTTTGTGATTTTTCTTGTGAAAAAATTTTGGGTGATCCGGTGGTTAGCGCGTCGACCTCACAGTGCGGGCCGGGTTCAATTACAGCTTCGGCCTCCCTGTGTGGAGTTTACATGTTTTCTCCGGGTACTCTGGTTTCCTCCCAAATTCCAAAGACATGCATGGCAGGTCAATGGAACACTCTAAATTTTCCCGAGGTGTGAGTGTGAGCGTGGATGGTTGTTCGTTTGTGTGGTGATTGGCTGGCAACCGGTTCAGGGTGTCCCCTACCTACTGCCTGAATATGGCTGGGAAAGGGTCGAGCACTCCCCGCGACCCTTGTGAGGATAAGCCGATCGGAAAATGGATGGGAATTTTGAACACGGCATGTGACAAGAAAACCCCAGGCGAATGGCTGGCGACCGTTTGGTGAACATTCGTTCAAGGACAGGTGAACGTCCTTGAACGAACCCTGGCGAACTCGAGACATAAACGCAACATTCGCTGCCTTCGAAATTGTTCACCGCTCAGTGGGATAGGGGCTTCACAATCTCATCCACATCATACAAAATATCTTCACTTGCTATGAGCTACTTCAGAAAACTGGTGGGGTTTTTTTGGGTGGGGGCAGGAGGGTTAGTCTCATTGAAATGTATAGAAATATGCTTGACATATGTCAAGTCGTTCAACTGTTTTTCATGCAAACACTTTTACGAAGTGCAAAGGCCAACATTTCATGGCATGATCACGTTGTTTGCGTCCAGCAGAGGCGTTCCTGGTTTTCCTGCTGCGCACCTTTCTGGCATCACAATTCTTGGGAATATATAAGGACCTCATGGACCAACGTCACGCTGTCGGATGATTTTGCCTTGCTCAAGTCATTGTTCATGTGTATTTCATCTAGACGCGCTCTTATTACTCTTGTTCCATTTTTGGTGTCGTCGTCCAGTGGGAGCTCCAAAGTGAGTTTGGAGGTTTCGTGCTGGAGACCTCTACCATACATACATTTGTACCGGGATCCATTCACTTTGCAAAAAATCCATTATTTTGAGGCATGGCAAAGCTCCCCCAACCTCCACCCCAAAGAAAAATAATAACAATCATCAATTCCAAAAGGGGTCACTGATGGTGTTGTGGTTCATTCACCTGGCTCGAGTGCAGCCAGTGTGGGTTCAATTTACACTCAATGACGGTGAGAATGTGAATGAAAATGGCTGTCTGTCTGTATATGTGCCCTGAGATTGAGTAGCAACCAGTTCAGGGTGTAGACATCCGAAGCCAGCTGGGATAAGATCTGGTTACTCTAAAGAGGCTAGAAAATTGATTGGATGGATTCCAAAAGACTCTTAATATGTTGTTCAATATCTCTCCGACAGTGCCAATCAAAGCACTGTGAAGGCAATTTTCGAAAACATCTCATTAGATCCCCTTGCGGTCGAGCAGTGGCGTGATAAGGAAGCTGGCTCCGTGTGTCAAGTAAATTCAGTTCCTGCATCCTGTGCACTTTAATCTGATGGGCTGGTCTGTCTTCACCTGCTGCTTTTGTAAGGTTGGACAGTATGTGATGAGGTTGCCAAAATACAAGTGCAGTCCTCGCTGCAGGCCTGGCTGGCTTCCCACCCCGAAAACTATGGCTTCTACTATTTGCGTTTCTTAATCTGGTTTGCTTGCATGTTGCACCTATAACAGTAACGCTATGTGCCAGAACTTGCTTACTTACGTGCATCAAAGCTGTATTTTTCAATACATGGCAAACTCCGTATTGCGCTAGCTTTTATAGGTCAAACATAAAAACAAACCAAAAAGAAAATATCTCGAAAGCCTGATATGTCAGAAAAAGAGGAAAGATATTTTTGGGAATTAACATCAAAAATACATTTAGAGAGACATAAATGTATCTCTGAATAGAAATTTACTGTTGACTAGTGTTATTTAAGTGAGAGAGAGCAAGAGTGGGGAACCATGTCCCAGGAGAGTATTTGATCCGCCCCGCCCACATATGCTCATAATACTGATACACATTTGTTTGATTGCTGCATCATGTTTTCCCATCAATGTAGTATGGCCCTCTGGAGAATTGGGGGGGGGAAAACTGAAATGGCCCCTGATAGGCAAAAAGATTGCTCCTGATGTTTGATCATTTTAACAGAGCCAGTCTACTAATTCTAAAAGAAAACGGCCTGTAATACAAAAGACCCCTTTGGGGCAACCATCCCACGCATTGCCCCTTAAGCACGGCACTTAACTCTGCTGGAAATATGACCACATTATGAACACAAGAAGATTAAAAAAAAGAAGATGAAGAGTCAATAATAATGCTCAGTTTTGATTGACACACAGTTATTCATTTGTCATGTAAAAATGAAAAAAGATAACAGGTGCACACCCACACTAACTTACTGTTAGATGCCTATCTGGTATAACGGCGCATTGAGTAATTAGCTCAATTTGTGTGTGTGTGTCCATTCAAATAATGAAAACAAAAGCAAAACCTGATCTATTATGAAGTAAAACCATTAAAGACAATAATACATTGCACTTTTCATGTAGAATTTAACCTTCCGAACAGTTGAACGTTGCTGCTACATGTTCAAGTGTGAAACAACACACATACGCGTAACAAAGGATGATGCATCACCTCAGCGCTTTAAAAAAAATATTTCCATTCAAAGTTGACTAATAATGGTTATTGTAGAGTGTATAAATACGCATATATATATTTATTTATTTAAGTTGCAAGTATCGGTAGCCTAGCAATGGCAAAGTGATAACGCCCTCTCAGGCCTCAATAGTGGGCAGCATCAGCATCTTGGGTGGGGTCCGTCTGCATTATGCTGCATATTGAGGCCGATGGAGTGCTGGAGCGCGGATAGCTCAGTAAAATTCTTGCTAAATGCACTATTGTGAACATCTTAGACGAACAGGAATAGGAGACGAATGAATAATTACACATTTGATCTCGACGCGGGTATAAAATGGCTAATTGGTTCCTGCTTGCGTTGCACGACCACCGAGCTATCACGTAATATCACCGGCATAGTCAAGAACAGAAATCCATCATCTGTTCTAATATCACCGTGTATGTTCGCGCATCTTTCATATATGATTCCAAAGTGGCGATTTGCTAAACAACATTACGCACAATCACCGGCCGGTAGACGACAAACACGCAAGGCCCTTTAGAGATCAATTCGGGAAAAAAAGCATCAATCACCAAACAACTCCGCATTATTTCTTCTCTCTCTCTCTCTTTCTCTTTCAACGTGTGATGGAAATGAGAGGAAGCTTACCGGTCGCTGTTTTGGCCATGGCTGCAGGGGTTTGTGCGGAGAGGATGTGCGTCTGATGCTTCTGTGCTGCGTTCAGGTGAAAGACGATAATGCTCAACCAAGGCACTGAGTCAGCGGCAGTGGGAAGGGGCGGATCGGGTGACGGCGAGGAGGCGGGCGCATGTCCTCCGGCAAACGCGCGCGCGTACACGCACATCCACAATGCACAGGTCGCACCCATTGAACCTATGACAGTAGGTAAATGCGACCATCCACAAAGAAATGCTCACACATGGCGGCAATGGATTCTATATAAAGCTGATTCAATTCCAGAAAAAGAAAACATTTGAGGTTTCATCGTCACCGGCCATAACATTCAGCACAATGTAGTTGAGGAAATATGTCCTTGCATCTCTAAAATGACCCCCCTCAAAGAAAAAAGCGGCATGTTTTTTCAGCCATTGACATGGCGTAGTCAATGAGAGCAAATAATTTTCAGCACCTTGTATTGGTCAATCGTTTGTAAAAAATAAAATAAAATTATAGAGATAGAAAAACATAACACTGAGGAAGGCGGCCCGGTGCTCGAGTGGTTAGCGTGTCGACCTCACAGTGCAGAGAGGTCGTGGTTTCAATCCCGAGTCCAGCCTTTCTGTGTGGAGTCTCCCGGGGCCTGCGTGGGTTTTCTCCAGGTACACCGGTTTCCTCCCACATTCCAAAAACATGCATGGCAGGCTGATTCAACACCCTAAAATTGTCCCGAGGTGTGAGTGCGAGCACGGATGGTTGTTTGTCTCTGTGTGCCCTGCGATTGGCTGTCAACCGGTTCCGGGTGTCCCCCGCCTACTGCCCGAGGACAGCTGGGATAGGATGTGAGGATAAAGCAGACCAGAAAATGAATGAATGAATGAATAACTACAGAGAATATTGGTGTTTCTTTATAAAAATGATACAAGTCAAATAAAAACAAGGCACTGCACAACAATACTGAAAAAAGCAATAATTCTCTTGATTCAAAGAACCATGACAAAAATAATTTAATCAAGTAAAATCTGCATCTACATTTCAATTTGAAATAATAAGATCGCAAAACGTGTGGTCAAAAAAGTGCTCATTTCTGAACTGCTTCCCATGCCTTGATCTGCTTCTTAATGTAATATCCCACAAGGATCTGAGGTCGCTGCTGGTAGCTGTGAAGGACATCATGAGAGATGGTCAGCTGGTCTCCCTTCAGGCGGTCCACTAACGTAGTGCAAACCACGGCCGCTTTCATGTTGGAAAAACAAACCCAAAAAAAGATCTGAAGTTCACACAAAAAAAGATGTCACTCGTGAAATTTTGCTGATGTCATTTCTCACCACGCAGGCCGCTCAGTTTGCACATGGCGGCAAAAGCAGCCGACTCCATTTCGATATTGCAGACTCCTGCTTCCCTGGCCTGGGTCAAGTATTTGTGCTTGTCCTCCTCTGTGTACAAGCAGAACGCTCCGTCCAGACGGCCTTGACCTACACGACACCACAAAATGCTTCGTATTGTGTTGCCACCAATCTGGTAAGAAAAAAACCCCTACTGTTATTTTTGTCCATGTTTGTTTTTTAGCCCTTTCGTGCACCCTGTTATCCGGATAACCTGATAAGCTGTCCACTCTAGTAACTGCTGTCCCTGAAAGGGTTAAAATAGGTATGTTGATTCACAACTCAAAAGCAATGTCTGATTTTCACTTGTTAATTTTCATTAACTTCTCATTTCATATTTTGTCAGATTCATTTTTTTTCCTGCGACAACTGCGGGTTATTCTTTCATTAACACGGGGATATCAACAATATTGTCCGCGTATAACACACATTCCAGTGCGGGAGACCTTCATAGAAATCCAGCGTGCACATGGTGTTGCCCATCACCGTGTTGAACTGGCCCAGCTCCTTACTGCACCGAAGCAACTCCTCGGCCAGGCCGTAGTCCAGGTCGGTGTCGCGGACCACTAACTCCCCCAAGATCAGCTGCTCAAATTTGGGCACCAATTTGGCATCCACAGACTGTTTGGTCACAACAACGGTTCCAGGCTCAAGCCCTGAAAATCAAACAAGGCATTCAAATTAAGACAATAATACTGAAAACTTAGGCTAAGTACCAAGATGTGGCAAAATCAAGTTTGCTAATGCCTACTCCAAATGTAACTTGTAGAAGAATTTTTTCGAGCTCCCGTTGAAGCAATTACGCATACATCAGATGAAAGAGACCTCCGTTTATCCGGTAACAAAGAACTAACTGTGTTTCACTTATTCTTTGGCTTTTTGGTGATTTCAACAAGACATTTTTGTCAATATAAGAGAAAGTGGATTTTTTTTTTTTTTGGAGAGGCTATTGAGAATGATCAATCGCCCAATTGCTGACTGCAGCCGTACATTTCAGCAAGCGAGACTCTGTGCTCAGCTTTCAAGCCACAGATACATTGCAATGCTATACTTAAGTGCCATTGTAAAACACAGTGTAGATAGTAAACCGGACATACTGTATTAGTACAATTTGCTGGTGCTGCAGCTCACACTGGCCACCGGTTTCAGACTTATGTTTAAAACCTGGAAATGCATTTATTTATTTTCGCTCATGTGCAGGGCTATAAAATGCAACTTTCAATTTTCCTCTACCTTAGTAAAGACTTTGTGATGAAGACTATTGTCTTTACCATCATAAAAATTGTGTTCGAATCCAACCAAATGAGGTTCACAATAATATTCGACTTTGAAGGTTCCAATGTACATGCTGACAGTCTTTGCATGAAACCTCATTTTTAGGCGCATATTCATAGTCACGCTGTATGTACCCTGTCATCTAATCTCTTTGAAATAAATCAAAACATTTCGACCGTCACAATCAAAGTGTAAGTGCTCCCTCTTGTGGCATTTAGTTGAAGTCCTGTCAATGTTCTCTCAATTACAAAAAAAACCCTATGCTGTCTTTAACCCTGCAGAACCCACGGGGTCTAAATTGCCCCCTATAAATTCTGCTACTCAATTCTTAAATCCCAAAGGGTCAAATTTGGCCCTAATCCTAAATTAGAATTAAAGCATTAAATATTTGAAAAAATATATTTTGGTGAATATATAGCAGTCATTTAAATTCATCATTTTCCAAAGAAAAGGGTTCTTGGGTTCTCCAGGATTAAATATGCTGTACTATCAAGAAGACGAATACTGTATTAATGACAATCTTACCTATACCACCTGATGTTCCAATGCGTATGATTATAACATCTGTGCAACATGCATGATGGAGGAGCTTTATTAGCTCATGCAACATTATTGATATGGACGGGATTCCAATTCCATGCTGCAAAACACACTAAATAATATCACAACACTTTTCATATGATTGTACTTTTGAATACTGTAGTTGGTTTCGACTTACACTAACAGAGAGCACTGGACCAACTTTGTACATGGCATAGCGGTCTGTTCCAGCACAAATATTAGGGTAGTTTGATTTGGGGTCTTGGATTCCAAGCTCTGCAGCAATGTATTCAATGAACTCTTTCATTCGCCGAGCACTGCCTCCAACACACACAAACTGAAGGAAAATACACAAGTATGATTCAAATGTGGACAGATGTTTTTATTTTGTTTGTTTTTTAATAATGAAAGATTCTTACTTTGACATCCCCAAACAGAGCAGGAAGGTTGTGTGTTCCTGTTCCCAGACTCAAGTGGTACAAGATGTCCTCTTTCAGCCCACGGAGGTGAGGGTTGTGCACGATTACAGGACTTGAAGGTGGTAAGTTAGGGAACATTGAGTTATTGCATGACAAATGTGCACTATTTAATGATCAGAGGAACACACCGACGATGTTGATTTTGAAGATTCATCCATCTCCCTCTGCAGATAGTCCTTATTAGGAATACAGGTAAATTGGAGCCGCCCCCAACAGACTTTGGGCAAGCGACCTGAGTTATAATACCAGTAGTTTGGGATTTCCTTTTGACAATTTTTTCCCAATCCAGTTCAATCACAGTGATTGTTATTTTATATTGTTTTTTAGGTTTTGCTTGTTCAAATTTTTCAACAGTGTTTTGTTTTACTTTAGTTTTCATTGGTGTTAGTATTAGTTTTCTTTTTTCTTTTGAATATGTGAAGTATTTGTTGAGCACAAAATGAAAGAAAATGACACCAAATATTGCGCAACAAAGTAAACTACAATCCTCAAATAATTGTTTGCCATTCCTTCTTCTGGAAAACCGGACAATAATAGGGAAAGAAATACATTTAAAATTCTCTTAACGGGGCGGCCCGGTAGTCCAGTGGTTAGCACGTCGGCTTCACAGTGCAGAGGTACCGGGTTCGATTCCAGCTCCGGCCTCCCTGTGTGGAGTTTGCATGTTCTCCCCGGGCCTGCGTGGGTTTTCTCCGGGTGCTCCGGTTTCCTCCCACATTCCAAAAACATGCATGGTAGGCTGATTGGACGCTCTCAATTGTCCCTAGGTGTGAATGTGAGCGTGGATAGTTGTTCGTCTCTGTGTGCCCTGCGATTGGCTGGCAACTGATCCAGGGTGTCCCCCGCCTACTGCCCGAAGACGGCTGGGATAGGCTCCAGCACCCCCCCCGCGACCCTAGTGAGGATTAAGCGGTCCAGAAAATGGATGGATGGATGGATGGATGGATTCTCTTAACGTTTATGCATTAAAAGAAATGTCGTTTTTTTCTATAACTGTAGTTCCTTTTATAAACAAAATGTAGTTTTAGTTAGCATATTCCTCAAAGCACTCTCATTTTATTTATTTTTTAACGAACATTTTTATTTAATTGTTGTTGTAGTTTTTTTTTTGTCATTAGCTGCAAGGGACTTGATGTGCACCTGGTTGCTAATCAATTAAAAGTGTATGAAGACTCCGAGATGTCCGAAGCCTCGAACCTCTGAATAGATCAAAATCTTTCAAAATGCTAAATTACTTGCCAATGATACATCCCATAAAAACAACAACATATAAAACAAATGTAATTGCTTAATTGAGGTTGTTTTTTTGTGCTTAATTAATAAAAGAAGGTGGCGCTTGCATTCCACAATCCGTGCCTCTCCTTAAGTATAGCGTGAGTTATTTTCTTTTAAGACTTAAGATATCGTAATACACGCTTTACATAGAAGTTTATGTTCTACTAAGGTTAACACTGTCACATGGCAATGCTCCTGAAAACGTTGAAAACATTGGTAGACAAATATTTGATTTAATAAAATAAAGAGGGGAAACCATACCTGCTCGTTTCCTTGTTCTTCGAGTCCATCCTCTGTGTCGGAAAAAATGACTAAATTACCAAAATCAAAACAAAACACAATGTTAAAATGATGGCTATTAACCGCTTGCATATACCCGAGCCCTTTCAGATCCACAGAGCTGTGTGAGAAGTTAGCAAAATTGAAGAGATTAAAAACGAACTTTCAAAGCAGAGGTGGACGCGATTCTTGGTTTCCCCCATTCAAAACGGGGTCACCCGAATGCACCATGAACCCGGATGCTCAACTCGGAAAGTTGGAGAAAGTTCGTAACCCCTGACCTGACCTCCACTTTCAACTGCGTCCCCCCCCCCCCCCCCCACGTTTCAGAGATAATTTTGAGTTAATGTATATAAAAAAAGCATCGTAAACCTGACCTAATTTTTTAGTTTTACACGTTAGTTTTGCTTGCTCACTTTCCTGTGAATCTTCAAAGACGGTGATGAAAGTTTTTTATCATCTTTTTTTTTGACACATCACTTTTGTAAACTTTCTTTAATTTTTGCTCCTTTAATCACTTTCATAAGGCAAAGGATAGATCAATGTTTCACAAAGCCAAGGCACAACACCAAACAAAAATTACATAAAGGTATATGTAATGTACTCATTGTTCATTTATTTTAAAATTGATTTACTGACAAATGTACTTACTCAGTACAGTATGAATGACAACAGGCGGAAACGTGTGCCACAAGTAGAGCCCTTAATTGTTCTTCCCGTCACTATGTCGTTGGCATAGATAGATGAACAAACATATGTTATTTGCAGTGGTAAGGATTTTCGGACCTGAGAGGAGAAATTGGGTACTATACCCAATATTGGGGTGATTGTTCTAATATTAGCAGTGGTAGAAGTAGACATGTCCGCTTTAATTTTGGTGACGACTGATCGCATTTTTCGGACACTAAACAAGCAATGTTTTTTTGTTTCTTGTCTCGTTTGTTTATTGAACATAAAACATATCCAGTAATAATTTGACAAAAAGTAAGCCAAGTAAAATAGTAAAAAGAGAAATCAGTGTTGCGCTTTTTCTATAGAGAGGAAAACATGTCCATAAAATCCTAAATATTATGGTGATTGTTTTAATGTTTTCAAAGGTTGAAGTGGGCAGGAACAGAGATGCTCGCACAAACTTTGGTAATGACTGATCCGTTTTTCAGACATTAAACGACATTAAGATTTTTCACCTTAAGTGTTTTACTCTTGATCTTGACAACCATTTTGTGGCTGAGCCTTGCGTGTATTTATGCAATAGCTGTCACATGAAAAGGCCCAGAGTACTTTACAAGACATGTCAAGATGGAAAAAGTAGAAAAATTACATTGAAAAACCATAAAGAGGTTGAATAAAATTCTTCATAAGTTAAAACGACTGAAAGCCCCCCCCCCCCCCCCCCCATTAAAAGCATCCATGTACCGGTACATTAGGCATCTCTCTTGACACGTGGATATTTCTCTCCAATGTTTTATTGAACACTGTAACAGAATACAGATTGGCAAACATCAACCATAATACAAATATATAACAATACAACTGGATGCAATTGAAAAATCTTTCTTGGAAAGAAAATATAAATAATAGACTACGAGAAATTACAACAAAGGTGCATCACTGATGGTGAAGTGGTACATTCAATTGACTGCATGGCTTCAGTTCCCACTCAGTGACGGTGGATTTGGCTGTCTGCCTCCATTATGTGCCGTGACTGGCGATCAGTCTCGGGTGTTGTCAGCCTTTTGCCGGACGTAGGCCGGGATGGGCCCCAGGACACCGTGACCCTGGACAAGATAAACTGTACTGAAAATGGATGGATAGATTACCATGGTCAAATATAAACACCACAATGCATAGAAAAGTTCGGCTAAGTATGGGTCAGTTAACAGGACTTTGACAAAATGCATTTGAGGGAAATTGCATTTCAAGGTATATAAATGTATTCGAAATGTAATTATATTCGAACCATTTTAAGGATCAGAAAGGGACTTGATAGTATTGCATTATTCAAAAAATAAAATAAAAATAAAATCGAGAGGGGCACATTTTTTTGTCTTATCTTTGAGATGAGAATGCTTATTTTCCAAATAAAGATGACACGTTTATTGCTTTACACAAGAGATGATGCTTCTGAAAACTGAAAATAGCCTCGAATGACCCTTGCTATTGTTCAAGAAAACTGTGTAATTGTTTTCAACACAATCCATTACTGCAGATTGAAATTGTTCTTTCAAATGTGAACAACCACTGCGGTTGATTTCAACAGTGAAATCAAAGAGTGAATCAAGATTGAACTTTGAACAGGTCAAAAGAGAGCACTTCTGTTAGCACAAAACTTTCAGGAAGCTGCTGGGAAACATTTTTTTAAACATGAAAAGCATACTAGAATATTGAAAAAAGTCACAAAAAAAGCACTCACACTTCATCTTCCTTTTTTCCATTATTCCAACTGCTTTTATTTACTGTCAGAAAACTTGGATCCCTCTGTTGAAACAATATCAACAAATACATATTCTATCCCGACAGAATGCTTCTAAACGGACACTTTTGTCAGGTGGACTTACTGCTTTGGGTAAGACTATCGGGTGGTCTGGTAAAAACTCTGGCCTCTTCTTGGCTGCAGAACAACTCGCAAGACCAATTAAAAAATCATGAGAGTAAGACAATCTCTCTGTAAAGACATATTAGGAAGGAGTCCAAAAAAAGTCAAACTGTCTCAGACAAATCAGCGAAACAAACAAACATTGCGGATGTTACTTTTTTTCTGGTCTTGGGGATTGACGATCTTGAAGAACTGCTCGACTGTAATATTTGTCTGCGAAATACACACGATTATGAAAACCATGTTTCATTAAACATCAGAACTAACATTTTAAAAATCAAGCTGCCCATCATTTGTCACTTGAATTTATTCAGAGGGGCTTTTCAAAAGGTTTATATGAGAGTTACCGGTAATTAATCAAGGTGCATAAATGGCGTTTTCGTAGGAAATTATATTTCAGCAAAACGCTTGATTTCAGTTACTGCTGCCAAGGGTGGCACAACTCGTGATGAAGTTCAGTTTCTCGAGTTTCCTGAGATTGTTTTTTTTTATCTTGAAAGGTGAACAAATCTAAGCATGACTGGCATTCCAGTGGATTGCGCTATCCTGAAACATTTCTTACCTTTTCATCCACAACGTCAATTAATGCCTGTGCACACGAAGCAGCATTTACTGTGGGTTCTAAATGAACAAAAATATTACATATACATTAAAAGGACTGGGTGATTAACTCTATATGTAGAACACACACACACCCCAAGCTCTTTACTGATGTGTGTTTTACCAGTTGAGCCACCACTGCCAAAGGGGCGGAGGCGGCGCAGGGGTCTTGCAGGCTCCAGATGCTTCTGGAGAGTTCGTTGCCTCGATAGCTCCATTCTGATGTCAGTAAGGTTCAAATGTGCTTTTAGACTTGTTCATGAGTGGTTATGTGGCATTTCTCAAAGCCTGACATTGATCCTTTGTGTATGCAGTTTGTTCAAAAGTAGGGATTAGTAGCATTTGTTGCTCGGAATTTGTGATTATTTGATTCAAACAAACACATTTATACATCCATATCTATGGATTGCTGTGAACTGGGGCTTATACCAGCTGACTTTGAGGAAAATGCGAGGTACGCCACGGCCTGGTCACCAGCCAGTCCCAGGGACTTGATCTTGTACTTGTTACTCAACATTCATGGGTACCAGCCCTTTGAAAAGTAAGTTTAGGTTTGAAATTTTATTTCAGATGTTTTTTGTTTTTTTTTAATCCTGTAGTTTTGTCCGGGACAAGGATTTTCACTTGACAAGAAAATTAAAAAAAAGACTGAAAATAAATTCACTGCAATCCTATTTTTAAAAGAAGACAAGGCAAATGCCTCAGCTTGATTTGAACGAGTATTGATTGACTTAACTCCCACTTACAGTTATTTACTGAAGGGCATAAATTTGATTATTCGTTTTCTGTGGGTGCACATTGACAAATCTCATTTGCAGTCATGATAGCAGGCACTTGTGGAAGTAGCTCTCAGAACAGTTTGATATGGAACATTGGTTGTGACAAAGGAACAAGGTTCTCGAACAAAACTGCGAGGTGATGTTTGTTAACCAGTGCGCTTTGCTGGACAAAATGTCGACCTTCTTGAAACAATGTAGCTCTTTAAACAATGTACACTTTGACGCAAATTTTCAAAAATAAGACCAACCAATTGGTATTTGCATTTTTACTAAACATCGTTAGCCTTCTCTATCGTTTAATTATGGGTTGACTGACATCCAAAGTTACTTTTTGAACTAACGTGTTTGCACAGCCTGTATCATTCGATTCTACAGCGTGACTTTCAACTCCACAATGAAAATCAGCATCGCTGAATACATAGTAACGTACATGGGAAAAAATTTTACATTTTGTCAGTTTTCAGTCTATGTCACCATTTCATATTTTCGGTGTGTTAAATACAAATATTGAGAATGCTAAACGATGGTCAAACCACAATGTTATTTTCTCAAAAAAATAACCGCTTATTTACAATGAGCAAAATTGTTTTGCAGCCACGTTTAGGAAAAGATGGAGCCGATACTCGGTTGCCACGTTAAACGGGATTGAACATCTTTGTAGGAAGCATTCTACAATTATTACTTTTACACCCCGCCAAACGTGAAAAAGTGTTAGCCGTCTGAACGGGGTCGTTCTTGTGCAAAGTGCGTGTCCGCGGATGAAAACCATCTTAACCTTTCACAAGTTTGCGTTTACTTACGAACCTGTTTACGCACTATTGATCACTTTTATTTTTAACAAGGAACAACAGTTTTACGGTCTTAATTGATGGCGTTGCTCTGGCCTTCAAATACTTTGGAGCAATTAAAAAAATGTTGACGTAAACCTTTCAGATGTTTTTCGTCAAGGATCCACATAAACTTGGTTCTGCATTTACATTTGATAAAATATGAATGTCTTAATTCACCTGTAGTTGGATCTCAGCCGCTCTTCAGTGTTTAATCGACATTCACCTCGCCCCACCCCGGACAGCATAAAAGTGGTCAAATAAACCCCATCAAATCCGGTATGGTTTCAAAATAAAAGCGATAAAATTCAAAGTAAAGCCTATTTGTCAACCAACAGTCTCGCGCTTTGTTCTGTATATAAATAAAGCGTACGTGTATTTTATGTAATTCAAACTGCTGCCTCTATTATGATTTTTAACATATACAAATCCCAATTAGCGGGGTGAGGCAAAGGACACATGCATGTTTAGAAAAAAAATATTGAAAAAAGTCAGGGGGAGAACAAGTGAATGAGAAGCAGTCTTTTTAATAAGCATCACAATAAGTGGTTGAATTGAATATCCCACGTACAGTAAACAATAGCATAATGGGACTTCCCCTGGATGCAGTCAAATGTTATGAAAATGAAAATGTAAATGCAAATTGCGCACTAGTGACTTAAGTGGCGTTCAAATAGACAATGAATAAAAAACCCAGTTACCATACAATAAAACACAGAGGGTGGGGACATCTAATGTCATAAGACAAAATAAAACTACAACTTCTCTCAAACTATCAATCACATTAGAGGATTTCAAACCAGACCACTTGAGCGTTCTGGCCATCAAAATCCCAAAGTCACTTTCAAAGAAGCAGGAGCTGAATCTTTCGAGCACCTATTGGCCTCCCACTGAGTTCCTCCACCGCTATAACTGCCTCCTGTCGAGTCTCAAAAACCACGGTGGCGGTACCCTTAAATGCGCCGCCTCTGTCATACTGCAATGAGATGGATCCCGGGATAATACGATATCCATGGCAAAAATCATAGATTTCTTCCATTTTTATTTGGAATGGTAAATTAACTAGCTTTACACATGTGGGCTCTGTAAAATCTTGCCTTGGTGGACCGCTACGAGCCCCGTTGCCCCTGTCAAATGAGTCGCCATAAGACTTATAGCCTGCATTCATTGGCGTATTACCAGGATGAGGGCTCCTGAAGTCAGAGTATTCGCCATCACCAGAACCCTGGTACTCAGTAAATCTTCGTGGTGGCCCGGCGATCAACTCCCGCATCTCAGCACGTGTAATGTATTTGAGAGAAATCTTTGCGCCGAGAAACCTTTGTCCATCGAGAGAGAGGGCCCTCATGGCAGTCGACTCGGAATGGAAGAGAACCAATGCCCTGCCGGTCCCTGCACCTGTATTGTCACGCAGCAAGTGCACGTCATCTTCTGAGAGATTCATCCCAAAGATGTCCAGGACCTCCACTTCACGCACATCTAAGGGCAGATTTTGCACAAGCAAGCATTTCTCAGGGTCAGAATGATCCACGGTGTTGAATGGAAGCCTCTCATTATTCCTTCTGGAGTTTCCAGAAGGGCCGACCTCCATTTTCTGAGACTCAAAGGCGGCTATCATTTTTTCTCTTGAGATTGGCCGGATATGAATCAATCGATTGAAAAAGGGTTTTGTCTCCTGCTCGGATGCCTCACGATACTCTCGAAGAGTCTTAAAGAGTACAAATGCAGACCTGCTTTTGCGGTCGTCAAAATTCATGAACAAAATCTGGTCATCATCCAGTCTCGCGTGGTGAAAAAGTCTTTTTATGTCCTCAGTTTCCACAGCAAAGGAGAGGTTTTCCACCAAAACACAGTACTCCTCACTGGACGGTGACCCTCTCTGGCCTACAGGTGACTGTGACCTCATACGGTATTGGAAATTCTTTTGACCATGTGAAGGCGATCCACGTCTTTCAAACTGGGCACCTCCCGGGTTAGCTCTCATGGGTTGCCTTGCGGTTGACCGATGCCAGTCGTATTCTGACGTGGGACAAATCTCCACATACCTAGAACCGATGTATCCCCTATCCCTTTTCAAGGCTTCCGATACTTCTGCAACGTTTGAAAATCTCACGAGACCCATCCCGTTGTTTTTTCCGGTGGCGTTTTTCAACAGGACGAGGTCAACGATACGCAAACCACTGAAAAATTCTGAAATCTCTCTTTCAGACACACTGAATGGCAGTCCTTTGAGGAAAACACACGGGGAGCCTTCATTTGAGTTTGAGGATCTCTTTTGGCGTGGTGGAGGACTGATGTCCGCTCTACTTGCTGACCTCTTGTTGGTGTCAGCCTCCACAGATCTTCGGGCATGCCTTGTGTTGTCTTCAACATTTCTCTTTTGCTCCATCTCTTGATTTATGGCACTTTTCTCAAATACACTCTGCATCTCTGCTTTGCTACTGAGCAGCAAAGTCACAGACCCGCCCCTAATTTGGCCCCCCGAGCGCGTCATTGCTCTTCTCGCATCTTCATCAGAAGCAAAAATAATGAAAGCTTCCTCCTGCTCGCCTCCTATTATGTGTACACCGCCATCTGGAATTTTGAGTCCAGTGAAGAATTTGCGAATATCCTGAGAACCGGCAGTGATCCTCAATCCCTGTAAACGGATGACGACTGCCATACTGAAGCACAAACAACAGCACCTGCAGACAGAAGGGTATAGAATAACATTATTCCCATCAAAGCCTTGGAGCTCTACACTCCTTTCCATTCCAACATGTCATTCACCACCACCTGATAAGCAACTCCATTTAAAACGGTAAGTCAGAAAATGTATTGAAGCCCACAGCTCAGAATGGCGACACCAAGCACGACAGCACTAAACTGATCAGCACTTGATTTTCAATTAAGTTGTCATATCATAGGTTTGGATTCATTGATTAGCCTCTGCTCTACCCACGAGTTTAATTCATTCCATGATCATGCTCGTAACTCAAATCACTCATATCTCAATGTCATCTTTCCGCATTGCAAAGAATGTAAATGTCAATTTCTTCTCGTGTTACTACCAAATCACCTGAGACGGCAATTCTGTAATGTGAAATAAAGTCACTTCCGTATCAAAACACCACTCTAAATTCAAAACATACACAAGACAAATCGTTAAACCCCCACCTAAGCATCTGGCACAATTTGCATTATAGGCTGAGAAACTAGTCAACGTGTCTATTCATCACACCACTGCGGTTGCCAATGACGTAGCTTGTAAACAGAATGTTCGAGATACCCTGTACGGTGAAGACATTTCAACGAAATGCAAGTCCTTAGGAACACCACTAATAAAGGAACCGTTTCCCCCAAATTCTCCCATCCAGATAGGTCAGTCATAACCATCACTGGCCCAAACCTTTATCAAACCAATACTGATTGATAAGCCACCCAGAAGCTGTCCATCACACTACCAAAGTATTTTTCCACAGTCCACAAAAACTGCATGTGGAGAAAGCGACATTCCTCCATCATGCATTTCGATGTGAAATGCACAAGTGGAAAATCGCAAAAGGTTCAACACTTTGAACCCAAATTTAGAGTGTTTTGATACACCACAGCAGGGAAAGAATTTCAGTCATACAAATCCAATTTACACTAAACACTGACAGCAAAACTTGTCCATTTTCCGTTACTTGCCTGCCAGCAAATAGTTTGAAAGAAAAACTAACAACCAATTGACAAAGCTTCATCATATGTGACAAAACTTGTCCATTTTCCGTTACTTGCCTGCCAGCAAATGGTTTGAAAGAAAAACTAACAACCAATTGACAAAGCTTCATCATATGTGACAGCCTTTGTCCATCACACAACAGTACACCAACAATATCCTATCCAGTGCCCGACACTACAAAATAAAATTCCAGTCAATGACCAATCACAACTAAACACCGTGGATGACCTTTTGTTCCCCAACGTAGCCGTGCACAAAAGAGGGTATTAAAAAGTGCACAAGAGAATGTGGCTGTCCTCCACTTAGGACAACCAGTGACCCACATTACAGCCACTATTCCTCAACTGCTGCAAAACACCATTAAGCAACACAGACCAATAAGTAATTATCTATATATATATTGCGCGTCGTCCCGCACGCGATCTGTCCTTCCGTCTGTCCCTTTTCAAAACGTACCTACTTCACCGCGCCGCTGCGCGCCGCTCAGGCAGTGGCTCACTACGATCGCTCGGGCATCTTAGCGAAAAAATGTTGTCTACCCACAAGCATTGCAATGAAATTGTTCGTTATTTAGTAGAGCTAAACATCTCTTTATTTTCGCGATAAGCAATGAAGATGAACAAAAAGTTGAACCAAGCAACAACACTTTTGTGGGCCTAAGGCCCACCTTACCAGCCTTCCGCAGGAACTAGCTGATGAGCCGCCCGGAGGGCGGCGAACCAGCTAGTGCTGTATATAAGTGACTCCCTCCCACTATGTGGTTCAAGAGATTAGATGTGTTATCGGACTAGGGCGATTTTTTTTCTGCATCAGTTGTGCATTTGCAATTGAGTCAATATGCTATTCTTTTATTCAAGGTGCTCTTTCCATGTAGTGTTTTTTTTTTAACAAAGGTTTTTTCTTATGTGTATCGGTATTACAATAAAATCCAGATGTAATTAAATATACATAAATGGTTAGGTTTTATAGGATAGGCTGCCGCTAAATTAAGGCAAATTAAAAAATATGAGACAGTTTCTCTAAATTAATTAAAATTGTGAACTAACACTTTGACAATGACTTGCAGTCTTGTAAGCATTTACCACAATTTAAAATTCTACCAGACAAGTGTGGTGTGAATTGAAGTCAATAGCGCATCAAATCAGATAATGACAACGCAAACCTGAGGATTTATCACATAACCTTTTCATGTTTAATGAAACAATATGTAAAAGACCATTCATGGCTGAGCTTGTGAAGGCAATTGCTCATAACCTGAGCCCTTGGGCACTTGTGATTTTGTTTTCTCTCGAGAGCAAGTGGCAAAATGGCTGCCTAACTGATATGGATGAAAACCGGTGGATTCTGCTGCTTAAATCATATTTTAAAAAACGCATTAAGAATCTGAATACCATGTTGAGACTACTGGTACCGCATAGAACTTATTGTAAAGAACAATTTGGACTTGACTTCCCCTTAAACACGTGCCTGTCTTTCTTCAAAAAGCCCAGATTTCAGACAATAATTTGTGAGTAAATAGAGACGAGATAATTATTTCAGTACATAGAGACACAGGCTTTTGGAAATTTTGTGTTCAGTGCTTTGCCATGATATTTTGCAATGGAGAACACACACTCAGGAAACGGTTGGGACACACTGGATATACACATCACTAACACACCACGCAATTGTATTCAAGGACGAAAGAATACCATATAATGTAAATTATGAGATTCAAACAACCATCTGGGGAAAACGACTAGCATCTGAACGGACATTCAATAAAGCCTTACATCCACGCTTGAAACCAGTCTCACCCTCTAAGTTACTGCAGGCCAAGTTGACGTCAGCTCCACAAGTCTGTCCGCCATTACAAACGTTACCCGTTGTGGCCATCCGCCCACGGTCAAACGACGCACATCCAGAAAGCAGTGTGCTTTATCCAATACCCATCCATCCCATATGTCGAAGACATTACTTGAGTTCGCCCAACGCAGTAGTGCTGCTGGATCGTCAGACAAAAAGACTTCGGAAAATGCTAACAAACGTTAGCCACAAACCTACCGAGGCCTCTCCCAATAATTCCTTCCAGATCCAAACAATGTGTTCAATATAACAGTGAAGCACCCACATTAACCAACAACACAACTTACAAAAGCGACAAGATGACTCTTGTGCAAGTATTTGCAACAATGCGAACAAAATTTGGCACGGCCTAGATTCGCCTGCGTCTTCGCAGTTCGCAGCAGTCGTTGCTCGTGTTCTTCGCTCATTAAAAAAAACACCACCAACTCGGAATAAGTATACATGGCGCCACCCGCTGGCTGCGAGTCGCAACATGCATACAGTTCTTGTATTTTCAGGACACAGTGGACAATTTATCGTGTTTATTTACATAGCATATTTACTTTAAAAGAGTAAGATTAGGTAAAATAAAATAACAACCATATTCAAAACAGCAGCAACACTATTTATCGTCTACATGATCAAGGTACGCAAGAGTATTGAGAAACAACAAGAATAAGGATAAGAATAAGAAAACCTTTATTCGTCTCACAATGGAGAAATTCCCAATTTACAGCAGCAGTTATGAAAGGAAGAAAGTAGAAGAACCAAAAGTATAGGAGCTGCTGTAAAGGCAGCCACTCTCGCAGCGCCATCTTTAAGTCATAATAACATAATAACAAAATAATACAACACAACGCATAAAACACAGAAGGTCATTCAATATTAACCACTTTTCTGCACACTCTTTGTTATTTTAACCAGTTATAGATGAAACTGGAGTGGATCAAAGTGTCCTTTCACCAGTGGATCAGGGACACACACGAAGTACAAACGCCATTTTGCCTTTTTACGTTGTCTTCAGACCAGATGGCACTTTTACACTAAATGTATGTTATGCTGATGTGTTTTTGTTACTTTTGGCAGGTGGGCATCAAGGTGTTCAACTGGTGAGCACATCCGCCTTACTGTGCAGATGTGCAGGTTTCGATTCTCATCCAGCGTTCCTGTGTGGAGTTTGCATGTTCTCCCTGTGTGGGTTTTCTCTAAGTACTCCGGTTTCACTCCCACATTCCAAAAACATGCATAGCACGTGATTGAAACATTGAATTGTCCCTCGGTGTGAGTGTGAGCGCAAAAGGTTGTTCGTTTATGTGTGCCTGGCAATTGACTGGCAACCATTTCAGGGTGTCCTCTGCTGACTGCCAAAAAACAGCTGGGATAGGTTCCAGCATGCCCATGAACCTCGTGAGGATACCGGTAAGCGGATTAGAAAATGGATGGATGGATACATTTAGTAGGCCCAGTTGATATTCAATATTCCATTTAATGCTTTATCATTTGCAATTTTGTATAAATCAACCTCTGTCCATTCTTATCGCCAAAAGTGATACAATTTGAGATTAGAAACATTCATGATTTTGCCTGCGTATAATGTATTCTCGGTCATGCTAGTCATTTTATTCTCAGGGCATCGACTATTTTAGCTGTCTTATAAGGCATTTGTTTTGCCTGTCACCTGAGCATTTTTTGATCAGTTTATGCACAAAGGCTAGATAGGATCAGCTCT